>NC_044551.1:156344684-156647714 GCF_007565055.1 Rhinopithecus roxellana | reverse complement strand
AAACTCTTCAATGCCCATCAACAAAAGACTGAATGAACTAAGTCCGTAACTACAGTGAAATATTACACAGCTGTTTGAATGAACGAACTGTGGTGACATGCAACAATATGCATGAATCTTAACAAATACCACTAAGTGCAAAACTTGCATGCCACATATTATTTTTATTAAATTTTTTAAACTTTAAAAATATGTATATTTAGGAATTATTATAGATGCAATAACACTATATAAAAAGGAAAGCAAGGGAGTGAGGATTCAGGTTGATGGCTGCCTGGCATGGGAGGTGTTAGGACATGGCATGGATAGGGGCCAAATATGGTAGGTTTATGGGTGCTTTCAATACTTTAAACAAATGGTTAGCTAGCCAGCCAGTCAGCAAAGCAGACAGCTCTGACTGCTATGTGAAGAATGGATCAAAGGAGTAGAAGCTGGAGCAGGATGAACAGTTAGGAGGATGTTTAATATCCAGATGAAGGAGGGTGAGGCATTGTTCTCGAATGGTGGCCATTGAGATGGAGAGTAATTAAAGGAATCAGAATCTATTTTGGAGGTAATGGAGAACTTGCTCTGATGACTTAGATGTGGGAGGCAAGGAATATTCTATTTTACAAAGCTTCCATAATTTTAACAGTCTGCTCTTATGGTACATCTAGATTGTTTAAAATATTTTTTGCTCCAATAAAAGGTCTAAAATGAACATTCTTGTGCCTTAATCTTCATACAAATTCAATTAATGTCTTTCTTTTTTATGGTGTGAGATAGGGTCCAATTTCATTA
Source organism: Rhinopithecus roxellana (assembly GCF_007565055.1). Classification (NCBI taxonomy): domain Eukaryota; kingdom Metazoa; phylum Chordata; class Mammalia; order Primates; family Cercopithecidae; genus Rhinopithecus; species Rhinopithecus roxellana. The sequence goes on along the minus strand of NC_044551.1, from coordinate 156,646,934 downwards.
TATTTAAGACTATTTGTTTTAGAGCAGTGTTAAGCTCACAGCCAAATTGAAAGGAAGGTACAGAGATTTCCCATATGGCCTCTGCCCTCATACATGTTCAGCCTCCGAATTACAACATCCCCCACCAGAGCGGTACATACGTTACAACAGATAAACCTACACTGACACACCATTATCACCCAAAATCTATACCTTACATTAGGGTTCACTCTTGGTGGTATACTTCCTATGGGTTTGAACATTGTATAAGGACATATATTCATTACAGTATCATATAGTATTTTCACTGCCCTGAAAATCCTCTGTGTCCCACCTTTCCATCCTTCTCTCTCCCTAACCTCTGGCAACTACTGATCCTTTCACTCTCTCCACAGTTTTGCCTTTTCCAGAATGTGATACAATTGGAATCATATAATATGTAGCCTTTTCAATTGGCTTCCTTCACTTAGCAATATGGATTTAAGGTTCCTCCACGTCTTTTCATGGCTTGATAGCTTTTTTCTTTTTAGCACTGAATATTTCATTTACTGGTTTACCACGGTTTATTCATTCCTCTAATGAAGGCCAACTCTGTTGCTTTCAAGTTTTGGCAATTATAGAAGATGATATAAACATCCGTGTGCTTGTTTTTGTATGGATGTAAGTTTTCAACTCTTTGGGTAAATACCAGAGAGCTCAGTTGCTGGATTATATGGTAAGAGTATGTTTAGTTTTGTAAGAAACTGTTAAACTATCTCCCAAAGTGGCTGTGCCCAGCAATGAACGAGAGTTCCTGTTGCTCCACATCCTCACCAGCATTTAGTGTTGTCATGTTCTGGATTTTGGCCATTCTAATAGATATGTATCTTGAATTAATTTCTTAAAACCAACCTGCAGAAACAAAATTGTTATACCAAAGGATATGTGCGTTGAATAAGGCTTTTGATACATATTACCAAGTTAGCTTCCCGAAATGAAAGATGGTACCTCTTTAACTCACACTGGTATAAGGCAACATCCACCAAGGAGTGTTGACCTGTCGTTTTCTCCATTCAGAGCTCTGTATTCAGGGACAGTCACATTGGCAGTGGAAGATAGGTAGATCTCTCTAGTGAATTTCTCCTGGACTGATGTATGTGTGGTTGCTCAGCACTCTGTGGCTGGGATCGTCCCAGTTAGAGAGAACATTTACTTTCCTGCTTCCTGCAGTGGGCATCCTTAGCACACTGGACCCCTGCCTTGGGTCCTTTCCTGGAGCATGAGTCAGGATGTGAGGTGGCATAATATCCTTTTTCTTTTTCCTTTCTTTCCTTTTTTTTTTTTTTTTTTGAGACAGAGTGCAGTGGCGCAATCTCAGCTCACTGCAACTTCCACCTCCCAGGTTCAAGAGATTCTCCTGCCTCAGCCCTCAGCCTCCCGAATAACCTGGACTACAGGCGCCCACCGCCTTTTTTTTTTTTTTTGTATTTAAGTAGAGACAGAGTTTCACTGTGTTGCCCAGATTGGCCTTGAACTCCTGAGCTCAGGCAATCCACCCGCCTTGGTCTGTCTCCCAAAGTGCTAGGATTACAGACTTGAGCCACCGTGCCCAGCCCATAATATCCTTTTTCTTAGGAAAGGCTCCTTAGCATATGGATCAAAGAGATCTCTTCCCTTTTTTCCTTACCAGAGTCTTCCACTCAGACTCTGCCCACCTCCAACCCCTAAAGAGCCTTAGGGGATTTCTAACAAACCTGGGATTTTTTTCTGAGTCAATTTGGAAAGGTTAAGCAGGCATATAAAAGAATTAATTAATTACTGAAGTTTATGTCCCCTCAGAGCCTCTAAAGCTGTGCTGTCCAATACAGTAGCCACTAGCCACAGGAAGCAATTTATATTGGAATTTAAATTAATCAAAATAAATAAGATGGGAAAATTCCGTTCTCCAGTTCCACTAATCACATTTCAAGTGCTCAAGAGCCGTATGTGCTAGTGGCTACCATATTGGACAACCCAGATATGGAACATTTCCATCACACAGAATGTTTTACAGAACATCACTGCAGAGGCTGGTTTACTCCAGAAATATTCCCAGGGGCCCTTTTAGGTATGTGGTTGAGATGGTCAGTGAGGGTGGGTAGGAGTTATTGTTATTAATCAATATGACTTGCCAGATTTCTCCCTGCTCATCTAGAAAATAGTTCTCATTTATGTCTAGGTTCTTTTTGCTTCTTTCTCTCTGGTCTTGAGTAAGGGTCTCCAGTTGTGTCACAGTTATATCTTAAAGACTGTGTGTGTGTGTGCTTTATAAGAGAAGTCAGATCACCGATTTATATCATTGACTGACCTACGCCAAAGCCCCTTTCCTCTAGTGCAAGGTCCTGGGGTGTGGGAGGATATCCCAGGGGCCACGCCTGACACATAGACAGGCTAAAGTTTTGCCTGTGTTTGCAGTGGACCTAAGGACAAATGTTAGGCTAACGCCAGAAATTCGGAATTTTTCATTCCTTCCTATTACCTCAATTTCTTCTTGTGCAGTATGAAGATGGAGTTTCTCCTGAGCATTTTGGAGATGCAAGAAGGGAGTGCTTGGGGTGATTAAGCTCCAGATTCTGTGTTCTTTCTGCTAATCCTGGAGCTGGGGTAAACATGTGACTATGTTTATACCCTGCCTTTGTCCAGACCCTGCTGTGAGAAGCAGCTCTTCCCAGTAGCCTAAATATAGCCCTGGGAGCCCCACATGCCACATTCTATCTAGTCTTGGCTTGCACACTGACTCATTGTATGACTCTGTGAAAGTCACTTCCCCTCTCCTCCCAATGGGTCACTGGGAGTTGAGGGGAGTGTGGATAATTGCCCTGAGTCACCTCTCAGAGAGGAGCTGATTAGGGCTCAATGAAGCAGAAACGTGTAAGCTGAAAGGGCAAGGGAAGAAGCAGCTCTGGATAGAGCTCTGATGAGAGGGGGCTTGGCTTTCCCACTGCCTGGGCAAGCTGTGCCCTGAGATCGGGAAGCCTGGGACCCATGGTTAACTTCAGAAGGTCTGTAAACCTCTTTGAATCATGAACAGATATGTGGATGTAAGCCTGCATGCATTTTTATGAGGAAGGTCTATAGCTTTCATCGGATTCTCAGAAGTTAAATAACCCCAAACGGTTCTGAATCACTGCCTTAGGAAGTTTGACTTGTTGGATTGTGAGGAGAGGAGGTGCTGTTCCTGTGTGGGGAGGGGCAGCAAAGATTGGGCTTCCCCAGGAAGTCAGAAGCCAGCTATGCTAGGTACAGTGCTTAGAACAGCCCATGGAGAAAGACCAGAAACTATTTAATAAGTTCCTACCAACTGCCTGGCACTCTTTTGGGCCCTTTAGGTAGAAATGAAATACTTTTTTTTTTTTTTTTTTTTTGAGACTGAGTCTTGCTCTGTCACCCAGGCTAGAGTGCAGTGGTGCAGTCTCGGCCCACTGCAACCTCTACCTCCAGGATTCAAGTGATTCTCCTGCCTCAGCCTCTCAAGTAGCTGGGATTACAAGTGTGTGCCACTACACCTGGCTAATTTTTGTATATATAGTAGAGATGGGGTTTCACCATGTTGGCTAGGCTGGTCTCAAACTCCTGGTTTCAAGTGATCCACCTGCCTCAGCCTCCCAAAGTGCTGTGATTACAGGAAATGAAATACTTTTTGATTCATCAACATCTCCCATCCCCTACTCTGAAGTCTGCTCTTCCCAGGGGTTTGGCCCTAAGTGAGGTCAGTATCTGCGTGGGCACACCCTGGAAGACAAGGTTGAAGAACATGTGCATGAGTATGGTGTACTATGCAAGTATCTGGGCTAAAAGTAAACCGTGAACAAGGAATAGAAAAGCAGTCATCTGTGAAGGCCATATCACAAAGCAAAAGGGGTGTTAGAATGGGACTGAGGACACTTGGGCCCTGATTCTTATATTGATCCTAAATCACTTTGTGACCTTAGCAGTCACTTAGCTTCTCTGTGATTATTGTGCCATCTATAAAATGGGCTAACTTCCCCTGACCTAAATACTGACAGTGGCTATTGTGAGAAATAAAAAGGAATTTAACAAAAATTAGCATTTGTTATATTTTCTTATTTTAAAAGTTAATAAATGCTCATTGTAGGAATATGAAAACCCAGAAATATATGAAAAAAAGGAAGAATTATTTACAACCTCTCTATTCTGAAGTACATCTTTTTATAAAGTCTTGGAAATTGTGCTCACTTTGGCAGCACATATATTAAAATTGGAATGATAAAGTCTTGGAAATTTTCCTTACAAATCATTTTCCATGCATACATTTTTTCTCCTTATTTAATCTTAATGTTCATGTAATTTTACATACTGCTTTTCTCACCTAATATTGTATAATGACCATTTATCTATATCATTAGTCGTTCTTCAGAAACCTCATTTTTAATGGCTGATGTTCCATCATTGGAAGGCACCAAAATTTATTTAACAAATTCCCAGTGTAGGCTGTTTATAAGTTGCTTCCAAATATTTCATATATTATAAATAATGCTATGTTGAACAGCCTCATGTATAAATCTTTGTGCTTATCTCTCTTGCCTTAAAAGAAATTCTTAGATTACTGTGCCAGAATGTAAAGCTGATATAATTAAATATTTTAATATATATAAAATACAAGGCATTGATGAGACTGATGGCAAATACCTGTTCATTCATTATTAATGTAAATTCTTGCTTGCCCAGTGCAGTTGAGACATTTCTGTGAATGGGAGGTGAATGTTTCCATAATCCTGGCACAGGGTAGAGCAGTTGAATTAGTGTCTATTTCTCTCTTTTGGAATTGTGTTATACCAGGAAAACAAATCATTTATGGTAAGAAAGCTTTCAGTATGAGAGAGCAGGGAGTTTCAGCAAGGTATCCTTTTAAAAGGATCAACAAACAAGCTCTTGCCAAAGTGTTTGAAACGCTCAGTTATAGTCAATACCCTATATATCTTAATAACATGAGCAAGTCCCATTATTTCTTCTTCTAAGACTACTTCTGTAGTCCCACCTATTAAAATAGGGAGACTAATCCTTAACCTGTCTGACATAAAGGAATATTGTGAAAATCTAATGAAATTGTGTATCTGTGAAAGTATAACAGCATAAGCAAAGGTTGTTATTTTGTCTTCTCTTTATCATGAGGTTGAGGGCTGCTGGAAGTGGAAGGAAGCAATGGAGAACCAGGGGCAATGGAGGAAAGCGTCTAAGGGACTGAAAGAGAAATAAGGCCAAGAAATAGCACACGGAGTTTGTTACAGATCTGGCCTGGAAAAGTCCTGGAAGAGGAGCAGATCCAGATAGGTCCGCCTTCCCTTTAGGCTAGGCCTTGCCTTGGCCCAGCTGTGTCCTGGGGACCACTCTCAGATGCAGGGCACTGAAACCTCCCCAGAAACAGAGACCTTTCTCATTTGACACTGGGTGCCTTGGGACTCAGCTCTCTTGGAGGCAGTTGTTAGTGGCTAATCAAACTCACAGCCACCTTCTCCTCCAAATCTTCAGATAGGCTGGATCCTGCTCTGTGGAAATGAGGAAGGGAAGGGGGGTCCCTCTGAGCCATCTGCTTACCTCCAGGGGAGTGACTGTGAGAATCAAGAAGGAGAATCTTATGAATGGCTCCTCCCTGTCCACAGGAATGTGCAACACTTCCCAGGCTCCCATAGCCAAAGACCTAGTGTTATAAACAGAAGCTGTGGTCCTGAGCTGTCAGAGAGGTTAATCCCCCAGACATCAGGGCCTGGCCTGGTGGATTTGGGAGCTGGGCTGATAAAGCCTGATAAAGGGAAGCAGCAAGGGGAGAGGAACTGCAGGGGTGTGGGATGGACCTCCATGAAGGCAGTTTCTGATGGAGGCAAGTCATAAAAATTTCCCCATTCATTCCGCTGCCCCTGGGCAAGACTACTCCTCAGCAAGTTAAGAGTACTACACAAAAGATCTGTCCCCTGCTGACTGGACCAGGGGAAAGCAAGGTGCCTTGCAAGGGAATGGGAGGAGGATAACACCTGAAAGTTGTAAAGAAATAACTCCTGGCATTTTCTGAGCTGCCCTGAGGCAGAAGAGACAGAACAATTCCAACATGGTTCCAACTCTCAAAGAACTGGAAACTCACTGTCTAGGACTGATGCGCTCTGCTGGCTTTCTTATAGCTCTTCCCTTCTAATTGACTACCACTTGAAGAAAAGCAACTAACTAATGAACAATGTGAGCTGCTGGAAATGTGCCAGGTCACGTGGTACAGGCCAGGCGTGCTGTAGGAGTTTAGAAAAGGCAGAGATTGGTGTGGGCTGAAGTGATTAGAACAGGTTTCCCAGAGAACGGGGGCCAGGACATAGTCCTGGAGGTTTGGATCCACTGTAAAGAGGGCAAGGAGGTGGAAAGGAGCAGCTTTAGGAAGGAGGGGAATGTGCCTGGACAGCACTGAGGCTCAGGAGTGCCCCAGAATCATGCCGGGCAGCTGTAGGATGAGTGGCTGGGAGCGCAGGAGCAGATCGGGGGAGGAAGCCAGATTGTAGATTGCTTTGAATTCTAGGCAGAGGAGTTTAGGCTTCACTTTACAGAAAATAGGGAGTAGAAAGAACCCCTAGAGTGAGGAGGTGTGGGAAGCCATGCCTTGCTGTTTACTCCCACCAAATTAATTCCTTTCTGCCTTCAGTGAGGCCACCTCAACCCCTGAGCCATGTAAGGTCTCTTCTAAGAGCTAAATGGTACTGTTCCAAGCATGCTCTATGCTGGCACAACCTTGGAGATTGCTGTCAAGCTCTTCTTTCTCCAGCGCCACCCCTAGAGACCACTGTCATTCTTCATTCTTCTTCGCATGCCTCCTCTCCAGTGTCCCCTCTAGGTTAGCAGGCTCAAGGGAGGAGGGCAGATACTGGGAGCTTGCTCTGTGCTGGGGTACAGCCTTAAACAGGATCAGGCCTCTGTCTACAAAGCCCACAGCCTGGTAGAGCCAGATTAAATGGACATGCAAAGCATGACAAGAGTCTTTTTTTGCTGGCAGCCTGGAGCCTCTAATGCTGAACTGGGTCTTTCTCACGGTGCTCCTGGAACCATGGAGCCCTAGATGGAGTTCTAGGAGTTCTGGTACCTGTCCTCTGACCACTCCTTTGTTCCTGAGGGAATCCTTGGGCTTTGGTGCCTGGGATAGAACCAAAGCCTCAGCCTGGCTCTGCACAGCCACCTGGACTCTCTCTGGATTAACTTCCCTGTGTTAAGAGAAGGGAAACAGCCACAGGGAATGCTTTCTAGAGGCAGGACTTGAACACTGCCAGCCTGGCTGTTTAAGACTCCGTAAGAGTCCCACACAAGGGAGACCCAGGCCAGGGCCATGGCTGCTGGGGAGGCCGGCCCTTCCCATCGTGGCCATGTCAGGTGAGTGGGCTACATTTTCCTGCCTGTGAACTCCAACCCTAGGAGTGGGAAGAGTGCTCCAAGCCACCTCTGGAAGAAGTGGATGTCGGAGGGGCACAGGTGGTAAGGGAGCAGCACCCAGTCCCAAATGAGCAGCTTGCTCAAGCTGGTGCTGGGTGTGAGCAATTGCTCTGCACTCAGCAACAGCTCTCGTCTGCCTGGCCTCAGAGTGTGTATAGCGAGCGCAGCCTAGATGCTGCTGGCTCTATTCTGGGCCCTCATCTCTGCATCAGTCACACCACAGGGAGCCCTTCTTAGGAAGCTGCTGCCACTGTTGATGCTTTTCCCAACTCTTCAAAGCCACGCTGTGCCCCAGGAGCTAAGGCTTAGTGTCTCCATCCTTCTGCCTGCCCCCCGAGACGCATTTACAGAAACCACTTCTCTGCACAACCAAGCTCCTAGTAGGGGGTAATCAAGTCAAGAGATGCATAGACTTCGCCATTTGGGACAGGAAAGTAGGAGGGAGATTCCCCAGGGAAAGGGAGCTGCCTGACAAGCTCAGAAAATTTTGTGGGGAGAATTTGTAGTGGTAGGAGGAAAAGACAGGGAAGGAAACTGGGTGGAAAATTCTGTATTGAAGCCAGCTGATTGTAGAGACCAGTGCTGGTGTTCAGGTGGGGCCCATCCTGTCTGAACAGACAATTCTCTCCATCCTTTCCCCACAGAGCTCATTGGGGTTAGAAGTGTTGAATGGCAGTCAATGACTTTTAGACTCTTCTTGGAAGGTATTTTCCTGCCCCCAACCTTCAAGGATATCTTCCTGGGGAATGGTGGGCATGAGGATGGAGTGTCTGTCTTGGAGGGTACACACTGAAAGCAGACTTGGGCTAAGAGCAGAGCTTATTTATCTGCACATCCCTATGGATCTAAGGCTTGGACTCTTAACTTCGAGAGGTTCTCTATGTCCTGAGGACAGCCTTGGAAGGAACAAAACCAGGTACTGTGAAGATACCCTTTTTTTTTTTTTTTTTTTTTTTATGATGCTATGAATTAGAAAGACAAATCTCCCAAAGAGCTGGGGCTGGAATATGTACTGAAATAACTGTTTGGCTTGACCTGAAGCAGGGTCCCCGCATTTTCAAGAGTGCGAAGAGAGCTGGGCTGCCTCACCTATGTGTCCCTGGCCCCCAGGACTGCTGAGAGAGAATTTCATGGGCTGTCATCACCAAAGCCATCTGCCTCTGGAGGTCCAGGGAGTAAGAGGAAGGAAGAGGCAGTGATAAGCAGAAATGGCATGGGATGTGACAAAGTGGAGGGGCCTTCCATGGGATCTGATGGGCCTGAGGGTTTTGCTTTGTTTTGTTTCTGGCGTTACCAAATTTCTTAGTTTCCAACACAGTATTTTCACACGTGGCCTCTTAGTTATGTATTACTGCATACAAAATCATCTCAAAATGTAGACTTAAAGCAACAAGCATTTATTATCTCACAGTCTCTGTGTATCAGGAATGCAGGTGTGACTTAGCCGGGTCCTTCCGGTTCAGAGTCTCTCGTGCTATTGCAGTCAAGCTATCCTCCAGGACTGCAGTCATCTTAAGGCTCAGCTGGGGCTGCAGGATCAGCTTCGAAGCTCATTCGTGTGTTGTTGGCAGGCTTTGGAAGATCTGCTTCCAAGCACACTCATATGAGGCTCTCCACAGGGCTCCCTTATAACACGACAGCTAACTTCCCAGGGACAAGCAGTCCAAAATGGAAGCCAGTCTTTTTATGCCCTAATCTGCGACATGACATCCCATCACTCCCCATATTCTATGTGTTAGAAGCACATCAATAAGTCCAACCCACACTCAAGGGAGAAGATTACACAAGAACGAGAATCCCGGGAGATGGAGATTTTTGGAGGGGCTGACCTAGAGGCTACCGACCACATCTCTCATTTTGGCCTCACAGCAACTCTGTGCTCTAGCCAGGGAGAAACAGTCTACAGGTAAGGAGGAAAAGGAGCTCTAGGGAGGTGAGGGACCCTGCTCGTGGTCAAAGAGTTGTGAAGTGGTAGGTTTAGAATTTGAACGTAGGCGTCCATCTGACTTCCAACTTAGTAGTCTTTCTCTTAATACCTTGACACCTGCCAATCCCATTGTCTGCTGATACCTCTGGTTAGAATTTGGAGCAGACTTGAGTTGATTGAACATTAAGAGCTTGATGGGCTGGCTGACTTGCCACTTGATTATTTCTGGCTGTTTCTGGATTGTTAGGGACATGGTTCATAATTGCTCCCCTCTATAACAAGGACAGTTTCTACCTACAATACTCCTTTTTATATTTTTTAATAAACTTTTTATTTTAGAACTTTTAGGTTTACAGAAAATTTATGAAGATAGGCCAGAGAGTTCCATATATCCCAACCCAGTGTTCTGTAGTATTAACATCTTACCATTAGTGTGGTACATTTGCTATAATTAATGAACCAATATTAATATAGTATTATGAACTAAAATTTATACTTTATTCAGATTTCCTCCTCACTATTTCTTTGTAATTGAGGCAAGCACTGGGCGATCCATTCATTTGATTAATTCTTAGACTAGTCCTTCGAGTTGGCACCATTATTATCTATATTTTACTGAAGAGGAAAGTGAGACACAAAGAAATTAAGTGACTTGGCAGATCACAAAGCTGTGCAGAAGCAATGTGAGCACTTTAACTATGGGCTCTCTCACTCCCATGCAGTGCTCTTAACCATTTATGCTTTTCTTCCTCTCTCTCATCCTCTGACTCCTGCTCAGAAGGAGGGAATTATGCACATAAGTAACAACCTAACAGCTGGTCCTACCCCTAGGGTCTAAGCTTCTGGAAAAGATAAGCACCTGTCAGGAGACTGGTGGTGTTTTAGTACCTCCTCCTTCAGCCTCAGCTTTCTCATCTGTGAACTGATAGGATTATATTAATGACCCTGGGGTCTCTTCTGGCTCTTTCTACAACCCAGTGAGTCTGTCCCAGAGGATTTAGGGGCTACCAGTGGGAAAATTGGGGAGGAGGTGGGTTCTGCTTCCTCCAGTGAGTCATTGGCACCTCAGGGAATGAGCCCACCTGTTTGGCCTCACTAGCTTCTTTTGCAAATCACTACAATAGATCACTCATTATATAGGATTGAATCATGTGGCTGCCCCATCAAGTTAGGACCTAAGACTGTTGGCTCTGCATTTGAGGTTATTACCTTTAACTGGTTCAAAGACTTCAGGAATAAAGCCTCTGGGGAAGGCATTGTGAGCAATATTTTTTTCTGTAACACAAATGAAACCCATTCTTTGAAGAGCACAAGCCTTATACAAAGAATCTGTCTCCTCATTTAAAGTGGTGGGAAGGGTCTGACAACCCTGACTTGTCAGGAATTCCAAAGTAGTATTGTCCAGAGTGTCCCAGAGTACTGAAGGGCATGGACTTAAGAGTCACATAGACCCGGCCTGCCTCTCACGAGTTGGTGACCTTGGACAAGTCTCTCAGCCTCTCTGTGTCTCCATTTCGACATCTATAACATAAGGAAAGTGTAAGGATAACTACCTCATGGAGTTGTTCTTAGATTAAATGTAATAATTTAGGTAAAATGCTTAGTTGAGCCCACAATAAATGCTTAATAAATGGTAGCATTTTTAGGACTTGTTGGAATAATGTATTATTTTTAATTTTAATTCCAGCTCTAAAAGTTATTTTCTTTTATTCTATTATCCTATTGGAGTCCCAAGTTTCTAGAAAGCACCAATTCCTGAAAAGCATGTTCAGCCCCAGGATACAGAAGGTTTTCTTCTGATGGGCTGAAACGGAGGTAGGGGCGGTGATCTGTTGAGCTTCACCAACTATTTCCTTTACTACCATCTGCAAAGGAAGCCTGTGGCCTTGGTAGGACAGTCCCAGCCCAGCCCAACTGCCCCAGCCAGCCTTGTTGCTATCTGATATTCCCCAGATGGCCCTTGGGCTCTGAAGGGCCACCTGTCTTGTCTATGGAAGTGAGCAGGACAGCCCACAGGGTTACTCCTGCAGGGGGCATCCCAGACCTGGCACCTGGCTTTGTGTCTGCCCTCTCTGGCTCTCCACATACCAGTCAGGCTGGGATCCCGGACACCAAGCTCAGGGAGGGTACTGAGGCTACTCCCTCCATGAAAGTAGGACTGGGCTAAGGGTGGCAGACTAGGTCAGGCTGGCCACACTGCGTGGCTGGTTCCTGTAGCAGGAGGCTCCCATCTGTGCCTCGGAGGCCCTGGGGCATGCAGAATAGGCAGAAGGGTGTGACCATGAAGTGCTGGGAAAGGTGTTTAGACCCAGTCTTTTTTTTCCCTTTTCACCAGAAAGCACTGCACCAGATAAGCTGGACTTGATTTTGATTCTAAGTCCTTTGCTGACTGTAGTTAGAATTGGCTGAGTAATTCCAAGAGATGTAAGAATGGAGAGGTACAGGGACATTGCGATATTATCGGGGGTGGCCTGCACATTCGTACACATGTAGTACACATGACAAGTAGACATGTACAGCACACACACCAGGCACTTGTGTATCAGCATTCAAGAAACCTCTTTTCCAGAGGCAGATTGGCTGCCAGCCCACATAGGGGGCCCGACCAGGAAATGGGTTTTCCACATCCAGGGAACATTTACTGCATCTAAGCAGCCATTCCGTGGGCTTGTCCCCCTCTGGGTTTAGAAAGGAAGTAGTCCAAAGCTGTGGACTGGAAGCAGAGGCCCCCTAAAGGTAGGAACACCCCACAGGCATGTGCCAGGTTGCAGAGTTGCTGTCCTCAACCTTGGTGCTGAGAACAGTTGGTCCTGAGGCTGGGGTGGAGGACCAGGCTATTTCTGAGGCCTCTGATCTATGCAGAGAAGAGAAGTAGGGGCTGGTAACAGCCAAGGAAGAAGAGGAGGCTGGAATCTTACATTTTTAATGATGCAGGCTCTCACTGGTAGAAAAAAACTATTGGTAAATTATATTTTTAAAAAAATTATTACTCTAGTTGAGTGTGTGGTTGCCTCGTATCTTACCTGACACCTTGCTGTTTGATGGTCTAGGTAGCAGCTCATCATCCTCACACTTACTCACATGTTGTTAACTTAGCCCAAGTTCCCCTGTTTGCCAGACCACAGCCTTCTCCCCTTCCCGTGGCTCAAAGTGACCAGTATGGCTTGTGCCTTTTGGGATACACTGCTGCCTCCAAGGCATAGCCCTTCCCCATTTTGCCAGGGACAGAGGAACTCCCCTTGGGAATGGAGGGAGGGGAAGAGGAAAAGGGGGAAAGCTTGGATCCTTATCACATCATAGCCTTTTGTGGTAGTTTTTCGTTTTCTCGGTGAGGAGGAAAACACTAGTGAGGAATTGGCATGAAACTATGTGGGGTTGGGGAGTATATATTTCTAAGCTATGGGGTTATTTTTCCTGAATGAAACATTTTTATCTCCAGAGCAAAAAGGGCCAGGGAGGACTGGGTATGCAGGAATTGTAAGTAGCTCCTAGTTTTGCTTTTGAAAAACATTTTTAAATGACACAAGAACTATTGAATTTTGAAAAGTTAGACGATATGGGTAATCAAAAAGAAGAAAATAAGAACAGTCATAATCTCACTACCCAGCAACAAAACTAAAGATTCTGGAGTAAATTCTTCCAGAACTGTTGCTGTGTAGAAAAACTGTTTTAAAAATTGGATCATACTATACCTACTCTTTCATAACCTGCCCCTGTTTCATTTAAAAGTATGTGAGGCCGCCTTGTGAGGGCAATCACGACAGCTGTCTATGAACCAGGAAATGGGCCCTCACCAGACACTGAATCTGTCAGAATCTTTATCTTCAACTTTTGGTTTCTAGAATTGTGATAAATAAATACTTGCTGCTTAAGCCAAAGTAAAATAAAAGTATATGAGGAACAATAGCAGGACGTGGTGGCTCACACCTGTAATCCTAGCACTTTGGGAGGCAGAGGCAGGAGGATTGTTTGAGCTCAGGAGTTTGAGACCAGTGTGGGCAACATGGAGAAACCCCATCTCTACAAAAAACACAAAAATTAGCCAGGGGTATAGGCACATGCCTGTAGTCCCAGCTACTTGGGAGGCTGAGGTGGGAGGATCACCTGAGCCCAGGAGGTGCAGCTGAGCTGCAGTGAGCTGTGATCGTGCCACTGCACTCCAGCCCAGGCAATGGAGTGAGACCTCGTCTCAAAAAAAAAAAGTATATGAGGATATGAGGAAGGAACATCTTTCTGTGACAACAGCTGTGTTTTTATGCCATCATTTTAAAAGGTCACATGGTATTTCATTATATGAATACAACCATAATTTATTTTATCAATTATTTATTATTAGAAGTTTAGTTCTTTTTAATTTTTTATTATAACAGTTGCACTTCCAGATAAAGGGTTTTTTTTTTTTTTTTTTTTTTTTTTTTTTTTTTTGCATAGTCTTACTTCTTTAGGATGCATTCCCAGATGGAACTGAAGAGACTAAAGATATGTACGTTATAAGGCTTTTGATACTTATTGCCAAATTACAGTTCAGAAAGATTGTGTCAATTTATGCTTCACCACCAGTATGTGACTGCTAATTTCTGCACACACTCACCAATGTTCTTTTCACTTTTACAAATCTGATATGTAAAATATTATTTCATTGTAATTTACTTTGATTATGATTTAGGTTAACATTTTAATAAGCTTATTAGCATCTTGTGTTTCTTTTATGTCTTTGCCCATTTTTCTATTGAGGTATTTATCTTTTTCTTATTATGTTACAAGGTTCCTTATATATCTAGGGTATTAATCTTTATTTTGATAAATGCTAGAGTTTTTCAGCTTATTGTTTGCCTTTAGTAGTTTTGTGCCATTCTTTTTTGGAGACAGAGTCTCCCTCTGTCACCCAGGTTGGAGTGCAGTGGCATGATCTCGGCTCACTGCAACCTCTGCCTCCTGGATTCGAGTGATTCTTTTGCCTCAGCCTCCCAAGTAGCTGGGGTTACAGGCGTACACCACCACACCCAGCTAATTTTTGTATTTTTAGTAGAGACTGGGTTTCACTATGTTGGCCAGGCTGGTCTCAGACTCCTGGCCTCAAGTGATCTGCCCACCTCAGCCTCCCAAAGTGCTGAGATTACAGGTGTGAGCCACCGTGACCGGTTTTTTACATTCTTTAACACAGAGGAGTTATATTTTTTAATGTGGTCAACATTATCAGTATTTCTTTTGGTCTACTTTTTGATTTAGTCTTAGAAAGACTCTTCTATTCTTCCTGTGTGACATAAACATCTATCTAAATGTCCTAGTGTTTTATTTAACATTTAGGTCTCTTAACCATCTACAATTTATTTTTGCATATTATAGGCCTGGTGTTTTAAAATTTTAGTTAACTTGTTATTCCAGTATCATTATTGGACAGTCCATTCTTTTTGTATTAATACAAAACGTCACTTAACATTCTACATGTATCTATAATATTACATTTTATCTAAGCACTGGTCCGTCCTGTTAATAAAGCCCTTGTTCAACACCTGCAATTGTTTCTCAGCTTTATATTATGTTCCACTGATTGATCTATTCCGGTACCTGAACATCACTTTTTAAATTATTGTAGCTTTATAATACATTTTCATATTTGGCAGTGCACGTTCTCTTTTTTTGTTCTTCTTTATCAGTATTTTTCTTGGCTATTCTACATTTATTCTTCTAGATAAATTTGAGAATCAATCATGCCCTTGGGTTTTTTAATTTGGAATGCTATTAAATGTAGAGGTTACCTTGGGGAGATCTATGTTGTAAAGCACTGCATTTTTACGTTCATTTATTCCTTTTTGTTTGTTTCCTTTAATAGAGCTAGAGCATAAATTTCTATTGATAGATCCTGCACGTTTCTTACTAACTTTAGTCCTATCATTTTGTTTTACTGATGTTATTAATGGGATGGTATTTGCATTATGTTTTCTACTTGCATATTGCTCATGCACTTGAGAATGCTTGATTTCTTTGTACATTTGTTTTGTAACTGTAAGGCAAGCATGCTGTCTTCTGGTTTTTCCTTTTGTGGGTTTGGGCCAAAGGCATGTTTGACCTATTTTGAGGCCATTTAATTTCCTTCTGGGTCTGGGCCACAGCTCCTCCCCGCAATTCCCTGCCATTGTGAAAGGGGTTTGGGTGAAGAATGGCGGGCGCAATCAGCTCCTTGTTGGCTGCCCCCGAAGGACAGATGTGTTGCAAAGCAAATGCCTACCTAGTTCTTTGCCTACTCCAACCCCAGCTGTTTGGATGCCAGGAAGATGATTTACCATCTGGTGAAAAATAGGCCCATGAATCAAAACTGACACAGGTAGAGTGATCGTGGAGGAGTTCAGGTGTTAAAATGAAATTTGGTGCCAACCCTGGGGGCTCTCAGGGAACCTTTAAGGGTCTACAGATGTCATTAGCTGGCTGAATGCATCTGACTGAGGTAGTCCTTTGGGTACTACCCAAAGTAGTAGTCTGACTGAGGTAGTCCTTTGGGTACTACCCAAACCTTTAAGGGTCTACAGATGTCATTAGCTGGCTGAATGCATTTGACTGAGGTAGTCCTCTGGGCTGGCTGAATGCATCTGACTGAGGTAGTCCTTTACTGTGGCCCCGAGGCAGAGCTAGATCTGCTTCTTTTCTCCCTGTGTTGGGGAAATTGAGGTTGAGCAAACAGGATAGTCTATGGGATGGTGGTGTTCTAGCTGTGTGTCCCTTCTAAGAAGGGTGGAGATTCATTAACTTTCAAAACTCAAGGCAAAAAAATTAAAAAAAAAGAAAAACTGGTTAGGGAGACTGGCCTCATTTTCAAGTCTGAAGCAAACACATGTTTGGAAAGGTTTCATGGATAGTGCTAACTAAAGATTCCTAGCAGGTTTTACACATTCTACTTTGGTGGAATGTAAAGATTAGCACTGCCATTTCTGTCTGATTTTTAGCACTTGGGGTTATACCCCAGTCATGAGCACTCTGTCAGCTCTCCTGCCTTCCCACTGCTTCCTACCACAGGCCGCTTCTTCTCTTCTTTGCTCTTAGGTCTTTCATGCACAGGTTGCATGCTAGAGGAGAAGATGGTCCCAGAGGTACCCTGAAAAAGGAGATAAGCCCATCAGGGGATCACAGGGCTGGAATAGTTAGAGAGAAACACAGAGGGATAAAGGAAGTTGGTGGGGGTGGTGGATACAGAGGGTCAGAGTGCAGGGTAGAACTTAGAAGCCAACTGGTCAGCCCAAATTAGCCTCGCTTGCATCTTCTAGTGGCTCACTCTGAGTGCCCCTCCAGTGGAGGTAGGGATGTTGCTCTAGTCTTGGTGGTCCTATGAAGCCTACCTCCTTATCATGTGAGGTTTTATCAACCTGGCTTGAAAGCTCTGATCCTGTACCCCAGACCAGTTCATTTTCTCTACTGCTTTCCTTTTTTTTTTTTTTTTTTTTTTTTTGAGACGGAGTCTCGCTCTGTCGCCCAGGCTGGAGTGCAGTGGCCAGATCTCAGCTCACTGCAAGCTCCGCCTCCTGGGTTCCCGCCATTCTCCTGCCTCAGCCTCCGGAGTAGCTGGGACTACAGGCGCCCGCCACCGCACCCGGCTAATTTTTTGTATTTTTTTTAGTAGAGACGGGGTTTCACCGTATTAGCCAGGATGGTCTCAATCTCCTGACCTCATGATCCGCCCGCCTCGGCCTCCCAAAGTGCTGGGATTACAGGCTTGAGCCACCGCGCCCGGCTACTGCTTTCCTTTTATCCTTAGAACCAAATGAATATCCAGGTTGTTGTTCAAGTGTTCCAAAGAAGGAAACACTACCGTCTTGGTTGATGTTTTACTCCAGTGTTTTGGACCATCTTGTTCCCAGAATGTTCTCTTTTATAGCTATCCTAGGTCTTCTTGTAATATAAAACCATTATCCTGTGGCATGAATTGGAGAATGTGGAGAATAGTCAGACATCTTTTTTTTTTTTTTTTTTTGTATAGCCATTTAGGAACTTCTAAAGGTTATTCGGTTTGTCTTTGAACCTTTGCCAGCACAATGAAGTAAAAATAATACTTGTAAAGTAAGGGGCACAATGCCTGGCACATAGTAAAATGACGTTCATTGTTTTTATTGCTTTATTTATATTATTCTTAGGCAATGATAGCACACTCTGTTTGCAGTATTATTTAAGTTCACATGTCAGTAGGAGGTATGGACTTGTTCCAGTAAGGACAGGAAAGGCACAGAGTGTTTCCCTTGCCTTTCCTGTTTGAGAGGTGAATGTAGTGTAAGCCAAAGGTCATCATCTATTATTTGGGGTGGAACTAGAGGCTAGAGGGCTCACTACTCCACTAAACCCTAAAATATTTGAAGGCAAGAGTTGTGTCTTATTTGTCTCTGAAATCTCTAGTGCTGAGCACAGAGTTGATTCAATAAACATTTGTAAAGGAAGATAAAGAGACAGGGATAAGTTGGTGTGGCATCTCAGCATTGCAGGAGACACTAAGATCCCTGTACAAAAACTGTCCCTCTAACATGTCTGCCAAACTAGAGATCCTGCCTTGCTTGAATGCACCTGTTGCCTGATAACTCACTCCTTTTGAAGGCTGCCAATGAGGTCAACTCTAATTAGTAGAAATGCTCCTTCCATTGAGGCAAAATCTGCTTTGCCTTGACTTTTACCTGTTGTTAGCCTTATGTCTGTCCCTTTGAGCTACACAAAATAAATTTAGTCTTTCTTCCAGGTAACAGCCCTATAGATATTTCAAGATAGCTATCATTTCTTATTTCCTTTTACCAAATCTAGAACTTGCTTCAGAAAAGCTGCAGGAAACTGTTAGAGTCATAACAAGTTATTAAAAACCAGGTACGTTGGCCCTAATCTTGGAGGGTTAAATTAGAATGGCCCTTTCCAGGCCGGGCGCGGTGGCTCAAGCCTGTAATCCCAGCACTTTGGGAGGCCAAAACGGGTGGATCACGAGGTCAGGAGATCGAGACCATCCTGGCTAACCCGGTGAAACCCCGTCTCTACTAAAAAATACAAAAAACTAGCCGGGTGAGGTGGCGGGCGCCTGTAGTCCCAGCTACTCGGGAGGCTGAGCCAGGAGAATGGCGTGAACCTGGGAGGCAGAGCTTGCAGTGAGCTGAGATCCAGCCACTGCACTCCAGCCTGGGCGACAGAGCGAGACTCCGTCTCAAAAAAAAAAAAAAAAAAAAAAAAAAGAATAGCCCTTTCCTAGCACTGGCTCAGGGCCAGAGTCTCCTCCTTGGGTCAGAAGAATATGGCAAGGCCTCTGAGCCCTAGAACACTATATACTTCATGTTCTAGGCTAGGACTGTGGGGCTGCCACGCGGCTAGGCTGATTGCAAGCGCCAGAACCGTCTGCCGGCAGCTTCCCACCAGGTGGCGGGGCATTACCTGCCTGAACGCGGACCCGCGCGTCTTCCTCATGTCTCCACCAGGTGGCAGGGCAGGCTGTGTCTCAGCTCCGGCACCGGCCTCCGAGTGCCCTCTCCTCCTGGGCTGAGAGGCTGGGAGGAAAGGTCTAGGGGCTTTGGAAAGGTCTGTTGCCTTACCCAGTGAGGACCAGTGGATACCTCTGCTGACCTGTGCGGGTAATGGAGCTGGGTTCTTCCTGGTCTTGCTGAGTCCTGGGCAACCTGTCCAATAATATGCCGTTGCTTACTAGAGTGGTGTCCAGAACACATCCTGTTGAGAGCTGGCCCTCAGTGAAAGGCCGCTGAACAGAGAGCTCCCAGTGTGGACAGCTGGCGCTGCCGCTCAGAAGCTACCCTTCTGCCCTTCACAGCCCTCCTTCCTCCTTCCAATCCCCTGCAGGCGTGGAGGAAGGTGCTGCTGTCTCTCTGGCCCATCTCCTTTGGCGAGGATCGACCAGGTTCCTCCCCTCACACAACCAAGATGAAGTCCAGGCTTGCAGAGTTAGACAAAATTCTGGTCTACAGGCCTCTTCTCTGTAGGGAGGATGTTTCAATCCTGCACTGCTCCTAAACTAGGCCCCCTTGAGGCTCCGGGTTCTGGCTTTCTGCGCCCTACCCTTCCGCAGGCCTTCTCAGCTCTGGGCCCACCGCGGAGGCCCGTTCTTTCTGTGGTCGGCCTCATCGGCTGCCTCCGGCTTCTCACTTTCACATCTTCCCTTCTCACCCCTTCTCAGCCAGTCGGGCAGGCATGGTGATCCTGGGCCCAGCCTTGGTATTTCACTGGGATGGGACTATCGGAGAGTGGGAAGACCTGACTTGAGGCTGCCAGTGCCTGCTAGGAAAGCAGAAGCTGTTTCCATCAGAGGCCTTGGGGGTCAGCATGGCCTCCTCCCCTTGGACCGAAGCTCAGGAAAGGGCTTGAGTGAGCATGCAGTCCTGTTCTCCTTTTATTTATTTATTTTATTTTATTTTATTTTTTTGAGACAGAGTCTAGCTCTGTTGCCCAGGCTGGAGTGCAGTGATGCAATCTCGGCTCACTGCAACCTCTGCCTCCCAGGTTCAAGTGATTCTCATGCCTCAGCCTCCTGAGTAGCTGGGAGTACAGGTGCCCGCCACCACGCCTGGCTAATTTTTGTATTTTCAGTAGAAATGGGGTTTCACCGTGTTGGCCAGAAGGGTCTCAATCTCCCACCCGCCTCAGCCTTTCAAAGTGCTAGGATTACAGGCATGAGCCACTGCGCCCAGCCCTGTTCTCCTTTTATAGATAAGAAAATCAAGACCCAAGGTTAAAAGAGTCTTCAGGGCTCTGACTAGAGCCCAGGCATTCTACATATCTGATGAGACCTTGCATCTGAGGGGTCTTCAGTTACCAGCCTCTCCTTAGAAGCGTCTCTGCTTTTCTTCCCACCTGGCCACCAGCTGCCCTCTCCTGGGCCCACCTTGTGCATGGCAGCAGCGTCTTCATCAGCTTTTGTTGTCTGGCCTGGTTGGAGAGTACATTTGGCCACCTGTGGCCTTTGTTGGGCTGCAGGATGTGGAAAGAGGGAAGGGACACTTGTCCTTCAGTAGGGAGACTCTGTTGGGGAGGGGGTATATGTGTCCCGAGAATGTCTGAATGGGTTTTCTATTCCTCTGCCCAAGAGGAGTACTTGTTGGACATCTACCTTGTACCCAGGGCTGAGCGGGATACAAGGTAGTAGTCCCTGGAGTGGAGGTGCTTGTAATGTAGGCATGAGGTTGACTCTAAACAGCTTTCTTGAATCCCATGATCCCTGGCCGCAGCACTGGCCATTGCCTCCTCTTCCTTTCCAGGCACTCCCGTTGACCCTACCCCCACAGGCTATGCGGTGTGGAGACTCCTCACGTGTGATTCCCACATGACTGGAATCTCAGGTCTGCAGTCCACTGGGTGTTATCTCTTGGAGCAAGGGGCAAATAAGTTCTATTGATGTGGAGCCACTGGGGAACCTGGGGGCCTGCATGATCCCTGTTTCCTCCCAGGCCTTTTTTTTTTTAGCAGTTCCTATATTCTCCTTCCTATCCATTAGGGATGGGAGAAGCCTCACTAGCCTTCTGCATGAGCAGGTATGCTCTGAGCTTACTTTTCTGTGCACTTAGGGAAGCTTCCAAATCACAAGCTGAGATTCTTTTACTTTTCTGTTTATAGCCCATCAGCAGTTCACCACACAGTTTCCCAGGCCCTCCAGGTCCTCCTGCTTGCATTTCCAACTCCCTCTCTCAGCCTCTCCTCATCACCCCTGACCATGCTGAACTTCCCTTTTCTCCTTTTTTTAAGTCACATACACTCTCATTTCTAGACTCTTGCATAAACTAACCTCTTTTTATGAAATCTCCTTTTCTTCCCTCTTTCCTCCTCCAGTCTTTGCTGGCTAATTCACACCACCCCTAAGAGCTCATCTTAGAATGTCTCTCCTCTGGGAAAGCTTCACAGCTTCCAAGACTAGGGTGGGTCCCCTGATCTTACCTCTGATGGTGCTTGTCAGACTGAATTGTAGTCATTTGTTTCTTAATATCCCTTCCTTACCAAAGTCATATCTCCATAAGGGAAGGGGCCAGTGGTTTTGTTTGTTTGTTTCGTGGAGGGATCCTCACATTCCAGTGCAGTACCTGTCGTGCAAGTGCTCAGGTTAGACTTGTGGAATGTGGTATGAGTGTATGGGTGGGAGAGCCACTGGGCCTTCCTTGAACTTCCTGCCATCTCTGATCTGGATTCTCTGGGTGTTTAGGTGCATCACTCCTGTGTTTCTGTGGCAATGGAGCATAGTGCACCAAGGTTCTGTGGACAGAGTCCATTCATTCATTCAATAAATATTACTGAGTCCCTGCTGTGTGCCAGGTACCATACTGGCACTGAGGATACCATAGTAAATAAGCCAGACATGGTCTCTAAACTCATGGGGCTTATAGCCTAGTGGAGGAAGCAAATAATAAGCAAGCAAATATAAAAAAAAAACCATAATTAGAAATTGTGAAAAGTCCTAGGAAGAATATGAATAGGCTGATATAGGGCAATATGAGAGACTGGTAGGAGGGACCTTGCCCACAATCCCCTCTCCCCCTGGCTAGCACACCTCTCCCTCTGCAAAGACCATGAGCCCCACATTCATACCTCTGCTGGCTTGACCTCAGAGTCACATCCTGACCTTGGCAAGAGTTGTACTAATGAGCATTCCTGACAGCTCTTCCTTTTAGCACTGTCTGCATCTGGGGTGACGGTCTCTACCAGACTGGGAAGGAGATATATCTTGGCAGAAAGTAAAGCTCTGTGCTTTGCTGCTGGTAGGAAGGCCTTCAGGAGGGCCAGGATTCATCCGCAGAAGTATCAGAGTCCCTCTGTCCAGGGGCCTGATTTGGTGAATGTTCAGGCCCTGTTATCCACTGGGGCATCAGCAGCACTGCTGTGCAATGGCATGAAAGCCATGGCCTCCTGCTGGCAGCTGGGGCTGCTGCTGCCATCCCTGTTCAGGAGGACTGCGTCACTCTGCTGTTTGGCCTGGTCTGGGGCTGGGGAATGCCTTGCCTCAAGCTCTGTTGGCAATTGTGCTGGTATGGGCTGCTTTCTCTGAGCAGCTGTTTGCCTTCTTGGAAAACCTGTGGCTTTGGTTTGGGAGGAGTTGTGGGAGTCGGGGTGTCCCTCTGGGGTACTGTCCTCTGACTCACCCTGGTACACAGTAAGCTGTCTGGCTCCACCCATCTCCCCCACCTAGTTGCCCTTGGACCATTCACACAGGCTCTTAGAAGTCTTAGCGCATGTGGCAACTGTGCCTAGGATGGGAGGAGGCTGCTGTTGTGGAGCCAGGTGGGGAGCTGGCGAGCTAGCCTGACCATGAGGGGTTAACAAGGTGGTGGCAGGGTTCCTGCCCTGGGGCAGTGCTGATGTGTCTACTGCCACCAACAATCCTAGTGCCCTTGCATCAAGACACCTTTGTTTCTCCTTAAGCTGGGAGAGTGAATGCCAGCCCCAGGTTAGAGGCTCTTAGTGGCCTGAGGCCACAAACTCCACTCTCCCCTCTAGGGCGACACAGTGGCGTCTCCTGACAGTCAGACAAAACCCATCTTTCCTGGCATCACTTGGCCACTCTTGGCTCAGGACCAGATAGGTCTGCTTTGAGTCAGGGGTCATGGGGAAAGTTGGAAAGGGCCCTCCCTCTCCCTGGACTTGATAGGACCCAACCAATTCAGTAACTTCAGGGGTTGGGTGGAGCAGGAAGCCAAGAAGTAGCAGCTCCGTCAGCTTTGGGAACCGCTCTGACAGAGGAGTCTAACTCCAGCATCCTTTATTCCTTGAGCCTGTCTGCAAACGCCTGTGTCCAGAGACCTGGGATGCACTCCCCAAGCATGCATGTGGCAGTGTTTGTGCCTAGTGGAAAGGGAATGTTTATGGCAATGTTTGGGAACATGTTATTGTGGGTGTGTGTGCTCATGATTAGCTTCTTAGCTTCAGGGGGTTTTGGGTCCCGTGAAGTTTTGTGTACCTCTGAGAATAAGACTGGGCTGGGATGTGTGTTTATGACAGGCTGTGATTCTAGAATGGGCACCTGTGTGTGTGTGTGTGTGTGTATATTTGTATTTCTGTGGGTGACTAACCATACATTCTCTCTGGAGCTAGTTCTTTAGGCCAGAAAGGAAATACATAAAGTCCCAAGAAAGTAGAGTAGACATGGGAGGGCCAGGCTAGGGATTCGAATTATTACCATTTTCCAGCACCTTTCTTTGATCTGCTTTTCTTCTCATCTCTTCTTTGTTCTCTCACCCCAGCCTTGGCTCTAAAGGAAGAGAAGACCCTAAAAAGGTTTTGTAACCAATGGTCCTGCCAAATTTGGGGGCCAGGCATGGCTGAGCTTGTCCAAGAGTCAGGGAAGTGAGGAACTGGGCAGCACAGAGAGAGATGTTACAGTTCCTGGAACAGAGCCCCCCTTTTTTTCCCTTGTTCTTTTTTCCTGGCTTGGAAATAATAGGTCTTCAATCTGAGATTAGAAGAAAAGGAAACAACCAGAAATGAACCAGTTTGAACAAAGACAAGTTGCTGGACATGAACAACACCCGCTGTTGTGATCGAGTATTCTTACCTAGATGAGGTTCTGCGTGCTGGGGTGGGGCTTGGGGTTAGGCAGGGAGCAGTGAGGACATTCAAGGCCACCAGGCCTAGAAAGAGGAAAGACAGCAAGAGTAGGCAGGAAGGTGGGCTCTTCAGTCAGGCAGACCAGAGTCTAAGCCTGCCTCTTTCTTTACTGGCCACACTTCACCACTCCAAGTCTCAGTTTCCTCTTCTGTACCCTACAGGGTGCTTGTGAAGACCAAAGAAAATGTATATATAAAGTGTTTGGCACAGTGGCTGGCACATGGTAAGCGTAAATGGTACCTATATGTATAGGGCTCAGTTCTTTCATTATATGATGATCATGGGGGTGAAGATGAGGGAGGAATCTCAGGGAGGTATGTCTTAGCTGTCTGCAGAAGAAACCCTCTTTATCAAGAGACTCCAGCACAGATGCCAACCTGGTTGAGATGGGGACAGGTTTGCCCCCAGGGGCTGGTGCCTATACTTTATTTGAACATGCAAATACATGTGTATGTGAGTGTGTGTCAGGACAGATAAGGAGGGGAGATACTCATCCTTTTAAAGGAAGAATATGGCCTAAGGATATTTCCAGACCACCCTGGATGGTGGTTATAAATATATCATGTCTGGTTGTTCAGTGAATTTAGGGATGTTGAGGACTTCTATTTGACATCTGCTTTATGGAAGTCAAAGTGTTGTGCTTGTCTGGAAATCATTTATCTGTTTGTTCATTTATTCACTGTTTATTCATTTATTTAATTCACTAGTGTATGTGCCATGTCAATCATGGGAGGCTTAGGCCTGTAAAGTAGAAATCTGTTGAGATTGAACCTGGAGAGGAGAAATCTAACCTGGAGAAGGTCAATCTTGAAAAATGACCTTCAGATCTAGAGAGGGGTTTTATATGACTCCATCTTGCCTATGAACCAGAGAAGTTATATGTTTAACTGCAACATGGTTAGGCATAGTCAGAGGCCTGATTTGTTGGGATCTGGTCTGCCTGGGGCAAGAGGCGGAGTAGGTGACCTCTTGAGGACCCCTCCAGGCCCAGGCATCTAGAATATTCCACTGGCTTGGTTGCTGCCTTACTACAGGACCTTGGGCAGATGAGTAATCACTAATGAGCCTCAGTTTTCCTCTCTGTTAAACAGTGATGAGAATATTTTCTTTCAGTTTCTCCCTGCCTTCTGGGGCTTGGGAAGGATGAAGAAGCCCCCTGTGTAACTTCACAGGGCTTCCTGTGAAGACGGTCTGAGCGAATGCCCTGGCTGCCCCTGCACTCCTACCCTGCGCTTCCTCCATTGCCCAGGATTCCCAAAGCACAGTCTGGGGCCACTCCTCATTTACCCCAGCCTCGTATGCCTTGTCAGACCTGATTCTCTCAGAGATGCCAAACTACTTCCCTCATACACTTCTGCCTTGTACTGTTCCCTCTGCCTAGAATGCTCTCCCCAGTCTTCTCCAAGCGAACCTTGTTCTGTCCCAATAGTTTCGAGCTGATCTGGCTCGGATCACCTTCTCCCACTGGAGGTTTGGCTTTCTCTCTTCATCCTCCATAGTTTGTCTCCAGCACAGCTTTCCTCTTTCTGTGCTCTCTTTAGCTATCCCCCATTCTGGCACTTGGTGTCTGCCATGTGATGTGCTCCAGGGGCTTAGGAGCATTGGTAGAAGGAGGACTGTCAGGGCTGAACTTGGTGAGTAGGGGGAGCTTGAGGGAAAGAGGAGAGGGGAAAATATGCTGGGGCAGTCAAGGGCTAGTTCCTGGGGCCAGGGAGATAGATAGATTAGAAGAGGCAATCAGGTGACCACTGTGCATGCCTCCTGCCACCTGGCCATCTAAATCCCGACGACCAGCTCTCTGTTCTGGTCAGGAAAGCAAGAGCCTCAGTGGAGAGGAGACACTTTGGGAGGCTGGGGGGCATTTGCATGGGGCTGCCTCAGCCCCCACATTATACTGGAATTGAGGCTGGATGAGTTTGCACGTCCCCAAGCTAATGCCAAGTCCCGACAGCGGCTGTCGCAGAGGCTTCCTGAAACTGGACTGAGCTGCCCAGGACAGACCTCTTCCTTTAGGAGCCTGAGAATTGCCTGATAGCAGCCGCTTTTTGCTTTGCCAGACCCACTTTCACCTCCAGCTCTCGGCAGGGAACAGGGGGCCAACCACAATCTAGAGACTGAGCTGGTGACACATAACAGGAATGGCTCTGTTCTCTGGTCAGCCTCCCATGAGAAGTTCCCCAGGGGGAGGGAGGGACCTGCAGCATCTGACCAGATGTGGAGGTCACAGAAGGAGTCCAGCCCCATGCTGATCGGCCCCTATGGGGTTGCTGTCCCTGGGATGGTGGGAGAGGGAGGGCCTGGCCTTGAGGAATGTTTTATTCTTCTGGCTGCAGCAGCCAAAGACCATGGCTCCCACATGTTTCTAAACAGGCTTGATTGTCCTCTGGAGTGATGTGTCACTTGCAGGGCTGGAGCCTGAGTCCTGGCAGGAGGGGAGGAGGGGGGCAGGGATGGGGGTGAGGGGCACTGAAATTCTGAGAGAGACAGGACAGTAGAGGCTCAAGTCAGGGAGAGGAAGCCCTGCCAAACCCTAAATCATGGCAGATGCACTTACGTGCGGTAGCAGGGCAGGCGAGGGCACCGGCTGGGGCTCCCCCTTCTCCCCAGACCACAAACCCAGTCAACCCTCCCCAAACCCCCACTACCAAGGCAAGAACCGTAAACAGCCTGAGTCAGAGCTGGGCGGCAGCGTACAAGCGTGTTGGTTCTGTCATTAGCTGTAATAGCAGCATCTCACCTGGCTGCCTATGCCTTTCATCTGAGCCTCTCAAACAACTTGACAGACAGCAAAGGGTTCTATTATCTTCATATTACTAGTGGAGAAATGAAGGCCCCGACGAGCCTGGCAGCTTCTTCAGAGTTCACGGAGGAGCTGGCAGGAGGCTGGGAATGGGCAGGTCTCCAGGTCTTGGGCTTTTTGGCCTCTCCTCCTGCATCCCTGACTATGCTGACATGTGCTAGAAGGTGGTGGGGTTAACTTGTCCCCTTGAACTGACGTTGGGAGGTTCTGTCCAACATAGGAAGTAGGTTCTGAGTTCTTAGGCATCTACCTGTTTATTCTTTCTTCCCTAAGTTGTCAATATTGAGCAATTAGCAACAGTAATAATTGCTGCAACTTACATGGCATTTACTGTGAGCCAGAGGATGCATGTGCTATATTACTTCCATTTACAGATGAGGAAACTGAATCACAGACAAGTTAAGTAACTTTCAGATCATATATCCAGTAAATAATAGAGTTAGGATTCAGACCCAAAAGTCTAATTTTTGTTTGTTTGTTTGTTTTGAGACGGAGTCTCGCTGTTGCCCAGACTGGAATGCAGTGGTACAACCTGGGCTCACTGCAGCCTCCGCCTCCCGGGTTTCAGCAATTTTCCTGCCTCAGCCTCCCGAGTAGCTGGAACTACAGGTGTGTGCCACTGTGCCCAGCTAATTTTTGTATTTTTAGTAGAAACTGGGTTTCACCACATTGGCTGGGCTGGTCTCGAACCCCCGACCTCAGGTGATCCGCCTGCCTCGGCTTCCCAAACTGCTAGGATTACAGGCATGAGCCACTGGGCCCAGCCCGATGCCATAATTTTAACCATAATATTATATTACCATTCTGGACCATACCCACAGCAGACCCCTTGTGTCAAAGCAGAGCTCCAACCTCAGCTCTGAAGAGAGGAAGCCTCCAGTCTTCTCTTTGTTCCTCATTTAGGGGCAATTGATGTGTGGAATGAGTTCCCAGGCACCTTGCCCTGGACCTTGGTTATAAGGATGTTGTGGAGGAGATTCCTGATTTGACAAAGTTTCTGATGTATCAGAGCCCGGGACCCAGGGATAGAGGTGCAGCATCACCAACCCCTACCTTTTTGTCAATGCCAGCTGTCTAAGAACTGGGGGAAGAAGCGTGTCCCAGGCTACCTGGTAGTGGCTAGCACAGTGAGTATACTCATCCTCACAGGAGGCTGCCACTCATCTTCCAAGACAGGGAAGTCTGCTGGGCATGGTGGCTTATGCCTGTAATCCCAGCACTTTGGGAGGCCGAGGTGGGTGGATCATCTGAGGTCAGGTGTTTGAGACCAGCCTGGCCAATGTGGCGAAACCCTGTCTCTACTAAAAATAAAAAAATAAAATAAATAAATAAATAAAAAGGCCAGGCATGGTGGCTCACCCCTGTAATCCCAGCAATTTGGGAGGTAAAGTGGGCAGATCACCTGAGGTCGGGAGTTCAAGACCAGCCTGACCAACATGGAGAAACCCCGTCTCTACTAAAACTACAAAATTAGCTGGGCGTGGTGGCGCATGCCTTTAATCCCAGCTACTCAGGAGGCTGAGGCAGGAGAATTGCTTGAACCCAGGAGGCAGAGGTTGCAGTGAGCCAAGATTGTGCCATTGCACTCCAGCCTGGGTGGGAAGAGCAAAACTCCGTCTCAAAAAACAAACAAACAAAATTAGCCAGGTGTGGTGGCACATGTCTGTAGTCCCAGCTACTCGGGAGGCTGAGGCAGGAGAATCGCTTGTATCTGGGAGGCGGAGGTTGCAGTGAGCTGAGATCGCACCATTGCACTCCAGCCTGGGTGACAGAACAAGACTCCATATCAAAAAATAAAAATAAAAAAAAAGACAAGGAAGTCTTATTCTCTGTCTCCAGGCCAACGCCCTCTCCAGTACAATGCTCACCTTCTCAGTGGTAGTCATATCAAAGCACAGCCACAGATGGCTACTCATTCTGGCTTCTCAGAGAGGCCCACAGGCCCTGCCCCAGTCTGCCCTGCACCATTTCTGGGGATGGAGGTTATAGCCTGGTAGAAGTCATGCTGGGAATCTGATTGTGCCAAAGCTTGCTGTGGGGACTGGGGCAAGTCACTCATGGCATCTATGGCCCTCGGTTTCCTCATCTGTGGAATGAGGATGTTAATCCAGTGCTGAGGTCTCCCCCAACACTGTTCTGTACTTGGCTCCTGATTCTTGGATGCCTAGAAGGTAAAGTCTCTTGAGAGATGCCTGGGTGAATCACAGACATGAGAGGTGGGCAGGGGTGGCAGAAAATAGTGGGAAATTGTGCTAAGCAAGGTTGCCGGCCATTTCTATTACATGCTTCTATTTCAACTATTTGTGACTTTCTGAAAGGTTTATGGTTTGGGGATTTTTTTTTTTTTTTTGGTCGTTTTTTCCATATTTGGTCATGGCCTAGAGCAGTGATTTTTGGAAAGATAGAGTAAAAAACCCCTTCAGCTGTTTGTAAGCATTGCAAACACCCACAAAAAATATCCTTTTTCCATTTAGAAGAAATAACAACATAGTTATGTTTTCCTTTTCAGCTCAAATAACTCCCAAACAACTCCAAAGACTTCAAACTTGGCTAGTAATTAATCCTTAATGAAGGGGACTGGACAGTATGTGCTCTGCAAAGTTTGGAAAAGAGAGATTTTAAATCAAAAAGTATTGATGCTTGAAAAAGCTCGCCATTTGTTCCTGCTTACTGGCGCTAGCGCCTACACAGCAGCCCCTTCCCAGGAAACCCAGAGTCTCAAGTTATAGCGCATGTGAGAATGAACTGAGAGCAAGGTGAACACATCTTCTGCTTGAAGATACTGGTTGTTTTCTTTCCCACGCTAGTGGTCTTTGCCTATTTCACAGGCTGTAAGACTGAGGCTGGGCAAAGTTTTAGTTAGGCCTTGCATTGCTTTGTAAGATGAATTGAATGGGCTTGTGAAAGCTTATGTTTGGGGTTCTTGTCCCAGAAAGCTTCCAGGAAGTGCCTTCCAGTTCTAGCCAACGTGTCTAGGGAAGTCACTGGTTCTGGAGTCTAGGACCCACCAGAGTGAGAATCTAAAAGTGCTGACCCTTGCAGAATGAAGCAATGATGGCTTAAGCGCCCATAGGAAGTGGAAAGGCTCTCCTTTGGGTGAGCAAGGAACCTTCCTCTTATCAGATCACATCCTCAGAGACCAGTGCTTAGGGTTTCTCTTCTGCCATCTACCCACTCTCAAATCTCTCTTGGCTTCTTCTTTTGGAGACTTTTATCTTGCTTACTACAGGAGGAATGCTAGTGATCACGTGGAAGAGATATTGCCATCTTTCAATTGCTCTTCCTCGATCTGACACGTGCACATCACCACCTGCAGCTCTTGACAGTGAATGCCTCACCCCAGGAAAGAGGCTCCCCCCATTCTGCATATCAGGCAGAGATTGGACCTGGTGGATTGGCAGGTGGAAGAGAGTGGGGAAGAGGTGGCAGTGTGGAAAGAACACTGTATTCCCGGTGCCTGAGATCTAGTCTGCTAGACCCATGGCTGACTTCCTCTCAGCCCCTGCAGAACTCTCCTTCTCTCCTTCTCAGCTGCCTTACCTGTATAGCAAGTGGGTGGGGCTACATCCTCTCTGGGGCCCTTTTCAGGGCAAGGGATCTGACTTGGCCTCTTGCTCTCAGTATTCTTTATGTGAATGTGCATGTGTGTGCGCGCGCGCACACACACACACACACACACAGATTTTTGAGTGAGGGATGGTGACCAGCTAGTTCCCATCTCTACTGAAGAAGAGAATGCATAGATTTTGGGGTGGACCAAAGCTGGGCATGAGAAGCTACTTGGCCAACCATGAGAGTCCTGCAGCCCAGGGCTATGTAACCGTGGGAGGTGTGCAGACAGGAGCATGGGCAGAAGGACCTTGAGAGGGCCTGGCCAGCTGGGAGAGTTAAGGATGGACTCTGAACTTGCCTACCAGCCAATGCCAGCATGTCATTTTCTCACATCTGGTTCCACATCTGGAAGCAGCCAGATGTTCCTTTCAAAGTGCTGATGAGCCCTGCCCTGATTGCCTCAGGGGGAAAGCCATTTGGTGACACTGTCCTTCAGGCCCTGTCATCTTCTCCAGATGGTAGCCCATTTTTCAGCTTTGTGTCCTTGGGCCCACCCACTGTACCACGAAGCTGGGGAGGGGTTGAGGGCAGCTGCTTGGGGTGAGGCCTGGCCTCAGACCCTTTGTCCGGCACTAAAACCTACAGTGCCTTTCCATTTCTTTCTGAGCAGCAGCTGTTGGCTTCCTGGAATTTCCACATCCTGCTTGTTGGGATTGGGACACTAGCTGCCCTGCTGATTTAGCCTTTCCATCTAATAACCACGTGGCCACTGCTTCCAGCTTATGGCCTTTGCCTGGTGAATCTGTCTTCATCCCTGGGTCCCCGCTCTGACCCATTCAGACTGTCATGTCCTCTTCACATCTTTGGAAAGACCAACCACACCAAGCCTTGGAGAAACCTGCGCTGGGGACCCTGGAGGATGCTGGAGAGGCAATAACCTGATCCTTCCCTCAAGGACCTTAGTCTTGGGGCTAGGAAGGGTCATCTGAGAGCCCTTAAAGAGAAGTCAAAGTCATGTACTTCACGTAGGTAGGGCCTGGAATTGCAAAAGTCAGAGAAGGGGGAGATTACTGTGAGTTGGGAGTCAGGGAAGGTTTCCTGGGGAGGTGCTGACTGGTCAGGACAGGGACAGCCCGGAGCCTCCTGACCTGACTATCCAGGTGTCCATATTGTGCAGTGTGTTAGGAAAGGTGACTGCATGCCATGGATTGTTGACAGTGATTTCTACAAGCTGGGGAGGGAAAAATGGACAGAGGGAGCACATGTGAATGGGGTGGGGGGGTTGCTGAAAGGCACACATTTGTTTATTTTCTTTCTTGGTTTGGGCTTCCTTCACCAGCCCCCAGAGCCTGCCCCACAGGGGGTCTCACCTTCCTCTCCCTGTCTCAGCATCTGCCTGCTCCTATGGAAAGAGCTCACCTTTGCAGGGCTTTCACCTGCAGTCTCATGTGTGGTAGGCAGTTAGACAGATGGCCTGATGCTCACCTTACAGAGGAAGAAGTGAGGGGGAAGATGTTTCAGTGGCTTGTCTCAGGCGCCATGGGGTTGATTCTGGCCTGGGACTCCCCTCTGGAGGGCAGAGCATGCTCCTGTTACACTTCATGGCCCTCCTGCTTTGTCACGTTTCTCCTCCTCCTCCCTCAACTCACTGGACTTGCATGGAGGTCCTGCTCAAAAGAACATCCAATAGATATTTACTTACTGATATCCCACCTCACTGATAAAAGAGATGTGAGAAGGCGCTAGGTTCTAATTTCCTGAGGAGACAAGTCTGGCAGCCATGAGATAGTTAACAACAGTCCAAGGCACATGTTAAGGGTCAGAGTGAGCACCACAGCCCCTCCCTATGATTCCCCCACTGCCTACAGGACTGGGCCCCAGTCTCCTAGCCCAGCTTATGTAACCTTTCACCATCTGGCTGCTGCCAAACCTCTCTAGCCTCAGCTTTCACCATTCCTCCTCACAGTCCATTCTTAACCTTCCTGAGCTCATTGTAGTTTCCATGTCCATCACCCTCCCTCTCCCCTCTGCGCCTCTGGCCCTGTTGCTCCTCCTCTTTGTGACACCTCTCCCTCCCTCCACTCTGCTAATTCCTATTTGGCTTTCAGGTCCCCACTTGTCCATCACCTCCTCTGAGAAGCCCTCCTGTCCCTCAGTACTGATACTCCCTCTGTTCCACAATGGCATTGAAGTGTATGTACCCTAAGCTCAGCACTTGCACATGCTGTAACTGCCTTTTACTGTTTGACTTTCTCCAGACTGTAAGCTCTTCGAGGGCAGGGCATAACCCTCTCATTCTCCATTTTCTCCATGCTGTCTACCATGGTGCCTAGCATAGTAGAGGAAGCCTGACAAATATTGTTTAAACATACATGAATTGAGTTGGCAAATGCAAGAAGAAGGGTGATGACAATCGTGAATGGGCAGGTCAGGGACACAGTGCCCTACAGAGAAGGCAGAACTTGGACTCAGACTGGAAAGGTCATGAATAGAACAATAACAACAATACCAATAGCTAACGTTTACTGTGTGCCAGGCTGTGTTCCAAGCACTTTCTAATTTTATCCTTCCAAAAACTACGATGTAGGCATTATTATTCTCCCAATTTCACAGGTGAGTGGAATGTAAAAGGGGAATAACAATGAATTGATAGAGACAAAAAGACATTTTAGGTTAAGAAAAGTGCATGAGCAAAGAGAGAGGAACTTGGCAGGATATGCGCAGGGGCCTCTGTGGAGAGTCGCTGGGGTGGAGGGCTTGGCCTGGAGAGCCATGGGAGTGAGGATTGATGACGTCCAGGGTTGCTAAAT
Organism: Rhinopithecus roxellana; assembly: GCF_007565055.1. Classification (NCBI taxonomy): domain Eukaryota; kingdom Metazoa; phylum Chordata; class Mammalia; order Primates; family Cercopithecidae; genus Rhinopithecus; species Rhinopithecus roxellana. The sequence continues at coordinate 156,613,879 of NC_044551.1, read as the reverse complement.
CACAGAGAACCTTTAAATTGGGGCTAGAAGTTTATTTATCTTGACCAAGGCGTTGAGAAGCCATTGCCACTTCCTCAGCAGGAGACTGGGTGGTGGGATGAATTTGGCCATGGTGTGATGGATGAATTGGGAGGGAGAAAACAGGCGGGACAGCCAGGAGAATGCTGGCACAATTTCCCTCCCTTCCTGTCCCTCCAGCCATTTTCATTCTTCCTTTTCATCATTGTCCACTATAGGTGCTGACATGGGTGACCTTGGGACCTGGGGCTAGACAGCCGCTGCAGGTCTCCTGGGGCCCCACGCTGCTCCTCTCTGGCTTGGTTGTTGCTGGCTGCTCAGGGCTGTGACCGTGACCTGGGTTGGGCTGGATTTCTCCTCCACGGTCACTTTTGCTAATGAGAAGCAGTTGTGCTTGCCACGATCGTGCAGGAGGCAAGGGGAGAGAACCGCCAGCCTGGCCTCATGCTTGCTCTGTGTCCCCCACCCCTCCCAGGGTCTCTTTTTTCAGCTTCCAGCCACCCCCGCACCCTGCCCCTTGCCTCCCAGTGAGCAGGCTACCTGCCCTCAACTCTGGCCCACTGTTTCAGGTTGTCTTTGGGTTTCCAGTGCAGAGAAACTGCCAGGGACGGGAGTGGGGTTTCCTGAGGGCCTGTAAGTCCAGTATTGGGGGCCCTTCACTGCTTCCTCCTCCTGTATTCACCTCTTTCTGCATTTTCTCCCTATTGTCAGATGGGGGGCTTGGATCACCTGGGCTCTGAGGTGCTTCCGGTTCCCAGGTGGTTTTTCGCTTTTAGTCTTGCTTTCTCTGTCTTTCCCTCTCCCTCTCAGCATCTCCAGGGCTGGAGGCCCTCCTATGGTGAACAGAATATGTCCTTTCCTCTTCTCATTATCTGGTCAAATCCTTCTTATCTTTTGAGACCCTATAGTCTCCAGGAAGCCTGTTTGATCACCCTACCTTGTTGGTGTTCCAGAAAACACTGGCTGGGCCCTAGTGCAATGTCCCAGGTAGTCAGACCACCTAGCCCTGATAGCCTTGCGTTGAGTCTTTGTGGCTCATCTGGCTGGTTCTCTCAGGGTGAGAGCAGTGAGAAGGGGTTGGGGGATGGGGTGCAGTGAGGATAGGAATGGGGACAATAGGTGTAGATAGATATTCTAATGCCTTCCCTGCCAGAAGCATCCAGAATGCCTGGCTTCATGAAGGCAGAGAAGAGTGGCCCAGAGTGTTTCTTCCAGCTCTTCCCAGACTCAAGACCCCCTTCTCCAGGTCTGTTAACCCTTCAGCCTCAGTCACAAAGGCCCTTTTTGGCTGTGTCCACGACTTTGAGCTTTCAGTAGCTCTCTCTACAGGGCAGGAGACCCACCTCCCAGCTCAACCCCCTCTCCTCACAAGCACAAGGGCAGCCACAGCCCAGGATTAAGTGCTAGTCCATACTCCCGCCCCATGTCACCCCCAATCCCAGAAAGTGTGTCAGAGGCCCACTGACAACTCTTGAGGCCTTGCTCTTTCTTCTTCTCTCTTTATTGAGGCCTCTTTTTATGGCAATGTTGTTGATACTGCACATATTCCAGAGTAATATGTTCAGGATTAGGCTGCACAATGAGGTTATGACTTCCTCCTGTGCATCCCCCACCCAGGGGAGCTTGCCCTCCATCTGGCCGGCGCACATCTGGCTCAGGCTCACAGCTGGCCAGATGTTGCATCCCTCTGAACCCAGGCCTGCAGCCTCCTCTGCTAGGGACTGGAGCTGCACACATACACACACGCGCACACACATGCATACACACACACACACACACACACACACACACACACACACACACTGACCTACTCCATTTGGAGCACTGAAGCACTGAGGTCATCTGACTCTTCAAGGGGGAGGACTGGGGAGCTCGGCCTTGGTGCGATTATTCCTCCTCCACCGTGGTAGGGCGAGCAGGCTGTTGGGACACATCTGCGGAGGTATGTAAATATCAGGTTCCCTGCTTCCAGCCCAGACAGGCTAGTGGGAAAGACCCACTTGAAACCAGGCTGTGAATCTGGAGCCTTCTCCCACCCCAACTAGGGGCCAGCTGCTCTTAGCAAATTTCTTGTGCACTGATTTTGGGGTGGTCTGGGGGTCTAAGCCACAGAAGCTCTCCAGTCTCAGGCTGAGGCTGCCCTCTGCACCTTTTTTCTGCCCGCCCATCTGTTTCCCACCCTTGCCTCATTTTCCTCTTTTCCTCTTCCCACCTTCAGTAGTTCATGGATTGTGCACTTTAAAGGACAAAAGGTACAGAAGCTGGGGGGCCCTGGACCCTCTAATAATTGAGATGTGATCTGCCAAATTTGTTTCCCCATTGAGGTAGGAAAAGGAAACTGCATTTTTTGGGTGCCAACTATGTGTCAGGTACTGAGCAAGATGCTTTAAATATATCATCTTGGTTAATCCCTGCAACCATTCAGCAAAGTAGATATTATTATCTTTATTTTACACACAAGGAAACTGTGTCTTGGAAAGGTTAGATCTCTTGCCCATGGTCACATGGCTAGGAAGAGGCAGAGCCAGAACTCCAAAACTTGACTGCAAACTAAACGCCTTTATGCCATGCTTTCTTCCTGGCGATGTAGTTGGCAAATGCCTCTACCCATCTGTAAGTCCTCCTGGCTGGCCACTGCATGCCCTGGATCTTCCAGGGCTAAGACCCTGAGGCTGCGAGCTTTGTCCTTCCTGCCAGGCCAGGCCGGGCTGCCTGGGTGAGCCAGGGGGAGGGCGTGCTATAGGAGGGTGCAGGGCTGAGGTTGCAGTGTTGTAACCAGTTGAGTTTCTGCATGGTTGGTCAAGAGCCTGGGGATTGAGGTCTCAGAAACACAATTAGGAGTTGAGAAAGCTGGGTGGTGTAGGATGAAAGGCAAGCGGATGGGCCAAGGAGGCATCTCCGGGGAACTTGGGAGCTTTCCATGGCTGTGGGACAGAGAAACCTCATTAGAGAGAAAAAGGAACCACGGAGCTCAGGCTGCAATTGTTACCTCATCATTCCATCAGCCTTCTAAAGGGCCCCCAGCTGATGGAATATTCCAAGGGCTTTCCAGGGTCACCTCTTCCTGACCACAGCATGTGGCACCCCAGAGAGGGAGCTGGGTGTGAGCAGGCACCCTCCAGCCTGGCTATGATCCACTATGTCCCATGACAGAACCAGCATTTGACTGCCCTGGGCTTGGAGAGTAGGAATAATGGAAGGCCTCACTTCTACCTCCCAAAATGTAGCAAAAGAGAGACATAGGCACCCAAGACACACACACAAACACTGCTCTGTATCTTTCTGCCTCAAACAAAACTGTCATTTTAGAGATGAAACTGAAGCACAGAAAGTGAGGTACTTGGCAAGGTCACATAGTTGGCAAATGTGTACCTTCTCAGTCTGCATCCAGAGCTTGGCCCACAGTAGGGAGGCAGCATGGGGCAGTGGAAACAGCACAGGCTTGGGGTCGTCTAGGCCTAGGTTGAAAGCCCAGTTCTGCCTCTTCTCTGCAATGTGACGACAGGAAACTGAAGTTTCCTCTTCAGTAAACTTGCAGATGTGCATTGAGGATTAGAGACAACGTAACAGATGCTCAATATATAGGAGCTGTTATTGGCAGCAGTGGCCAGGATATTGACTGGGCTGGTAGTCAAGATGCAGCTAGGATGGTGGCTGGGAGAGGGGCTGAGTGGTGGGTTGAAATGGCGGCAGTGATCACTGAAGTGATGGTAGCAATTATGTGAACCGGATCTTTGTTTGCGGGAAGAGTGGTCCATTCAGGTTAGGTCCCTCAGGAAGTTCAGACCTGAATTTCTTTCCCACCACTAGAAGGCTCGATATGTGGCAGCCTTGTGGTTGGATATGACCAGATGTCAGTTGCAATGAAATTAGTTTAATTCTGGCGTGTGGAGAGTATTTGCCCCAGGAAAGGCGGCAGCTGTGATTGCAAAAGCACCTGCAGGAGGTATGGTCAGCTTGGGGATGTCCAAAGCCACCTATACCCTCCCCCTACTCTGGTTCTCCAGGAAACTGCAAGTCACAGTACAGTTTTGGGACCAGAACCTTCCTAAAGAGGTGGGAATGGGAAGCTCTTTAGGTTTCAGTGAAAGGAGAGACCTTAGCTCTCTTAACATCAGGGAATTTTCTACTTTGAAAGAAGCTAAATGTTCTACAGAAGGCATATCATACTGCTGGGTGTGAGGGAAGTACTGGAATGCCCAGTACTGTATTCCAGCTCCCAAGGGACAGGCAACCCTCCAGCTCTCCTGCAGTGGGTTGAGATGGTACTGCCAGTCATGGAGGGGCCAGCGTTTATTGTCTGTGTCCCTGGCATTGGGAGTTTGGTCTGTGGTGTGTGGCTCACTCTAGCTGACCTTCTGAGGAATGAAGACAAAGTGTTGAAACAGAGCTTGGTTCAAAGGGTGCTCTATCCAAGGGAACTTAAATTCTTTTTCTTCTAATGATCCTTTGAAATAATCCTTTTAATCAGGTTTCCCCTAGGAAGAGTCTGGGACACCGCTCTTAACAAATTTTCCCTTGTGTCTTTGTCACACACATGCCATTCCCAGCAGCCTTTTGCTATTTAGACAGAGCAAGGAGCCATGCAAAGAATGTAGCAGTACTAGTTGCCCTTTGGGAGGCCTCCTCCCCTGACCAGCCCCCCTGCTAAGCTGGGTGTCTATTACTTCCCTTTTCTCATGCTCCAAAACCAGGGTGAGCAGGACTTGTCTAGGGGCAGTGGGTGAATATGAACACCTAGCCATGGCCAGAAACCCAGCAAAGCCTTCTTTAGAAGCAACCGTTTATGTGTGAACCTTAGAAACGTGACTTTTGAAGACTAAAATTCTCTGCACCAAATAACAGTTATGTTGGGGTCGTTCCTTAGAGTAAGATGTTCTTCTTAAGTAAAATATAAGCTCCCTCGCTAAACTAGAATAGAAGCATAGAAGAAAAAAATATATGTATAGAAATCTGATAAGACATACATCAAAATGTTTCTAATTATTATCTTCGGGTAGTGAGTGTTCTAGTGACTTTTATGCCTTACTTGTACTTATTGAGAATTACTTTTGAAATAAGAAAAAGATGTATTAGTTAAAAATTTCCTTAAAGGAAGGTCACACTCCATTACTCATCTGTTCTTCAGGAAAAATTAGTTCTGGGTCTTTTCCTAAGAGCAGGATTTGCTAGAGAGAGGGAGATCATCTCTGAATCGTTAACCCTAAAATAGTGATATCACAGTTTATACATGGCATGACCATTATATGTCTGTGGAGTAATGTATTGATTGATTTTTAAGGGCTGTTGGAGAGGTAGAAATGATGAAAATTTGAGAGAGGAAAGATGGGGGCTCCTGAAGCCTCCTTAATATGCAGCTTCTGTTTCCCTTAAAGGGAGAGAGGAAACAGGAGATTATTTTTATAGTGGTCAAATTAGTCTTATCAGTTTCATTCCTCGCTGAAGTGTCTACATTACAGATTTTTGGAGAAGCCTATTGCTAGGGAATTGAAGCCTCAGGGTCACTGAGAATCCTAGAAGCCTCAGGGTCATGGAGACTCAGAGGCTTTAATTGCTAGTTGAACATGGCTGCCTGTGGCTGCAGAGCTTGCCTGTGCTGAGGGACTCTTGACTCTAGCCTCTGTCTTACCCTCATGTCCAATCTGAAATCAAGTCCTATACATTCCACCTGCTAAACACTTCTTAGATTCTACCAGTTCTCTTCATCCTCACTGCCAACACCCTTGTCTCACCCAGAACTGCAACAACCTGCTAACTGGGCTAACTCCAGTCACACTTCTATTCTGTGTGCTACAGTCAGAATTAATATTTTAATATGTGGATATTATCTTATGATTATACTGCTTAAAACAATTCAACAACTTCCCGTAGCACTCAAGATAAAGTCCAGACCTCCTGGTATGCAGTTTTGCAATGAGGATTAGACACAACATAGCAGATGCTCAGTAAATGGGAGTTGTTTTTGGCAGCAGTGGCCAGGATATTGACTGGGCTAGTAGTTGAGATGCAGCTAGGATGGTGGTCAGGAGAAGGGCTGAGCTTTGGGCTGTAATGGTGGCAGTGATAATCAAAGTGATGGTAACGATTATATGTGAAGCAGACCTCTGTGTGGGGGAAAGAGTGGCTCAGGTTAGGTCACTCGGGAAGTCCAGAGCTGAACTTCTTTCCCACCACTAGAAAGGTTGGTATGAGGGAGCCAGGAGGTTGGATATGACCAGATGTCAGGTGCAGTGAGACTGGTTCTGTTCTGACTACAAAGAGTATTCGTCTCAGGAAAGAAGACTTCTGCCTCTTTTGGTATATAGTTCATTGACATTGTGCTAAATGAAATTGTCTAGTCACAAAAAGACAAATACCACATTAATTCTATTGATATGAGGTGCCTAGAGTAGTCAGATTCATAGAGACAGAAAGTAGAATGGTGGCTGCCAGGGGTTGGGTGGGGGAGGAGAAAATAGGGAGTAATTGTTTAATGCATACAGTTTCCATTTTAAAGATGAAAAGAGCTCTGGAGATGGAGAATGGGGATGGTTGCACAACAACGTGCATGTACTTGATTCCACTGATACACTTGAAAGTGGTTAGAATGGTAAATTTTACATTATGCACATTTTACCGCAATAAAAAGGATTGGAAAGAACTGGTAAAGGATCTAAATAGGCACTTCTTCAGAGGAGCTATACAAATGGCCAATAAGCATGTGAAAAGATGTTCAGCATCATTAGTCATTAGGGAAATGCAAATCAAAATGGCAATGATATGCCACTTCACACCCACTAGGATAGCCAGACTAAAAAAGATGCATAATAATAAATGTTGGCAAGGATGTGGAGAAATGGGAACCCTCATACATTGCTAACAGGAATATAAGATGGTGCATGCAGTTGGTTTGGAAAAGTCTGGTGAACCAGCAGTGCACTCCCAGGTGTATATATACCCAAGAGAAAAGAAAACGTATGTCTTTACAAAAACTTGAACACAAATGTTCATAGAAGCATTATTCTTAATAAACAAAAAGTAGAAACCACCTAAATGGCCATCAACTGATGGGTGGATTAATAAAATGTGGTATATCCACAATGGAATATTTTTTGGCAACAGAAAGGAAAAAAGTACTGATACATGCTACAATGTGGATGAACTTTGAAAACTTTATTGTAAGTGGAAGAAGCCAGTCACAAAAGACCAAACATTGTATAATTTGACTTATATGAAATGTCCAGAATAGGCAGATCTTTAGAGACAGAAAGTCGATTAGCAGTTTCTTCGAACTGGAGAGTTGTGGGAGGCCAGAGAGTATGGGGTTACTTCTCAGGTTGATAAAATGTCCTAAACTTGATTGTAGTGATGGTTGTACCACTCTTTGAATGTATTTAAAAATCATTGAATTATACATTTTAAGTGTGTGAATTGTATGGTATGAGAACATATCTCAATAAAACTGTTTTGCCAGCAATGCACAAGCATTCAAATTTCTCCACATCCTCACCAACACTCGTTATTTTCTGGTTTTGTTTTTTAATAGTAGCCATCCTAATTGATGTGAGGTGTTATCTCACTATAGTCTTGACTTGTATTTCCCTAGTGATTAGTGATGTTAAGCATCTTTTCATGTGCTTGTTGACCATTTGCAAATATTCTTTGTAGAAATATATATTCATACCCTTTGAATAGACATTTCTCCAAAGAATAAGTTAAAGACATTTCTCCAAAGAAAAAAAATTAAACCCATTTTTAACCAGATTGTTTTATTGTTGTTGAGTTGTAAGCATTCTTTTTTTTTTTTTTTTTTTTTTTTTGAGACGGAGTCTTGCTCTGTCGCCCAGGCTGGAATGCAGTGGCCGGATCTCAGCTCACTGCAAGCTCCGCCTCCCGGGTTTACGCCATTCTCCTGCCTCAGCCTCCCGAGTAGCTGGGACTACAGGCGCCCGCCACCTCGCCCGGCTAGTTTTTTTGTATTTTTTAGTAGAGACGGGGTTTCATTGCGTTAGCCAGGATGGTCTCGATCTCCTTACCTCGTGATCCACCCGCCTCGGCCTCCCAAAGTGCTGGGATTACAAGCGTGAGCCACCGCGCCCGGCGAAAGACAGAAATATCTAATTTTGAGGAAGCCCAGTTTATCTACTTTTTCTTTACTTGTTCATGCTTTTAGTGTCATATCCAACAAATCATTGCCCAATCCAATGTCACAAAGAAATACATCCATGTTTTTTGAGAATTTTATAGTTTGAGCTCTTCCATTTAGGTCTTTGATCCATTTTGAGTTAGTTTTTATATACAGTGTGTGAGGTAGGTATCCAACTTCATTATTTTGCATGTGGATATCTAGTTGTCTCAGAACAATTTGTTGAAAAGACTATTCTTTCCTGATTATGTTACTTTCATACCCTTTTTGAAAACCAATTTACCATAAATGTGAGAGTTTATTTCTGGATTCTCGATTCTATTCTATTGATCTGTGTCTGTCCTTATTCTGATACCGCACTGTCCTAATTTATTGTGGCTTTATAGTAAGTTTTAAAGTGGGAAGTGTGAGTCATGCAACTTTGTTCTTCTTTTTCAAAATTGCTTTGGCTATTTTGGGCACCTTGTCAGCTTGAATTTTAAGATCAACTTGTCAATTTTTGCAAAAAAAAGTCAGCAAGGACTTTGACTGGGATGGCGTTGAATCTGTAGATCGATCTGGGGAATACTGCCGTCTTAACAATATTGAATCTCCTGATTCATGAACATAGGGTGCCTTTATATTTATTGAGAGCTTCTTTAATTTCTTTCAACAGTGTATTTTGTAGTTTTCAGAGTTTACATTTTGCACCTCATTTGTTAAATTTATTCCTAGTTACATTACTCTTTTTGATGCTATTATAAATGGAATTGTTTTCTTAATTTCATTTGCAAATTGTTCATTGCAAGTGTATAAGAATATAATTTATTTTTGTATATCTTGTATCTTGCAACTTTGTTGAATTCATTTATTCATTCTGATGGCTTTTTTTAGTGGACTCCTTAATACTAAGGAGTATTTCTATGTATAAGATTATTTCATCTACCTATCGAAATGCCAGTGACATTTTTCACAGAAACAGGAAAAAAAATCCTAAAATTTGTATGGAACCACAAAAGATCCCAAATAGTCAAAGCAATACCTCCAGTTTTGTTCTTTTTCCTCAAATCTGTAGTAACCAAAACAGCATGGTATTGGCATAAAAACAGACACATAGACCAATGGAACAGAACAGAGAACCAGAAATAAACCCACATATTTACAGCCAACTGATTTTTGACAAAAGTGCCAGGAACATTCATTGGAGAAAAGACATCTTTTCAATAAAGACCTAAATGTAACACCAGAAATTACAAAACTACTGGAAGAAAATATAGGAGAAATGCTTCAGGACATTGGTCCGGGAAAATATTTTATGAATAAGACCTCAAAAGGACAGGCAACAAAAGCGAAAATAAACAAATGGGATTATATCAAACTAAAAAGAGCTTCTGCATATCAAAGGAAACAATCAACAGAGTGAAAAGAAAACCTATAGAATGGAAGAAAATATTTGCAAACTACTGATCTAATAGGGAATTACTATCCAGAATATACGAGAAACTCAAAACACCTCAACACAGGAAAACATACAGTTCGATTAAAACATGGGCAAATTGTCTGAACAGATATTACTCAAAAGAAGACATATGAAAGGCCACAAAATATATGAAAAATCCTCAACATCACTGTCATCCGGGAAATGCAAATCAAAACCACAATGAGGCATCGTCTCACCCCACTTAGGATGGCTATTATCAAAAAGACAAAAAGTACCAAATGCTGGTAAGGACACAGAGAGAAGGGAACTCTTGTATGCTGTTGGTGGAAATGAAAACTAGTACAGCCACTATGGAAAGTAGTATGGGGGGATCTCTCAAAGAAATACAAATAGAACTACCCTATCATTCAGCAATATCACTACTGGGAGTTTATCCAAAGGAAGGGAAATTATTATATGTGAGAGACATTTGCATCCCTATGCTTATTGCAGCACTGTTCACAACAGTGAAGACATGGAATCAACCTAGGTATCCAGCAATAGATGAGTGAATAAAGAAAATGGGGTACATACCCACAATGGAATACTATTCAGCCATAAAAAAGAATGAAATCCTGTCATTCATGGCAACATGAATGGAACTGCAGGACATTGTGTTAAATGAAATAAGCCAGGAACAGAAAGTTAAACACTTCACATTCTCACTCATATGTGGAACCTTAAAAAAAGTTGACCTCAAATAAGTAAAAAAGTAGAACAGAGGATACTAGAGTCTGGGAAGAGTATAGGGAAGGAAGGATAGAGAGAGATTTGTAAAAGGATACAAAATTACAGCTAGATAGGAGGAATAAGTTCTAGTGTTCTACAGTCCAGTAGGATGACTAGAGTTAATAATAATATAAAGTTTCAAAAACCTGGAAGGAGAATATTTAATGTTCCTATCACAAAGAAATGACAAGTGTTTGAGATGATGGATATGCTAATTGCCCTGATCTAATCACCATACCTTGTATGTGTTGAAACATTTTTTTTTAAGGATCATATCATCTGAGAATGAATTGAGATACTTTTGCTTCTTCCATTCCAATCTGGACACTTTTTATTTAATTTTTTTTTTTGCCCACACATTTTTTAGTGATTGAAAAAAATCAAATAACTACAAATGAGAATAGTTGAGAAAACACTAATTCAGTACAAAGAATAACATTTGTGATGTGAAAATTGTATGAAATTCAAAATTGTATCCATAAATAAAATTTTATTGGAATGCATAGCCATTCCATTTGTTTGCATATTATTTATGGGTTTGTTTGTTTGCACTACCAGTGAAAAGTTGCCATAAAATTTGTATATGACACTCTCATCACTGCACTGCTGCAGTGATAAAGTTATAACCTAACAATGTTAATAAGTGACATGTGTATCACTATACTGTGGTATTTCATTACCAGTGTATCCTCATTATGTCAAAACAAGAAAAGTGGACTTTGAATGTCATTCTTTTGAAAACAATGTACTGTAGATTATTTTGTTATTAAATTAGATGACAAAGAACTAGGTTTATTAAACAATGGCATTATAGCCATGCTAAAAGAGCACAATATATGTCAGTATTACCAAACACTTAATATTCATCACAATATTCCCAACTCACAGACAAGCAACAGTCAGAAAAATTAGAAAATTTAAAATCAAATATCTCATTACAGCACAATTTCTTCACAAAAATAAAAAGTGGGGCCAGCCATGGTGTCTCATGCCTATAATCCCAGCACTTTGGGAGGCTGAGGTGGGTGGATCATGAGGTCAGGAGATACAGACCAGCCTGGCTAATATGGTGAAATCCCATCTCTACTAAAAATGCAGAAAAAATTAGCCAGGTGTGGTGGCACACGACTGTAATCTCAGCTACTCAGGAGGCTGAGGCAGGAGAATCGCTTGAACCTGGGAAGCAGAGGTTACAGTGAGCTGAGATTGTGCCATTGCACTCGAGCCTGGGTGACAGAGTGAGACTCCGTCTCAAAAAAAATAAAAATATAAATATAAAAAGTGAGGCCAGACACGGTGGCTCACATCTATAGTTGCAGCACTTTGGGAGGCTGAGATGGACGGATCATCTGAGGTCAGGAGCTCAAGACCAGCCTGGCCAACATGGTGAAACCCTATCTCTACTAAAAATACAAAAACTAGCCAGGCATGGTGACATGCAACTGTAGTCTCAACTACTCAGTAGGCTGAGGTGGGAGAATTGCTTGAACCCAGAAGGTGGAGGTTGCAGTAAGCCGAGATGCCACCACTGCACTCTAGTCTGGGTGACACAGTGAGACTCTGTCTCAATAAATAAATAAAGAGTGAAAATCAGGCTACGTCAAACTAATTTTCCAAGTGGTTAATTTGTTAGCAAAGCAAGGAAAGTTGTTTACAAATGGTGAGTTAATTAAACTGTATACAGAGAAAATAAACTCACTAAAGACTATTAGTCTTTCTGCAAAAATACTTGTTCAAAGAGCTACAGACATTGGAAGAACATAAATAGTAAATTTAAAGACAAGGCAAATAATTTTCAGTGGTTTTCCTAGGCTGTGGATGAGCTGACAGATGTTAACAATACTAGCCATTTATTATTGTTTATTTGAGGAATGGATGCCAAGTTTGTGGTCACTGAAAAATTAGCCTCTACGAATAGTGTAGAATAACCACAGATGAGAATAGTTGGGAAAACATTAACTCAGTACAACCTGAAGTGGAATCTGCTAAGATGTGTTATAACTAATGATCACAAAAATATGAATACAGCATAAAAAAGACTTAATTGGGGAAATTTACAAAACTTGTGAAAATATAAAATGTTTAAAGCTTGTGGTCATTCATTGTATTATTTATCTGCAGGTACTTTGAAGGAAATATTTTAATCTGTCATGTATTATTGAACCACTGATGTCAACAGTGAACTCCATTCACTCTTAGGAACTTAACCATTGGCAGTTCTGTGCATTTTTGACGGAAATAAGAGCTAAAGATATTAACTTATCCTGTCATACATTTTGATGATTTAACAGTAGTAAAATTTTGTTGTGATTTTTCTTTTAGCTCAGAGCTGACATTGATATTTTTCTGGATGAAAAAACTACCCTTAACCAGTATTATCAAATACTAAATGACTTTGGATAATAGCTTTTGCTACAGATTTGGTATTTCTTAATGAATTTAACCTAAAATTACAAAGTAAAACAATGCTTATTTGTGAAATTGATATTGCGGTAAAATAATTTAGACTATAACTAATGTTGTTTGAATCACAAATCATGTCCAGCTGCTTTACACACTTCCCATGCTATGGGAAATTGAAACAAGAAGCAAGCTCTCCGTCCCACACAAGTTTGCAATGGACATATTTTCTGAGCTCAAACTATAGTTCCAGCAGTGTTTTATTCCAATGTTGATGCAAGTGCAAATGAAATTTCTATACTTCAAAATTCACTTAACTCTGCAATTGAGGGACTTCCACCTAACCTTCAACTGGAAGTAATTAACCTGCAATGTAATGACAAGCTAAAGGCCAATATCAAGAGAAGAATCTGTCAGAAATCTATAAATGCCTTCCAAGTGATGAATGTGCTCAATTAAAATCATATGCTCATGGATTGATATCAATATTTGGCATTGCTTTTCTGTATGAAAAAGGCATTTTCAAAGATGAAATATATCAGATCTCATTACAGATCAGCATTAACAGGTGAATATTTGCAATCAAATTTGATAGTAAGACACACTAGCTGTGCATCATAATTAAATGAAATGTTATCCCCCACCCCCAAAAAATTATATTATTCTCATTAATAGCCCCGTATTACAAAAAAAGTATTCAATGATTATATGCTGAATTTCGTCAATTCAAAATTATAAAATTTTTGTGTGTGTCTTGTGCAAATACCTATTAAAAATGTTTGATTTTTGCTTCTTGGCCCAAGAAGTCGAAAATCTTTAATATCTGACTCTTTTTTTTTTTTTTTTTTTTTGAGACGGCGTCTCGCTCTGTCTCCCAGGCTGGAGTGCAGTGGCCGGATCTCAGCTCACTGCAAGCTCCGTCTCCCGGTTTTACGCCATTTTCCTGCCTCAGCCTCCCGAGTAGTTGGGACTACAGGCGCCCACCACCTCGCCCGGCTAGTTTTTTGTATTTTTTAGTAGAGACGGGGTTTCACCGTGTTAGCCAGGATGGTCTCGATCTCCTGACCTTGTGATCCGCCCGTCTCGGCCTCCCAAAGTGCTGGGATTACAGGCTTGAGCCACCACGCCCGGCCTTTTTTTTTTTTTTAAAATACCTGGCTGTTAACAGAAAAAGTCTGCTGAGCTTTATGAAAACCCAGCCCCCATCTATATCATCAGTCTCATATTTGTCCTTCAATATTCTGGCTCCACAGTTAGCCTGCAGTTGCCCAATGTCACATTTTCTTTCTTTCCTTGTGATCTTTGTATATGCTATTCTCTCTGTCTAGAATGATCTTTTTTTTTCCTTCCTCACTTCGATTGGCTAATTCCTTACTGTCCTTCAGGTCTTAGCTTAAATATACCTTCTTCAAAGAAGTATTTACTGACACTGTCCACCACTGTGAGACAGATACCCTTCGCTATGAACTTCCATGGCATTCTGTGCCTCCCTGTATCGGCATCTGTTTTTAAAATGTACATGGCAAAAAATCCAAGAATGCATGATGGAAAATAAAGTCTCCCACATATTTCAGACTCCAGACACTGAATTCTTATTCCTAGAGGCTACCACTGTTACATTTTCTTGGGTATCCTTCTAGAGATGTTCTCTGGCTATATGGCACATACCTATGTGTTTTATTTTTAACCCCTCACAAATGATAGTATACTGTATACATATTTCTGCACCTAGTTTTTTTCCACTTAACTATAAACTTTGGAGTCTATTCCATGTGTACCTTGCAGAGCTGCCTCATTTTAAAAAATTAAGACAGGATTAAGACAATAAATTTCACCAATTTTAAGGGTACAATTTGATGAGTTTTAGCAAATGTATGCAGTTAGGTAAACATCACTACAATCATGTTAGAGGATGTTTCCTTTATTCACAAAAAGTTTTCTCATGCCCCAAGCAATAACTGATTTCTTTTCTGTCAGTACAGATAAAATGGAATCACATACTATGTATTCTTTTGTGTCTGGTTTCTTTTAGCAAGAATAATGTTTCTGAGGTTTATCTATGCTGTTGCATGTATCAGTAATTCCCTCCTCTTTATTGCTCAGTAGTATTCCGTTATTTTTATAGATCACAATGTGTCTATCCATTCCCATCTTGGACATTTGGATTGTTTCCAGTTTGGGGCAATTAAAACTGCTATGAACATTTGTGGACAAATCTTTGTGTGGACATGTTCTTATTTCTCTTGGATGAATACCTAGCATGGCAGGGTTCTAGGAAGGTCTATATTTAATATTTTCAGAAACTACCAAACTGTACCATTTGACCTTCCCAGCAGCAGTTACTAAGGAGTTCCAGTTGCTCCATGTCTTTCCCAGCCTTTTGTATTATCATTTGTTCTAATGTTGGCCATTCTAGTGGGTGTATAGTAGTATCTCACTGGTTTGATTTGCGTGTTGCTGATGACTCATGGTAAGCATCTTTCCGTGTGCTTTTTTGCCATTGGTATATCTTTTTTTGATCAAGTGTCTGTTCAAATTTTTGCCCATTTTTTTGAATGGACTTTTTTGTCTTTATATTACTTAGTTATAAGAGTTTTTAAAATGCATATTCTAGACATAATTCCTTTGTCAGATATGTTTTGCAGATTGTTTTCCAATTTCTCATTTGCCTTTTCATTGTCGTAACACTCACTTGAAGAGCAGAGGTTTTAAATTTTGAAGTCCTAGTTATATTTTTATTTTACGTTTCCTACATTTTGAGTCCTATTTAAGAAATCTGGCCAGGTGTAGTGACTCATATCTGTAATCCCAGCACTTTGGGAGGCCAAGGCGGGCAGATCACCTGAGGCCAGGAGTTCAAGACCAGCCTGGGCAACATGGTGAAACCTTGTCTCTACTAAAAACACAAAAATTAGCTGAGCGATGTGGTTCGTGCCTGTAATCCCAGCTACCCAGGAGACTGAGATATGAGAATCACTTGAACCCAGGAGGCGGAGGTTGCAGTGAGCTGAGATCATGCACTACCCTCCAGCCTAGGCGACAGAGCAAGACTCC
The DNA here is from genome assembly GCF_007565055.1 of Rhinopithecus roxellana. Classification (NCBI taxonomy): domain Eukaryota; kingdom Metazoa; phylum Chordata; class Mammalia; order Primates; family Cercopithecidae; genus Rhinopithecus; species Rhinopithecus roxellana. The sequence goes on along the minus strand of NC_044551.1, from coordinate 156,598,094 downwards.
ATTAAAAAAGAAAGAAAGAAAGAAAGAAAGAAAGAAATCTTTGCCAAACCCAAGGTCACTAAGAATTTCTGCTATGTTTATTTCTCAGACTTTTTTAGCTTTTACATTTAGGTCTGTGATCCATTTTGAGTTAATTTTTGTATATGGTATGATTTAGGGGTCAAGGTTCTCTCTCCTTCCTTCCTTCCTTCCTTCCTTCCTTCCTTCCTTCCTTCCTTCCTTCCTTCCTTCCTTCCTCTCTCTGTCTCTCTCTCTCACTTCCCTTTCTGTATATGGCTATCCAATTGTTTCAGCACTATTTGTTAAAAAGATTATCCTTTTCCCCCCAAGAATCCCCTTGAATTGCCTTAAAACCTTTATCAACAATCAATTTGTGTGGGTGTATTTCTGGATAGTCTATTGTGTTCTGTTGATATACAATCTTGATTATTTTAACTTTATAATGTATCTTGAGGCTGTACATGGTGGCTTGAGCCTGTAATTCTAGGAGGCCAAGGTGGGAGAATCGCTTGGGCTCAGGAGTTCAAGACCAACCTGGGAACATAGCGAGACTTCATCTCTACCAAAAATTAAAAAAAAAAAAAAAAAAAAAAAATTAGCAGGGCATGGTGGCCTGGGTCTGTAGCCCTGGCTACTCAGGAAGCTGAAGTGGGAGGACCGTTGAGCCCGGGAGATAAAGGCTGCAGTGAGCTATGATCACGCCATTGCACTCCAGCATGGGAGACAGAACAAGACCCTGTCTCAAAAAAAAAAAAGGTATTGAAATCAGGTAGTGTAAGGTCTCCAACTTTTTCTTCTTTTACAAAATTGCTTTTGGCTATTCTGGGTCCACTGCATTTCCACATACGTTTTATAATTAGCTTATCAATTTCTACTAAAAAGCCTGCTGGGATTTGATTAGATTTCATTGAACTCATAGATTAATTTAGAGAAAAGTTACAGCTTAATACTGAGTCTTCTCATCCATGAACACGTCTTTCCATTTATTTAGATCTTACTTTTTCTCAGCAATATTTCATAGTTTTCTTTATTATTATTATTTTTTCATAGACAAGGTCTCACTCTGTCCTCCTGGCTGGAGTGCAGAGGCACAATCATAGCTCACGGCAGCCTCAAACTCCTGGGTTCAAGCAATCCTCCCACCTTATCCTCCCTGCGTATGTGGGATTACAGGCGCACACCACTTTGTCCGGGTTGTTTCATAGTTTTTCGTATGTAGTTTCACACTGAAAACAATGTATGTGTAAGAGTTTTTTAAAAATATATTCTGTGTGTTCACAGAATAGATATGTGTGTTCATAGTTTTCATTCTGTAGTTTCAGTGTGTAGTTTTACATATTTTTTATTAACTTTTTCTCTGGATTTTTTGTATTTTTGATGCTATTGCAGATGATATGGTTTACATTTCAGTTATGTCATAGAATATTTCCCTTACCCCCAAAAGTTCCCCTGTGCCCTGGGCAATCACTGTCAATATATAGAAATACATTCGATTTTTATATAATGACCATATATCCTACAACCTTGCTAAACTCACTTACTAGTTCTGGTAGCATTTTTGTAGATTCCTTAGGATTTTCTGCATAGACAACCATGTCATCTGTGAATCAAGACACTTTTACTTTACTTCTTTTCCAATCCATATGTCTTTTTTTCCCCCCTTACATTTTTGCACTGGCTAATACCTCCAGTACAATGTTGAGTAGAATTGATTCCTGGCCTTATTCCTGACATTAAGGGAAAAGCATTTAATTTTTCGCCGTTAAGTATGATATAGCTGTAGGTCTTTTGTAGATGCCTTTTATCAGATCGAGGGAATCCCCTTTTGTTCTCGAGAGTTTTGTCATGAATAGATGTTAGATTTTATCAAACACATTTCTACACCTGTGAAGATCATCTCTTTTTGTTTGTTTGTGAATAGAGTGAATTACATTGATTTTTGAATATTAAATTAATCTTGCAGTCTTGGTATAAACTCCATCTGATCATAATGCATTATCCTTCAAAATGTTGTTAAACTTTATTTCCTGGCCAGGCACGGTGGCTCACGCCTGCAATCCCAGCAGGTTAGGAGGCCAAGGCAGGCAGATCACCTGAGGTCAGGAGTTCGAGACCAGCCTGGCCAACATGGTGAAACCCCGTCTCTACTAAAAATACAAAAATTAGCCAGATGTGGTGGCACACACCTGTAATCCCAGCTACTCAGGAGGCTGAGACAGGAGAATCACTTCAACCTAGAAGTCAGAGGTTGCAGTGAGCTGAGATCACATCATTGCACTCCAGCCTGGGCAACAGAACAAGACACCATCTCAAAAAATAATAATAATAAAAATAAAAATAATTTTTAATCTTTATTTCCTAAAATAAATTTACAAATTTTTTTCATGAGGAATTCATGTGGAATATTGGAATACAGTTTTCTTTTCTTATAATGTCTTTATCTAGTTTTGGTATCAGAGCAATACTAGCCTCATAGAATGAGTTGGAAAGTGTTCCTTTGTCTTCTATTTTCTGCAGTAGTTTGCATAGAATTTGATATTCCTTCTTTCTTTTTTTTTTTTTTTTTTTTTTTGAGGCGGAGTCTCGCTCTATGGCCCAGGCTGGAGTGCAGTGGCCGGATCTCAGCTCACTGTAAACTCCGCCTCCCGGGTTCACGCCATTCTCCTGCCTCAGCCTCCCGAGTAGCTGGGACTACAGGTGCCCGCCACCTCGTCCGGCTAGTTTTTTGTATTTTTTAGTAGAGACGGGGTTTCACTGTGTTAGCCAGGATGGTTTTGATCTCCTGACCTCGTGATCCGCCCGTCTCGGCCTCCCAAAGTGCTGGGATTACAGGCTTGAGTCACCGCGCCCAGCCTCCTTCTTTCTTAAATATGTTTAGTAGAATTCACCATGAAGCCTTCTGGGCCTGAAGTTTTGACTGTGAGAAGGGTTCTAACTACAAACTCAATTGGTTTAATAGATATAGGGCTAATTAGATTATCTGCTGCTTTTTGAGTGAGTTTTTGTAGTTCCTACTTTTCAATAACTTTTAAAGAATGTAATATAATTATTAGCATAACATTGCTCATGAGATGCCATTATCATCCTTTTAGTGTATGTGGAGTTGGTAGTGAGGACTGTTTTCTCATTGTTGATACTGCTAATTTATATCTTCTCTCATTTTTTCTTTTCTTCTCTCATTTTCCTTTAAAATTGGGATGTTTACACTATTTGCATTTAATGTGATTATCTTACTAGAGGTTGTGATTGATCTTACTAGAGGTTTAGCAATTTTATGAACCAGCTTTTAGCTTCATTGATCTTTTCTATTATTTTTGTGTCTCTATTTCGTTTACTTTCTTGCTTATTTCATTATTTCCTTTTTCTATTTACTTTGGGTTTAACTTGCTCTTTTTTTCTAGTTGCTTAAGGTGGGAGCTTATTTCACTGATTGAAACCTTTCTTCTTTTCTCGTATAAGAGTTTAATTCTATAAATTTCCCTCTAAGTACTGCTTAAGCTGCATGCCACAATTTTCGATTTGTCATGTTTTTCTTTTCTTTTTCTTTCTTTCTTTTCCCTTTGCTTTTTTTTTTTTTTTTTTTTTTTTTTTTTTTTTTTTTTTTTTAGACGGAGTCTTGCTCTGTCACCCAGGCTGAAGTGCAGTGGTACAATCTTGGCTCACTGCAGTCTCCACCTCCCAGGTTCAAGCGATTCTTGTGCCTCAGCCTCCAGAGTAGCTGGGATTACACGTGTGCACCGCACACCGGTTAATTTTTGTATTTTTGCTAGAGATGGGGTTTTGCCATGTTGGCCAGGCTGGTCTCGAACTGCTGACCTCAAGTGATCCACCTGCCTCAGCCTCCCAAAGTGCTGGGATTATAGGCGTGAAACACCACACCCAGCCTTTATTTTCATTTGATTCAAAATATATTCTAGTTTCCTTTGTGATTTCTTCTTTGACCCATATATTATTTAGAAATTTATTGTTTAATATGTAAGTATTTGGGTGCTTTTCCATATATCTTTCTGCTACTGATTTCTAATTTAATTATTTTATGATTAGAGAGCATAGTTTGTATGATTTGAATCTTTTAGAATTTATTGAGATTTGTAGTATGGCCCAGAATGTGGTCTAATTTGGTAAATGTTCTATATGCACTTGACATAAATATATTGTTTTTCGGTGGAGTATCCTGTGAATGTTAATTAGGTCAAGTTGGTTAATAGTATTGTTCAAATTTTCTATATCCTATTGATTTTATCCACTTATTGTATCAACTATTGAGAGAAGGTATTGAAATCTCAAATTGTAGTAGTGAGTTTGTCTATTTCTCTATTTCTAAATTTCTCTATTTCTAAAACTCTATCATTAGGTGCCAAGTCTAAGGATTATTTCTTTTTTCTTTTTTTTTTTTAACTGAGACGAAGCCTCGCTCTGTTGCCCAGGCTGGAGTACAGTGGCGTGATCTCGGCTCCCTGCCAACCTCTGCCTCCAGGGTTCAAGCAGTTCTCATGCCTCAGCCTCTCGAGTAGCTGGGACTACAGGCATGCACCACTACGCCCAGCTAATTGTTTTGTATTTTAGTAGAGACGGAGTTTTGCCATGTTGGCCAGGCTGGTTTCAAACTCCTGACCTCAGGTGATCCGCCTGGCTCAGCCTCCCAAAGTGCTGGGATTACAGGCATGAGCCACCACGCCCGGCCAGGATTGTTATTTCTTATGAATGAATTAATCCCTTTGTCATTATAAAATGACCCACCTTATCCCTGGTAACATTTGCTCTGCATATACCTTGTCTTGTATTAGTACAGTCACTTAAGCCTTCTTTTGGCTAGCGTTGACATCTTTTTCCATGCTTTTACTTTAACCTACATTGTTGGGTCTTTCTTTTTTATACAATTTGACAATCTCTTCCTTTAAAATTGGGATGTTTACACTATTTGCATTTAATGTGATTATTGATGTGGCTGGGCATAAATCTACCGTTTTACTGTTTTCTATTTGTCCCATCTGTTCTTTTTTTCTTCTTTTTCGTGATTTCATTTTAACTTTTTATTGGCTTGTTAGTTTTACATTTTTGCTTTGTTTTGATTTGTTTTAGTGGTTGCTTTAGGACCTATGGCATACATGTTCAACTTATCAGTCTATCTTCAAGTAACATGATTCCATTTTATGTATAGTATAAAAACTCTACAACCATATACTTCCATTTCCCATTGCTTAGTCTTTTTGCTATTGTCATACATTTTACTTCCATATATGTTATAAACTCCACAATACATTGTTATTTTTGCCTTAAATCATTATCTTTTAAAGAGATTTTAAACACAAGAAAAATATATGTAAAGATTTTCTAAATGTTTTCTTTTAATTAATTATTTTATTTTATTTTATTTTACTTTATTTTATTTTATTGAGACAGGGTTTCGCTTCCAGGTTGGAGTGCAGTGGCACAATCACAGCTCACTGCAGCCTCAACCTCCTGGACTCAAGCAATCCTCCCACCTCAGCCTCCCGAGTAGCTGGGAACACAGTCATGTGCCACCATGCCCAGCTAACTTTTGTACTTTTTGAAGAGACGAGGTTTCTCCATGTTGTCCAGGCTGATCTCAAACTCCTGAGCTCAAGCAATCGGCCCGCCTTGGCCTCACAAAGTGCTGGGATTACAGGTGTGAGCCACCACATCCAGTCTCTCTTAATTCATTTTTAACTTTAATTTTATCATGGTCAAAAAACATATCTCTTAAAATCTACTGAGATTTGTTTTTATGGCCTAGCATACTATTAATCTTGCTAAGCATTCTATGTACACTTGAATATGCATTTTCATTTTGGGGGTATAATTTGCTGTAAATGTAAATTAGGTAAAGTAGTTAATAGTTCACTCATTTCTTTCATATCCTTATTGAGATTTTGTCTAACTAATCTATCAATTACCCATAGAAATGTATTAAGATTTCCAGCTTTGATTGTGGGTTTTTCTATTGTTCCGTTAGTTCTGTCACTTTTTGCTTCATATAATTTGAAGATCTCTTTTTAGAGGCATATATATTTTAAAATGTTCTGTATCTCTTATGTATTGACCCTTTTATTATTAAACGTCTTTCTTTGATTCTAGTATATTCCTTTTCTTGAAGCCCATTTTGTCTTGTATTAAGAGAGTCATTCCAGTTTTCTTACCTTTAAGGTTTGTGTAATTTCCAGCCTTCTGCTTTTAGTTTTTACTTTTGTTATTTGCATGGTTTCACAGTATTTTTACTTCTAGTCTATTTGTATCTTGGTATTTAAAGTGTCCCTTTTGAAGAAAGCACATAAATTGTTCTTGCTTTTTTTTTTTTTTTTTTTTTTTGAGACAGAGTCTCGCTCTGTCACCCAGGCCAGAGTGCAATGGTGCGATCTCGGCTCACTGCAACCTCCACCACCTGGATTCAAGCCATTCTTCTGCCTCAGCCTCCCAAGTAGCTGGGATTACAGGCAGGCGCCACCATGCTCGGCTATTTTTTGTATTTTTAGTAGAGACAGGGTTTCACCATGTCGGCCAGGCTGGTCTCAAACTCCTGACCTCAAGTGATCCACCCACCTTGGCCTCCCAAAGTGCTGGGATTACAGATGTGAGCCACCGTGTGCGGCCTCTTCTTGCTTTTTAATATAGTCTGTCAATCTCTGCCTTTTCATTGGAATCAGTCCACTTACATTTAATGTAATTATTAATATGTTTTTTTTAATTTTTAAATAAATACTATTTTATCTGAGACTTTTTCATTTATGGTTTAACCATCCAGTATGTCTATTTACTTCAGTTCTTTCTCTTCTTGACACTTCTAGGAGATTTCTTTCTCTATTCTCTTTCTCTTTCCTCTTTCCTGAATAAATTTTATTGTGTATACTTGAGGTTTTACAACATGCTATTATGGGATACATATAGATAGTAAAATACTTACTATAATAAAGTAGATTAACATATCTGTCATTTCACAGTTACTTTTTTGTGTGATAAGGACAGCTAAAATCTACTTAATGAACCAAAATCCCAAATACAGTACAATTCTATTAACTGTAGTTCTCATGTTGTACCTTAGACCTCTAGATCTGTTCATCCTACGTATCTGCTATTTTTATCCTTTGACCTCCATCTCCCAATTTCCTACCTTGCCACTCTCATGGTAACTAATGCTTCATTGTCTATCTTGTGTATTTAAGCTTTTTAAAAAACAAAATTCACTAATAAGTGAGATCATGCAATATTTTTCTTTCTGTGTCTGGCTTACTTCCCTTAGCATAACATCCTCCTGTGCTCCTGGTCCATCCATGCTGTGGCAAATGGCAGGAGCTCTTTTTTAAAGCCTAAAAAATAAATACACACATACACACACACACACACACACACACACACACACACACATATTACATTTTCTTTATCCATTCATACAACTATGGGCATTTAGGCTGTTTCCATATCTTGGCTAATGTGACTAATGCATCTGTGAACATGGGAGTGCAGATCTTTATGAAGTGGTGATCTTTTTGAAGTGTAATATACCCAAAAGGGGCATTTCTGGGTCATATGGTAGTTCTATTTTAAATTATTTTAGGAAACTCCATACTGTTTTCCATAGTGGCTGTACCAATCTGCATTTCCACTAGATTTGTACAATGGTTCCCTTCATTCCATACCCTTGTCAACATTTGTTATTTCTTGTCTTTTTGATAATAGTTGTCCATACAAGTGTGAGGTGATAGCTTGTTGTGGTTTTAATTTGCATTTTCCTGGTAGTTCATTAAATAAGGCAGTTTCTTTTCATTTGTCTTCAAGTTAACTGATTATTTCTTCTGCCATCTTAAATCCTCAGTTGAGCCCATCTAGTGATTTTTAAATTTTACATTTAAATTGTGCACCTTAGCTCTGTAATCCATTTTAAAATGTGTTTCCATTTCCTTGTTGAGATTCCCTACTTGTATGTTTCTTGATGGCATATTTTCCTATAATTATTTGAACATATTTATAATCAATCCTTCGAATTCTTTACCTTCTAAATGCAGTATCTGGATCCAGTTGGAGTTTCCTTCAAAATTAACTTGGTTGTACTTGGCCTTTCGGCTTCACTCTTTAAACTCGGCCTCAGCATTTTCCCTGTGGCCTCGGACCAGGGGAAGGGCCTCCTTTCTGTTTCATCTCTTCCGACCCTACTCTCAGGAACCTACTCTCATCCCACCTGCTCTATGTTGACTTCCCTGATTATTGGGACTCTCAGAGATCTTGTTACTCTCTTAACTGCTATGTTTAAATGTATATCCCATAATCTAGTGCTGGAGCATGTCCTGTTGTTTGCTAATGTTTATGTAATTTGTATTCCTAACGAGAATATAAACTCTTTCTGGATTGGGAGTATGTCTTTTTCTCTAGAATATCAGTAAATTGAGTTCCTTCTGTATGACAGGCCTTGGCCTGAGCACTGTATACTATCTTTAATTTAGTCTTCAGAACACCCTTGTAAGATAGATATTATTATCCTTATCCTCATTTTCCATACGTGGAAGCTAAGACCCAGAAAGGTTAAATGATGAAGCCAAAGTTAGTGAGAGAGAATGACTAGGCGAGCATTCAAACTCAGATCTATCTGACTCAAAGCTCATGTGGCCATGGCTTTTTATTCTAGTTGGACTTGTAACCTCTTGTTCTTTCTGGCCACTAGTCTGACTGTTACCATGTGGAACAGACTCAGGTAAATCTATGGATTCCTTGAATGGGGTCTGGTGGCCCAATGTTCCCTGCACAGCCTCTTGTTACTTCAGACAGCGTCGCATGGCCTGTCTGCTTTAGCCCCGGCTGTGCCCTTCCTTCATCAGGATCCACCCATGGGCTGCTGCACTCAGAACCCCTGCTTGGTAGCCCAAAATAGCCTTTGTTTTCTCCTGGTGGCTGGTGGATTTTCCCCAGCCATTTTTGCCAAGTGGGGCCATGAGTTGGAATAGCAACAGATGGTAAGTATCTAGAAGCCAATGAGGCATGCACTTTATCGTCAGAAGCAGAAGTGTGTTCTGCAGAGATGGAAAGCAGACCTCCTACCAGGAGAGGAAACAAAAACCAAAGGGAACCTTCCCAGAAGTTTGAACTGAACTCTGTTCCTTTTCTGTCTCTGAGGCATTGAGGAGTGTGGTCCTCTTTGTTGAATCCTTTTCCAAACATACCTTACACATGGTTAAAACAGGTAAAACATAAACCATCTCTTTGCAGGGATTCTTTAGGATACATCTTGTTTTCAGTGCCTTATAGACATGATCACCTCCTAGGTGCTTAGCCAAGTCCTTTGGTTTATTCTAGCATCTTCAGACTGGAAGAGAAGACTTCTCTTTTAACTCACTCACCTTCCCCCAGGGAAAGTATGAAACAGCACATTTGTTGAAAGAGACAAGTTCTGCATTAGGCTGGTTGTTTACTTGGGTCTGAGAGACAATAAACCCAGTCCTGACTTGGAGTAGGAGAAACTTAGGAAAAAGCAAGGGTGCCGGGGAAAAACACTAATCCTGGTTTGTCCCACAAACAACCATGTTAAAATGTTGGTACAGAAGCCCCCTCTGAAGCTGAAGAGAATGCCTTGAGTTAAGAATCTTGTCACAATGGCTTACCCTATGTGACATCGCAAATTCAGACAAATGAGGTGTGACTGTCCCACTTTGGGGGATGCTATCCTATTTGGTTGTTTTCTTGCTTTTTCTCCAAGGTAAAGTCAGAATCGATTGAAATATCAGTCACTTTCTCACTGACAAAGTGACACAGCAGCTGATGGGAGGGTTGACCTGTGAGGAATTTGTGGAGCATCAAGCCCCAGCCAGAGGAAGGAGTCAGACTGTTGGAGGGCCTGCTGAGAAGTCACAGCATCCAATCTTTTGACCAAGGAGGGAAGCAATCCTGTGGTTAAAAACATTTGAGAAAAGAGGCCTACAGATAGCCTCTTGAGGGTACTGTTTCCTTGGCACCCATGTGGAGGTGTGGCTTCTCTGCTGGGCAGGCATTTCTGTACAACTGTGACCACTCTTCCTACCTGGCTTCTGAGGAATGCATAGCCCATACCTGATCTCTTCTCTTCTCTTGCATCCCCTAGGAAGCAGGATTTATATTTTCATTCATCTGATAAGCCCTGTGAACAGCCATTGTTATGTGCTGGGAGTACAATAAGGAATGAAAAAACATCCCATTCATCAAAGATTATGGTCTAGTCAGGGCAATGAGGCCACAGGATTCATTGTAGTAGAAGGTGTAACATGCTTAATGTCATTGGAGGGAAGCAACATTATATTCTGTTCTTTAGGGAATGGGTAGGTTTAGAAATAGCAGATATGGCATGAGGTGCCTAGGAGCCAGAATAAGAAAGGTTTGGAAGTAAGGTATGTTTGGGAACCATGTAGCCAGATGACAGACTGTGTGAGGCAGAACAATGACAAAGGAGACAAGATGGAGTGCCTTGAGTGGCAGGCCATGGGGTTGGACACTCTTTGAGAGTTGGCCAAGAGCTCAGAAGGACTTTTGAGCAGAGAAGTGACAAGATAAAAGCTTTTGAAGGAAGATTAATAGAGCAACTATGTGTGGGATATTTCATGGGGTGCTAGAATAGAGAACCAGGATAAAGGGGGAAAGTTGGAAGATGCTGGAGATAAAAGCTTTTGAAGGAAGATTAATAGAGCAACTATGTGTGGGATATTTCATGGGGTGCTAGAATAGAGAACCAGGATAAAGGGGGAAAGTTGGAAGATGCTGGAAGGCTTGATTTTGATGGCCATGATGAGAATGAGTAGAGGAGAAGAGGCAAATGTGTTAGACAAATATTGGGCAGGCAGAATTAGCCAGGCACAGCTAGTGACAGGATGTGATGCCACACTGTCAGTCAGAGACAACTCTGGATTTTCAGCTCAAGTGACTGAGGAAAAGCTGAGGTGGGTAATACATGTCAGAAAGTCAAGAGCCAGAGGAGCAGGCTCAGGCAGAAGACAGTAAGTTCCATTTGTAGTGGCTGAGCTTCATCTTCCAGGGGCAAGTTTCCAGCTGGAGTTAAGAGCACAGAGTTGACCATCAGGAAAGACCAGCATCAAGACACAATTGGGTTGTTCTAGGAGAAGTGGTAGCTGTTGCTCTGGGGGTTGTAGAAATCCTTGAGTGGAGAGTAGGAAATAGATGGCCAATGCCTGCCCAACACTTGGTCCAGGTCAGGGTTCATATGTTTCTAGAAGAGAGGAATAAATTAGTGGAAGAATGAGACAAGGACAGAATCTTGAGAAGCACTTACGTGTAGAGTGGTCATCAGAAGAAGAGAGAGAAGCGACCTTCAGAAAACTGGAAGAACCAGGAGAGGAACCCTGGGAGAAGAGGACAAGTGGGGCAGGAATTTCAGGAAGTAGGTGACACACCATATTCATTGCTGCAGAAAAAAACGGACCTCCTGAGAAGGCTATCAGGATGGCCGGGCTCGTTGCCCTTATGGGACAAGACACAGAGTGTGCCTCAGTGATGGGACTTAGGCCCTGGCCATTCATGTTCACTTGTTCTCTTTGTCATAATGGCTGCTCTGATTCTAAGAGTCCTGGTCAGAAAGGGCTGACTGATAGCAAGGGAGCTCCTTTTTGTCTCTTGCCTTTGGCTGTTGGTTGGGGACTGTAGGGTGTGCAGTGGGGTGATTGTGTGAAGACTGGGATGGCTCATGCTTTCTAAGACAAATGAGGCTTTTTCTAGAGTAAGAGGCAGACTAAGGGCATAGCACCCATCTCTGTAAAGACCACATCTTGACCTCCCAGAGGGGAGGTAGATAAAGTTGTGAACTGGTGGCCATCTCATCCAAAGCCAGTGAAATAATACTGGGGATAGTTTCCTTTTGGAAGTGAGATAAGGGGAGAGAGGACCAGAGAGTGTTCAAAACTTGTCCTGTAGACTTTACCAGATTACTTTTTTTTTTTTTTTTTTTCGAGACAGGGTTTCACTCTTGTCGCCCAGGCTGGAGTACAATGGTGTGATCTTGGCTCACCGCAACCTCTGCCTTCCGGGTTCAAGTGATTCTCCTGCCTCAGCCTCCCTAGTAGCTAGGATTATAGGCATGCGCCACCATGCCCGGCTAATTTTTTTATTTTTAGTAGAGACGGGGTTTCTCCATGTTGGTCAGGCTGGTCTCGAACTCCCAACCTCAAGTTATCCGCCCGCCTCGGCAGATTACCTTTTTATAATTTTATTTCTCCAGTCTGATTCATTCTTTGAGGAGCTATCCCACAGTTTCTGAGCAGGGAACTAGAGGACTTTGGGACCAGGAGCAAGATTAAGTGCAGTGGGGGAAGGAAGGGGGAGAAGAGTTGCCTGGAGTTCACTGCAGTGAAGGTTTCAAATGGAACAGGGCAATAGGGCAGGTGTGAGGCATCTGAGCCCAGAGTGAGCCGAGAATAAGCACAGCAGGTGGGGGAGGAAGAAAGACTACTACTTCCACTTGCACACGCTCCCAGTATGGTCTCCCGGAGAGACAGCTGTGACCCTTGCCAGGTACCACATCCTTTTATTAGGTTCTTCTTGGTCTCTTAGAGCAGGACTGTATGAGAATCTTGACTTTGCACAAGAAACTAAGGTTAGGTACAGTAGAGACAGCCTAATGTGGAGTCCTGGGGGTGGGTGGTTGGCACAAGGCCCTGGACTCCTTCCCTGCAGGAGGCAGGCAGCCTTTCTTCCTTCCATGGTCACAGAGGGGTCTGTGTTCAACTGCCTGGCAGAAGGTCTAATTGGAATGTGCTTGGAAGGTGAGCTCAGGTGATACACTTCACAGATGGGGCCCATCACATCCACTTTGGAATGGAAAGAAAGTTGTAAGTAGTAATATCAGACTTCCCAAAGGAGGGGGAATAGAGGTTCAATCCATGGAGGGAGTAGGGGTTCAATCGCTGGACAGATTTACTTGCACCCAACCAAGACAACAGGAAAGAAGAAAACCAGACAGTGGAAGTTATGGATGAACTGATAGATGAACATTCATGTATCACCTTTGGGCTACAGGCAGCCTTGCCTGAGCCTGGAGGTTGGAAGCTGACCACTTCTAGCCTAAGGAGGTAAGGAAGCAGAAAAAGCAGAGGTAAACTGTTTTCCTGCCCAAAGGTATATGCACAGGGTCCCCTGCTCATTCTTACTCAGCAGCACACTTGATGCAAGCCATACTGAGGCCATAAGCATAGCATCATCACTCATGGCAGCCAGCCTGAGGTCTGACAAGCAGGGAGAATCAGAAAGGGGTGGCTACCTCGGCAGACCATAGAGAGCCAGGCTTATATGACCAGATGCCACTGAGCATGACCATGTGTACTGTGTGTGCCCTGCTCCCTGCAGAGGGCTCACACACCAGCACTTCCTGCTCTTCTGCCTCTATGGGGCCATCCTTCCCTAGTCAGCATCCACACCAGGGTCAGAAAGTATAGAGAAAAATGTCAAGTGCAGGGAGTAAAGAGGCTCATGCCCATGCCATGCTGACCCTGGCAGAGCAGCCAGAGCATGTGTGGCATGACACATTACCTCTTGGAGACCAAAGAAACAAGTCTTCAGGTGTTCATCTTGCGGGTGTTAAAGGTACTTCTGCTGTCTTCCTGTGTCAGAGGAAGGCCCTAGGCTCTCTCTACACCCTGCTGCTGTGTTAGGGGCAATGGGGTGACTCAGAGGCTGCAACAGCCACATTGCCTGCACCTACTGAGTGCATGTGGCAGGGGGCTGAATTGGAAGGAAATAAGATAAAGTTGCCTGGGCAGCCAGAGTGGAGCTGGCCAGCTGTCAGGAGTTGCCTCCGTGCATCCATGGATGGGCTGCTTGGAAGACCCTGTGGAGTGGGTAGAGAGGTGGGGCCTGGAGGTCTGTGCTGGCCAGGCAGGTGAGGGAGGATGGACCAGAAGAGTGCCAACATCTCCCCTCAAGCTCCCCATCCCTGCAGGGGTCCTCTACCAGACCTCAGGAGCCTGTGCTGCAAGCTACTGCCTGTGGCCTCTGCCAGCACGGTTGTACGTCCCAGGGCTTGGTTCGTCTGTAGGACCTCTACTTTTCACCTCTCTCAGTTGGCTCAAGAGCCTGAACTGTTTTACTCCTGGGGCTAGCTTATCTACAGATAGAAGGATCTCTGGAGGGAGCTTCTAGTCTAGATCGTAGTAGAAACCAAAGATAATATTTACCAGGACAGAACTGAACCCAGCCACTTAGCTGCAAACTTCCCCTTCTGAGCCCTTCAGGGTACACAGTGGGCACCAGCCCTCAAGATCTGGTATTGTTAGCACTTTGGGGAGCACCATCTCAGTTTCCCACCAGTGTGGAAGCTCCTTGAGTGTGGAGGAAGGTCCCCCCAGCACCGTGTTTTCAGGCCTCATGAGTGTCCAGTAAACACTGACAAAGCTGAGGAGCAGCGGAAGACAACAGAGAGGTGAGTGCAGAATTTGTGGGATGCAGATGGCTGCATGGTGCAGCCTCAGTCAGAACACAGGACAATAGCTTCATAGGGAATTTTCTACCCTGGTAGTCAGGATTTTGCTCCTGACCAAGAAAACAACAAAAAGAAAACCATACAGTAGAACTCATGAATGAACTGACACACTCCACCACCCCTACTTCATCTGAATACCTTTATTAGCCTCACATCTTCCTTGAGCCCTGGGCTATCCTCCTGTTCCTCCTCCCCATGCCCTCTCTGCAGGCTGCTCCCAGGCTTCATGTGTCCTGCTGTCCTGAGACTCGGGCCAGCCCTCGGCAGCAATCCACATCTCTTCTCGAGATCCCCACACCTGTGTCATTTTCACTCGTCTGCCTTGATCCCATTCCAAAAATGTATTAGCAACTTAATGCCTTTGCGTTCCTCAGATCCAGGCTCCAAGTGAGCAGTGGTCTTTGTCCCAGAAGTAGCAGTGAAGAGACCTCAGCGAGGCCCCGGAAAGGGAGGTGGCTGAGGGAGCCTGTGCCAAGCCCCATCAGCCCAGGGAAGCCTTGCAGAAAGATTCTTTCTAGAGGAAAGACAAGATTAGCTGAGCCTCCCCAAAAAAGACAAGAGGACACAGAAATATTTCCTTTAAAAGGGAGCAAGAGCAGATGGAAAGAGGGTTTATATTAATGAAATCTCCGGATATTAAGGATGAAATGAATGACAGGGAAGGTTATTATCATTTCATTAGAACACAAAGGAAGAAACAAACACGTTATTTTGTGAAATCAAGAAGTTATGAACAAGGGAATCCAGCAGGGAAGTTATTAGCTGGGTTAATTAAAACAGAACAAGCCGGTTGAGTAATTCCGTCTGTAAAACCCAACAAGGAAGGCATAATTCATTGCCCTTAAGAAAAATACTCAGGGTATTTTTCTTTTTCTCCTTTACCAGAAATTCTGTACTTTTGGTATTGTCTCACAAACCAAAAAGATTTATTCTTATCAAAGCTGAATTGATTTAACACTATTGTGAGAGAGTTCAGTTCTGACCAAAAGAGATGGCAATCCCCCAGAGATTCTTGAGCCCAGACAGCCAGGGGCTCTCCCCCATCTAGCATCATGGGCCCCTCAAAGATCCCTCCATTGCCTGGCTTGCAGGATTGTGGGAGGTGGCAACAGAACATGGGACCAGGTCTTACTCATCCATCCTAGTGATCCTGGGGAGGGCTGGACCAGGCCAGGTTTGCTTGCCATCTTCTCCACTGCTTCCTCTTGCCATCCTGAAGCTGGAAACTCCTTGACACAGTACTGCTCCCTACAGCTGTCAGAGCCAGTCTTTCCACCTAGCTTTGTTGGCATCTAGCACAAGGGAGATGACCAACAGGACTGCTGTTTGCAGCATCAACCCACCTGGTATTGTTTGAGTAGTGCTCATATAGCTGGCTGAGTTGCTGCTCCCTTCAGGAGGCCTGGAAGTCCCAAGTATGATAGTCCTGAGCAGGCCAAATGGGTCCCATCAGCCCTCAGGATTTTCTTTGTCTCTCATTTGTCAGGTCTTATGAATTAAAACTAGGACTCTGGGTTTGCGTGAGCCCTTGGAGGTTGATCTTAAGGGCTATTTCTCAAGTTAACGTACCAAAGGGCCAGGGCTCCCAAGTTCTTTGGCCCTTGAGCAGAGGTATAGGACATGAGAGTTGGAAGGGGCCTTGCTAAGGGTATAGTCCATCGAAGCCTTTTGTTGGAGAGGAGGAAACTAGGCTACAGAGTGAGAGAGGAAATGTCTGAGACCCATCTGAGGCTACAGAGCTAAGTCATGGCTGAGCTGGACAGGAAACAGTGTTTCTTACCAAGTCCTGGTAACCTACTTCCGCCCTGTGCCCCTCATGCTCTATCCCTGCACTTCAGGGCTATCTCCCGCAGAGTGCCTAGGAGACTCCTGAAGAGCGCAAGATACATTTTAATAAGGGTTATAGCATGTGGCACAAACACTGCTTCATAATTGTCAATTGCTTTTTTTAATTGATGTACTTTTTTTAGAGCAGTTTTAGGTTCACAGCAAAATTGGGCAGAAGCACAGAAAGTTCCCATACCTCCCTCTCCCACACATGCACAATCACATCCACTATCGATATTCCCCACCACGGTGGTACATTTGTTACAACCGATGAACCTAAATTAACACATCATTATCACCCAAAATCCACTAGAGTTCACTCTTGGTGTTGTACATTCTATGGGCTTGGACAAGTGTATGAGGACATGTATTCATTATAGTATCATACAGAGTATTTTTCGCTGCCCTAAAAATCCTCTGTGCTTCACCTCTTTATCCCTCCCTCCCCTCAACCTCTGGCAATCACTGGTCTTTTACTGTTTCCATAGTTTTGCCTTTTCCAGAATATCATACAGTTGGAATCATACAGTATGTAGCCTTTTCTGATTGGCTTCCTTCACTTAGTAATATGCATTTAAGTTTCCTCCATGTCTTTTCATGGCTTGATAACTCATTTCTTTTTTAATGCTGAATAACATTCTATTGTCAGGATGTACCACAGTTTATTTATTCTTTCACCTACTGAAGGACATCTTGGTAGCTTCCAAGTTTGGGCAATGATGTATGAAGCTGCTATAAGCATCCTTGTGCAGGTTTTTCTGTGGATATAAGTTTTCAGCTCATTTGGGTAAATACCAAGGAACACAATTGCTGGATCATATGGTAAGAGTATGTTTAGTTTTGTAAGAAATGGCTAAACTGTCTTACAAAGTAACTATACTGCTTACCATTGCCACCAGCAATGAATGAGAGATCCTGTTGTTCCACATCCTCACCAGAATTTGGTGCTGTTAGTGTTTTGGATTTGGGGCATTCTAATAGGTGTATCATGGTATCTCGTTGCTGTTTTAATTTGCAATTTCCTGATGATATATGATGTGGAGCATCTTCTCATATGCTTATTTGCCATCTGTATATTTTCTTTGGTAAGGCACCTCTTTAGGTCTTTTGATAATTTTTTAACTGGGTCTTTTGTTTCATTGTTGAGTTCTTTGTATGTTTTAGATAAAAATTCTTTATTAGATGTGTCCTTTGCAAATATTTTTTCTGTTTGTTGCTTGTCTTCTTAGTGTCTTGACATTATCTCTTGCAGAGGAGAAGTTTTTGTTTTGTTTTGTTTTGTTTTTTGAGACAGAATCTCACTCTATCACCCAGGCTGGAGTGCAGTGGCTTGATCTTTGCTCACTGCAGCCTCAACCCTCTGGGCTCAAATGTTCCTCCCACCTCTGTCTCCTGAGTAGCTGGGACTACAGGCACACACCACCATGCCTGGCTAATTTTTTATTTTTATTTTTTGTAGAGTGTTTTGGTGTTTCGCTATGTTGCCCAGGCTGGTCTCAAATTCCTGAGCTCAAGTGATCCACCGACCTTCACCTCCCAAAGTGCTGGAATTATAGGTGTGAGCCACCATGCCTGGCCGAGTTTTTAATTTCAATGAAGTCCAGCTTATCAATTATTTCTTTCACATATTATGCCATTGGTGTTGTATATAAAGTCATTGCCAAACACAAGGTCATCTAGATTTTCTCCTATGTTATCTTCTAGTAGTGTTATAGTTTTGGATTTTATATTTAGGTCTGTGATCCATTTTGAGTTGATATTTGTGAGTGGTGAAATGCCTGTGTCTAAATTCTTTTTATTTTTTTACAGGTAGCTAAGTTACCTGTAGTGTTCCAGCACTGCTGAGTGTAAAGATTATCTTTCTTTCCATTGTATTGCCTTTGCTCCTTTGTCAAAGACCAGTTGACTATATTTATGTGGGTCTATTTCTAGGCTCTCCATTCTGTTCTACTGATCTATTGTTCTTTTCTTTCACCAATACCCCACTGTCCTGATTACTGTAGCTTTACAGAAAGTCTCAAAGTCAGGTAGTGTCAGTCTTCTTTGTTGTCCTCCAATATTGAGTTGGCTATTCTTGATCTTTTGCTTCTCCACATAAACTTTAGAATACATTTATTGATATCCACAAAATAGTAATAACTTGCTGGATTTTAATTGGAGTTGCATTGAATCTATAGATCACGTTGGGAAGAACTGACATCTTGACAACATTGAGTCTTCGCATCTATGAACATGGAATATCTCTCCTTTTATTTAGTTCTTTGATTTTGTTTATCAGAGTTTTGTAGTTTTCCTAATATAGATCTTGTATATCTTTTAGATTTATACTGAAATATTTCATTTTAGATGGTGCTAATGTAAATGATAATGTGTTTTACATTTCAAATTTCACTCACTTATTGCTAATATATAGGAAAGCGATTGACTTTTGTATTATTAACCTTGTATCCTACAGCCTTGCTGTAATCACTTTGTCGTTTGATTTTGAAACAGATACCTCCTCAGAAGATGGTAGTTAAGCTTTTGTTAGTTCCCACACTTTTTCTCCACTTTGGGCTTTCCTATATGCTGTGATTTGTTTTGTTTTGTTTTGTTTTGTCTGGAGCATTCTGTCTTCCCTATCCTCAGTCTCCACTCCAGATGCCCCTTCTTTAAACCTGATTAATCTTTGAGGTCTCAGAGAAGCATGGTTTATACTGGGAAGCCTTCTCTGACTCTATGAGTCTGGGCTACCTGATCCCCCCTACTTCCTTTCTTCTCTGGAAGATGTAATCCCTATTCTGAAGAAACTAATGGCTTATTTGGGAGACAACCCACAAAGGTGAAAGTAATAATAAACAAGGTTTATTATTTATACTGGGAAGCCTTCTCTGGCTTATACTGGGAAGGCTTCTCTGATCCTGTGTGTCTGGGTTACCTGATTCCCACTACTTCCTTTCTTCTCTGGAAGATGTAGTCCCTACTCTCAAGAAACTAATGGCTTATTTGGGTGACAAACCGCAAAGGTGAAAGTAATAATAAACAAACACTTACCTCTGTTCTAAGAACTTTACTTTTACTTTTAACTCATTTATTTCTCACAGTTGTGAAGATTAATGAGAACTGCTCTCCAAAACCCTCAGAAACTCTCCTCAACCTATAAAATTGAATCCAGATAGTTTAGATTGGCCTATATGCCTTCACATCAGGATCTAAATCTAATTTCCAAACTAAGCTGGTTTGCTCACTATGTCTTGATATAATCTATACATCTTTACCTCTGAACACTTGCACATGCTGTTCTCCCTGTTTGAGATGTTCCCTGTGGTCTCATTCCTCCATGACCATTCCATCCTCCACATTTCTATTGCACTTATTTTCTGGACCATTCATTTCTGTTATGAACCTAAGCAAGTTTACAGGAACAAAACTTATGGGATGCCAAACAGGTCAACTCTTAACTGCCCTCTACAGTCTTTTGGATTTTGGTTGCGAGCCTTGCATAGCTGTTTCTGGTGTGATCTCTGCCTAATCCAATTGCTGTGTTTTATTTACAATCTTTGTGCATTGACATAGCCAACATATTTGTCATTGAAGTGGTTACTTAGTATTGCATGGTGTACATTCATTGCTTCTCTTTTAGAGTCCTGTATTAATATTGTAATTCAATTTTGTTTTCCCAAGTATTTGCGTGCCAAGTATATACAAGAAACCACATCTCTTGTCATTAGTCTGGCAATTGTGAGCTCCTCAAGACAGAGACTGTCTTCAACATTGCTGTATCCTCCACCATCTTTAGCTTGCGTGTACTAGATGCTCAGAGAACCCTGTTCAATTGATTCAAACTATCATAATGCCAGGAATTTAGCCATGTAACTTAACACCCACCTCTACCCTGATAAAAACGAATCTCATGAGGGCTAAGATATGTAACCAGAGAGGATCCAGTAACTTTCTCCAAATGCTTGATCAGTCAAACATCACTTCTCTCATCTTGTCACCTCCTCTCTCCAGAGTATCATTTAGCTACAAGGATTCAGGAAACCTTAAAGATCATTTTCTCAAGCAGCTGATGCATACAAGCTAAACATAAGGACCAGTTTCCTGGCAAGTGCTTCTTGCTTCTAGTGATACAAGCCTGTATGGGGCCCCAGGGGTTGTGGGGTGGAGTGGGTTAGTGATCCCATACTTGCCATTTCCCTGACTTTGAGTGGAAGCTCAGAACTCCCAGCGTTGCCTGCTTAATCTGTACTGAAATTCCAGAAACCTGGCCTGGCTTCTCTGCCTTTGGGAGGGTAATCATTTCAGAAGCATATTGTACTCACTTCTGCAGCCAGGCATGGCTAGATTTAAGCAAAACTTTTTTTACTTCTTTATTCAGTGTTTGCTACTTGTTGACCCACCCTATCCTTCCAAGAAAATTCTCCTCTTACTTTTCCCCATCCACTGTTTTGCTCCCTCCTGGCCTCTCCACCAGTGATTTCTTCCTGGCTTCTACATGTGAGTATCTCCCCATGAATCTCTCTGCTTCTGCCTTCCTCTGTCTACACTTTCTCTCTAGCAGTCTTGCTTGCCATAATGACTAAATTGATACCCCTCAACAGTGACTCCTCAAACCCCATCTTCAACCCTGACCTCTTGAGCCAACTCTAGGCCTACATTTCCAGATGGCTGCTAGTCATTTCCTGCTAGCAATCCAAATCCGACCTGTCTAAATAGCTCAAGAGGCTCTTTCCCATGTTTTCCAAACTTCTATCAGTGTTCTAGTGACTGATGTTAAGAACCTTGGGGCTTGTCTGGGCTGCTTACTAACCACATCTTGGACCCTCAGTTTCCTCATTTGTTATGTGAAGATAGTAATGCGCTCTCTATCTCACTAAAGAGCATTGATTGAGACAAGCTATCTAGAAGCATGTTTTAAGCTGTAAAAGGGTACACAGAGAAGAGGTGTAATAATTGTATTATCATCTTTGGTTTTTTTTAGCTAAAAAAGCTAAAAGCTACTCTCATCTTTAGCCACACATTCACCCCATCACCTTAAGTTACCATTTCCTTTATCCCTATACTTCTTATCCATCCTTTTATCCCAATTCTTGATATGACCACCAGAGTTTAAACTCTGTCACCCATTGCCTAGACTAGTTCTATCCTAGCCTAGTTGTATCCTCTAACTCAGTGGTTCCCAGACTGCAATCCACATAAGAATTACTAGGAGGAATTTATTTTAAAAATGCAATTGTAGTCTCTTTCACAATTGTGCTGGGACAACTGAATATCCACATGCAAAAGAATATCTCATACCATATACAAAAATTAACCCAACATGGGTCAAAGACTTAACAGTAAGAACTTAAAATAAAAAACTCTTAGAAGAAAAAATAGGCATAAATCTTTGTGACATTCAATTAGATAATAGTTTCTAAGATATGACACCATAAACATGAGCAACCACAACAAAATAGTTAAAGTAGAATTCATCAAAATTTTATAAAATGTTGCACTTCAAAGGATACCATCAAGAAAGTGAAAAGACAACCCACAGATTGGGAGAAAAAATTTGCAAAAATTTTATCAGATAAGAGAGTTGTATCAATGATGTATAAAGAGCTCTTACAATTCAATTATAAAAAGATAAATGACCCAACTAAAAATGAACATATACAATTTATTTGTCAATTATACCTCAGTAAAACTGGGGAAAAGTGAGTCAAGGATCTGAATAAACATTTCTCCAAAGAAGACATACAGATGGACAATATGTACAAAAAAAGATGCTCAACATCATTAATTATCAGGGAAATACAGATCAAAACCATAATAAGACTGGGGACAGTGGCTCACACCTGTAATCCCAGCACTTTGGGAGGCTAAGTCTACAGCCCAGGAGTTCTAGACCAGCCTAAGCAATGTGGCAAAACCCTGTCTCTACAAAAAAATACGCAAATTAGCCGAACATGGCAGTGCTTGCCTGTAGTCCCAGCTACTCAAGAGGCTGAGGTGGAAGGATCGTTTGCGCCTGGGAGGTCGAGGCTGCAGTGAACCGTCATCGCACCACTGTGCTCCAGCCTGGGTGACAGAGTGAGACCTTGTCCCAAAGAAACAAAAAATGAAACAAAATGACAACAAAATAATGTACTTTCCAAAAACCATTGAATTGTACACTTTAAATGAGTGAACTGTATGGTATGTGAATTATACCTCAATAAATCTGCTTTAAAAAAATCACAAGATACCATTTCACATCCACTGGCATAGCTAGAATCAAAAAGTCAGATAATAACAGGTGTTGATGAGAATGTGGAGAAATTGAAACCCTCATACACTGCTGGTGGGAATGCAAAATGGTGCAGCTGCTTTGGAAAAGAGTCTGGCAATTCCTCAAATGATTAAACATAGAGTTATGATACGACTGAGCAATCTTACTTCCAAGTGGGATTTCAGGTAATACATATGCCCATGATAAATGAAAGCGCATATGTCCACACAAAAACTTATACACAAATGTTCAGTTAAGTATTATTTGTAATAGCCAAAAAGTAGAAACAATCCAAATGTCCATCAATTGATGAACATATAAATAATATCTGGTATATATACATATAATGGAATATTATTCGGCCACAAACAAGGTATGAATACTGATCCATGCTACAATATGGATGAACCTGGAAAACATTATACCTAATGAAAGAAGGCAGTCAAGAAAGGCCACACATTGTATGATTCCATTTATATGAAGTATCCAGAACAGGCAAATCTATAGTGACAGAAAGTCAATCAGTGGTCGCCAGGGGATAAAGGGGATGGCAGGGGGAGGGGGTGCTAAAGAGTATGAGGTTTCTTTGGGGGATGATGAAAAGGTTCTAAAACTTACTGCAGTGATGGTTGCACAGTTCTGTAAATAGACCACAAAAGTGAATTATATACTTAAAATGGGTCATTTGCATGGCATGTAAATTATTTCCCAATTAACCTTAAAAATGCAGTTATAAGGGGAAAATTGATGATGGGGATATTTTACAGAAAGCTTTAAATGCCAAGTTGAGCATTGACGACTGGATTCTCTAGGACCAGTTTTCTCGAAGTGTGCTTCATACACCGTCTACCTCACAATAGTTACAAATACCAAGTCTTGGCTGCACCCCAGAGACTGTAATTCAGAATGTTTTTCGTGGGATCAGTACTTGCGTTTGTAGCAAGCACCCCACGGAGGCTGCAGGCTACAGCCCATTATTAAACATTTTGCTGGTCAGTCTTGCTGCCTCCAGATTCTGCTCCATTCTGCCCTGCATGTTGCTGCCAGATGAGCCTCCAAGAGTATAGTTTGGATTGGGTCACCTTCCTGCTCAGAACCCTTCAATATCCTTTCATTCCCTTAGCATGAGCTCCAGGTGCTCTGGGCAGCCTGGTTCCCACCCAGTCTTTTTATTTAGCCTTATCTCCATGACTTCCTACATGTCAGTTAAAAGGTAGTATTCATCACTCTCTGAACCTGCTTTGTGGATTCCCAGTCAGTGCCTTTGCCAGGCTGTCCCATATTCCAGGAAAGCATCTCCTGTATTCTCAGCTCATCTTCTGCGATACAAGTGTCACCATGATCCTTCCTTTCATTTTTACTAGCTGCTCATCTAGAATTTACCACACAGCCTTTCATAATCTTTTAAGCTATGCAATTCTGCTACTTGTAAATTGAATGACAATATTTAGAGTTGTCTGAATATACAGACAATATGCAGAGAAAACACCTGTAGATCAGGCAGTGCAGCCTGACACCCGGTCAGAGTGCAGTACCAGGAATAAAATCCTGGTAGCAATCTCCTCTGAGGAATTCAGCGTCCTCCCTGGTGATCTAGAGATCAGGGGCCTGCATCAGGCACCAGTGGAATATAAGCAGGACCTGGGGGGGCCCTGGCCACCACCCAGCCTGTCAAGTCTCGGCAGCTTAGCTGGTGCCACCTCCTTACAGAGGCTGGAAACTGCTGAATTGAATCCTCATTTCAGCTGGTGACCCCAAGCAGAAATGCTCTCCCAATCCCATTGTCCTCTGTCCTCTGTCCACGAAATCACCCCATCTCAGTAGGAGAAGCCATTTACAGCCTATTTGGTAATAAGCTCTTAAAAATAAAATGATCATTGTCAGATAATTATTTTACAACACAACAAGAGCCCCCTTGCAACCATTTCCATAATTACATTAAGCCAGTTTATTTGAAAGAAGCTTGGCCGGGCGCGGTGGCTCAAGCCTGTAATCCCAGCACTTTGGGAGGCCGAGACGGGCGGATCACGAGGTCAGGAGATCGAGACCATCCTGGCTAACACTGTGA
Organism: Rhinopithecus roxellana; assembly: GCF_007565055.1. Classification (NCBI taxonomy): domain Eukaryota; kingdom Metazoa; phylum Chordata; class Mammalia; order Primates; family Cercopithecidae; genus Rhinopithecus; species Rhinopithecus roxellana. Next base: position 156,573,503 of record NC_044551.1, on the reverse strand, counting down.
AACCCCGTCTTTACTAAAAAATACAAAAAACTAGCCGGGCGAGGTGGCGGGCGCCTGTAGTCCCAGCTACTCCGGAGGCTGAGGCAGGAGAATGGCCTGAACCCGGGAGGCGGAGCTTGCAGTGAGCTGAGATCCAGCCACTGCACTCCAGCCTGGGCAGCAGAGCGAGACTCCGTCTCAAAAAAAAAAAAAAAAAGAAAGAAAAGAAAGAAGCTTAATGGGAGACAAACCATTAATTATAATTTGGTCTTTTCTCCCACTGCCCTTTCCCCCTTGAATTACTGGAGCCACACCCTGGGGCCATGTATAGGAGTGCAGGGATCGCAACTTTGAGGATGGGAAAGACCAGGTGACAAGGCCAAGGCTCACTGGGAGGGAAGAATAGAGAGCAATGGAAGATACAAGGTTGTGGTGGCCCCTGTAACCAGCCGGGGGGCCTACAATGGCCCCACCTAAGTGAAGCCAGTGCTGCTGTGTGTCCGCTTCTTTAGACCTGGAGTGGAGGAACTGGGAGCTGTAGGGCAAGCTGAGCCCAACATGGGCATGTTCTCAGGGGCCTTCGAGCTAGTGGGTGGGGCGGGCACCTGGGCAAACAGAACTAAGAAACGGGCAGGAATGAATCAAAGACAGCTTAAATATGCAGAAATGCAGCTCATACCTCTGGGCAAAAATAATCCCAAACAGAGTTATGTAATGGGCAGGTGGTATATGATAGGAGGGATGAGGCTGTGAGGTATGTATACAGGCATGAGTGAATGAGAGAGGTTGAGAATGGAGTGGGAGTGTCCTGGGGAATTTGGCAGAGGAGCTCATGAAGCTGTTGCTTGGCGGTGGGTGTGCATGTGTGTATACACACGTACTGGGAACCCTGGAAAGCAGTGAGAGGAAGGTAGCTCTGAATGAGGCTGAGTTCCGTGCCTGGAGTGGCCTTAAGGCCACTCCAGATGTGTGCAGTCCTTATTCTTGAGGTGGTAGGGACAGAGAATGGCCTGAGGGCACAGGTGTAGGGTTTGGAGCACCACTGTTTCCTTTATAAGTTACTGTACCTCCCTCTGACCACCATACTTCCACTCCTAGCTTGCTCGCATCCCACCTCCAGACCTTTCTACTAATTGGAATCTTCCCCTTCCTTTTACAGGACATCCACCATGACAGACCACCCCAGGTCACTTTTATTATTATTTTTTTCTGAGACAGGGCCTGTCACCCAAGCTGGAGCGCAGTGGTAGCAATCTTGGTTGTTCACAGCAGCCTCAACCTCCTGGGCTCAAGCAATCCTCCCACCTCTTAGCCTCCCATGTAGCTGGGACTACAGGTGTGTGCCACCATGCCCAGCTGATTTTTGTGTTTTTTGTAGAGACAGAGTTTCACCATGCTGCCTAGGCTGATCTCAAACTCCTGGGCTCAAGTGATCCACCTTCCTCAGCCTCCCAAAGTACTGGGATTACGGCCTTGAGCCACTGCACCTGACCTCAGGTTACATTTAACTATCCCTCCAAGGAAGTTCCAGGATAAGTTGGAACATAAGTTGCTGCTGCTGTCTTAAGCTGTGATTTCTGTCCATCTGTGTAAGTGTCCTCCCTTTAGATTGTAAGCTCCTTGAGGACAGGGTCTTTGTATACTGCAATGGCCAGCACTGTGCCTGTCATTAAGCAGGTGTGGAGCAAGCATTGTCTGGCACTGAGCCTGGTAGCTCAAGGAGCAGGGGAGGGTAAGGCAAGGGAGAGGACACAAAGGCTCTCATAGGGACACCTCAGGCCATTGAGCTATGAATCCTCTGGCTGCCGGGGGAGCCCCTGGGCCTAGAGAATGGGTTAGTAGTGTTGAAGCTACATAACAATTTGGGGGAAGATTGTGGATAAAATCATGTAAAGGAAGTACTCCACTGGACATCAGTCAGAAACCAAAAACAATGCAAGCAATTAGACGAAGGATTGTGGTGGGCACCTCAGTGACTATAAGTTTTAGCACCCACTGCTTTAGAGTCGATGGAGAGACCACCAGACTCATCAGAAGCCTCAGTGACTGGGGCAGGGTATAGGAAACAGACATAGGGGTGAGTGCAGATTCACAAGACCATTAAAGTCAACATGTTGCATGATGAGGGGGGTGCTGATTAAATGCTGTTGCCTGCAGCCCTAAGAAGCCTGCAAGGAACTCTGAAGCATCCAATAACCAGGCGCAGGTGCTCAGAGCTCCCAAGGTCCTGTGTGTGCACGTCAGTTCCCAGGAGCAGCCCCACATACCTCCACAGACTGGGCTTGGAAGGGGAGAGGTTTCCAGAGAACCAGTAGTTGACCTTCAAAGGTGGGAGGGAGGCTGGCAGAGGGCCAGCTGTAGAGCAGCAGCCGATGGCAAGGAACAAAGGTCCTAGAGCTGGAAACATATGTGGAGACTCAGGGCTCCTCGTTGGAGATTTACTGCTAGAAAGGCCCCTGGAAAGCGTTTCGGTTTTCCCTTGGTTCACAGGTAAGTACACATTGAGGCCCAAAGGGAAAATATGACTTCCCCAGGAACCACCAGAAGAAAACCGATTGAGCTAAAAGGATAATTCAGGTTTCCTGACCCTATCTCCATATCATATCTGCTTGGAATTTGCATATCCTTCTCCTGGGTAAATTATGATATTTGCAGTTCCAGGGTACCCTAAGAGCCAGCAGTCTAGAAGGTCTAGTGGTTCTTGCTTTGTGGTTAGTGCTGGAACTTTCATAAGCTATAAATGGGTGCTCTGAAGAGAAAGAATGTGGTGATTTGGAGCAGGCAGTAGGAAGGAGGAGGGCAGGGCCAGAGCTGGGTCTCCAGGGTCCCTGAGACCTGCCATAACCACTGTGAAGTTAGTGTCTGTGACATCGTCCATTGAGGAAATTCCCAGGAGAACTAAGTCTGGCTTGGGAACCAGTACCCAGACCAGGCCAGGGAAGTTGGGCTGTTGTCCCAGGAGCAGCCAAGCCTGGGGTAGGCAGGGCTGGGCTGGGTTGGGTTGGGCTAGGCTGGGCAGGGCTGAGAGAGAGAAGAGAATTTTTTGCCTCTGGGCTCATAAATGCCTATATTGGGCAAGGCCTCTTGTTTCCTTGGGCGGTGACCCAGGAGGCTCTCCAAATTTGCCAGCCTGGGTTGAATTGTCTCTCTGCCTGGAAAGAGATTGCATCCTTCTAGAGGATCCCCCTCAGTCCTCAAGGGAATGAGAATGGATGCTGACGCCTGCAGCCTGACCACCCAGAATGGATAGTGAGAAGTGAGCAAATACCATCCAAAAGTCTGGGCCACTCATTACCTCTGCTAGGCTAGGATGGGAGCCAGCGTGGGGCACAACTGTTTCTGGGAACCACAGCTCCCTTTGGGTGCTGATCCATGCAGTCACTTTGTCCCAGGGTGGTGTAGATAGTAGCTAAGGCCTTGCTCATGGTCCCCAGAGCCCCCAGGCCAGCAAACAAGTCATTATGTCATTATATAAATAAATTAGGTACTTACATAGGCCTTGGTGTGTAAGTGCCAGTTGTTATTATTGCTGTGTAATTATGCAGTTAGCTTGATGAGCGAGGCAGGCAGAAGGGTTGAATCACCCCCCATCCTAGGGAAGGTAGACAGGCTCCCACCTCTCACCTCCGTGGGAACTGTGGCTCTGGGTCACCCAAGATAAAGTGCAGGAGTCTCCCAAGTGTCTCCCTGCAGGTGGAGCAATTTACCCCAAGGCATGCCCTGGAAGAGGCTGGTAGCAGGAATTCAGGCAGCTTACTCACCTGCAGCAGGGCCTGGTACCATGCCACAGGCTTTCTGCCAGCTCCTGACTGCCTCCCCCAGCCTAACAGAGGGGCTTGCAGACAACAACCATGGGCTTCATCCAGGACAAGAAGCCCCAGAAGGTGGGGCTGAGAAAGATCATGGGGCTGGGAGAAGAGCCGGTGGACACAGTAACATCTCTTCTTCCTCATGGGGCTGGGGGTCATCTGCTCCTCTACTCCCAGTCCTTCCCCTCTCGCTGGGAGGTTTAGAACCTTAGGTTCCTCAAGTAGGAGGATCTCTCAACATCATCTAGTCCAACCTCACATTTTCTAGATGGGGAGGCAGGCCAGAGAGAGAAAAGTACTTACCCAAGGGCACACAACAGGCACCTGGGACACTGGAATTAGAGCCTGCTCTGCTGTCCTCCTTTGTCCTCTTGTTCACATGCTGTCCCCCCACCCCATTGTTGGGGCTGCTCCAGCTTCTCACTTCCTCTCCCCATCCTGCTCCCAGCCCTGTCCAGGCCTGCCTGTTGCTTCACCTCTCCCCTCGTTTGCTCTCCCATTGCTGCCTGGCTTTCTTCTCCCGGCCCCTGGAGCCAGGGGAGGCTCCCCACCTTCTCTTCGGCCAATGCTTTCTTTTCTCTTCTGGTCCCTCCCAGTTTGCTCCTGAGGCTTCTCCTGGGATGGGCCTGCCTCTTCCCTTCCACCTTCTGCTCTCTCCAAAGAGGGTCTGAAAATGAAGCAGGGAGCATGAATTCTCTTCTGGGTTTGGGATTGGGTGGGTTGAAGCAAGAAGAGCCTCCTAATGTGGGAGTGGGGACAGAGGTGCCCACCATGGCAGCTCCTACAACCAGAGTCCCAGCTCAGGCACTGCAAAATCTGACCTTGTGTCCCATAGGAGCAAAAGAGGGGACAGGGTCAAAAGGGCATGGCAGGGTGGTACAGCTAATCACTATTGGCACAGACCTCTGGACATAAGGAACTGCCTAAGACTGGGCACTTTTCAAGTGTCCTAATTTCAGGGAGATGAGAGATGAATTTCCTCATCCACTCTGAAATCCCTGTGAGAAAGGCCTGTGGACCCATTGTTTGTTTGTTTTTCTTTTGAAGGGGAAACTAAGTCTTGCTCAGAACATCACAGTCTGTGGAGGACTGGGTTTGGAGTCTGGGTAGATGGATATCAATTTCTCAGCTGTTCCAGGGATCAGTGAAGTTCATTCACTTGCCGAGGAATGTGTGTGTGCCTGTGTTGAGCAGGCAGGCACAACTCTGAGGGGAACAGCCAGGGTTCACAGGGCTATGTGTGTCTCCAGAAGCATTCTCACCTGGCAATCAAAAGCTTTTCTGCAGCGATCTGTAACCCTTACTCCTTCAGCCATCCAGATTCTTGGTAGACAGGCTTTCTGGATTGGCTGGCAGGGGAATCTGGAAGCATATCTCCCTGTTTCACAGCCTGAGTGCCTGGTGTGGAAAATGACTTTTTCAGATTAACCTAATTTCAGGAGCAAAACGGGACCCAAACCCAAGTGTTCTAGTATCCAAGCTTGCCCTTTTTATCCAGTCCATACAGCCCCCTTCTTTCTGGCCACCTAGTTCTCTGCACTGACTGAGGGAGGCAGAGGCACGAATGAACTTTTTTAAGAGAAGAAACCTGTTGTGGCTTACAGGGATGCTGAAGCTACAGGCCATGATGCAGATTTGGCAAAAGGCCCTATCCCTCAGCTCTGATGTGGTAGGGGGCTATCTAGGCCTAGGCAGCTGGGTCTGGCCCCCATGTACTCCTCAGGATCTGACTGGCTGCAGCCAGGTCCCCACTGCATCCTAGAGTCATGTGAGAAATGGGCTTCCAGGCTTTGCATAATCCTTCTGGATGACTGGGAATTTCTCTGGTCCTGCAGGGAGTGGCATTTTCATCTATTTCCTCCTCTGGCAGCCTCACTGAGTGAGGAGTGTGCCTCATGACTTTCAGGCACTAAAATGAGAATAGCTAAGGGTAACAGTAGCCTCATTTTCTCCAAGGACTTTTAACTCGTGGGCAAACGTACCACGGGCTCGGGGGTGGCTCAGGGATGTGTTCACCTGGGATGGAGAGAGTGGGTTCAAGGAACTGCTTAAGGCTCTCCCTAATCTAAGGCCACTGAAGCTCTCCCCCAATAATTCCCATGAAATAGTGAGTCCAAGGGGAATGGGAAAACTTCAGCATGGTTCCCAAGACCCCTTTGCAGGAGAATTTTATAGGTAAGACTCAGAGTCCTAAAGTCTCAGGTAGGGGAAGAGGTAGTGTGGAGTTTTTTCCCCTTTCACTCAAAGGCATTTTTGCACATGACTCAAACAAGTCTAAACTTTCCTAAACTTCAAAGTTTGCCATGGCACAGCCTCAAAGTGGAAGGGAAAATCTTAAAAAGGAAAAAAAAGTTTGTAAACCAGTTAAACATTGTGTTTTTTCTTCTTAAAGGAATTGAATTAACTTGTTATGTTACTATTAGTGTCCCATTGTGAAACTAGGGTGGGTCTTTTCTGGGTAATGTGGTCTCTGGGCCCATCCCCAGGCCCTGCTCATGCTGCATGAGGTTGTACAGGGCATTGCACAACCTGTGGTAAGAGGAAAGAGTTCCCATGGCAACAGGCCTGGCTCACAGGGTCATTTTCAAGTTCCTGGCAAGAGCCCTGGTCCAGGCTAGAGGTGCTCCAAATGCCTGGCTGTCCTCCCTCTCCTGAGAAGCCTTTGCTGTGGGAACTGGGAGGCTGGGGAAGTGGGAGCCCAGCTGTCATGCCCCAGGGTGCCTCGTGACTCTCTCCACCTGCCCATGACCCAGGCGCTGAGCATCAGTCACAGGGCTGTGGGGACTGTGCAGGTCCTGAGGCCAGTGGTTAAGCTTGAGGGGTGAGGGCTTTCTCTGCTGTCTCTCATGTTCTGTCTTCTTGAGCAACACCACAGGTGCTTGAGAGTGTGAGCTCTGGGTACCCAACTGCATGGGTTCCTAACCTTGCTCTGCCACTTACTAGGTATTGACTTAGACAAAAATTACCTCACCTCTCTGTGCTTCAGTTTCTTCAACTGCAAAATGGGGATAATAGTAGACCTACTCCATAGTGGTGTTGTGAAGAATTAAGTGAGTTAATACTATCATATTAGTGACCCTTCCTACTACCATTTTCATTGCCTTCACTGCTGATTCAGGTACTCCTTACCTGACCCTCAAAATGTTCAGAGTCTGACACATAAAGGGCTCTCAGGAATTATTTGATGGTTGACCTGTTTTGCTGATTCCCTTGTCTCCACTATCTTCTCCTTCCCATCCATCCTGCACATTCCAATCAGATTAATTTTTCTAATACACAAGTCACTCCCTTCCTCAAAAAACCATCCTTAACTTCCCATCATTTACTAAATAAGGCCCAAAAGCCTCAGCTGGCAGTCCAAGTGTATCTCTGACCTGCTCACAAGCAGTCTAGTCTCAGAGTAAAGAGTATGGGTCCTAGTGAAAAATGGTGAAGGCTGGAGTCCTTGCTTTGCAGCTTCCTGGGTACATGACTGTGAATGAGAAGTCTCATTACTCCTAGTCTTTGTTCCCTCATCTGTAAAATGGGAATAAGAGTTGACCTCCCTCACAGGATTGTTGTGAGGATGACAAGAGACAAAATGTGTAAAGTGCTTAGCACTAGGCTGAGGCAGATAGTACGTGTTCTGTAAGTGTTTTCTGTATGTATTTGCAGCTCCCATAGTTTCCTAACAGAAACCTGATCTGCTCATTGTCTCCTGGGCAGGTGCCCAGGGAATGCTCCCCTAGATCTTCGTCATATCCCACTCATCTGGAATCTCTCACCTGCCACCCCCCATCAAAATCCTACCCATCCTCCAAGCTCTTCTTCAAGCCCAACCTCCCTCAGCACTAGATCTGGATACCCCAGCCCAGGGAGAGTGCTTGTGCCCTCTTTGAATTTCCATGCCATTTCTGACTCGTATCATTCATTTGATACCAAGCCATGAGCTGCTCTGGACTGCTGGGAGAGCCACCCCCAGGAGAATTGTCTTCAGCTGGCTGCAATCTCCCACTTTGAGCCATTTTTTCTTGCTGGTACTCTTGGTCATTCTTTACCAGTGAAAGGAGGGTCACTTATCTATCCCACAAGAAGGTACCTACTACCTACCTTGTACCAGATACTGGGGTCACAATCCTAAAGGGGCTGTTACTGTAGTGGAAGAGACAGACGTGGAAACAAAAAACAACATAGTCAAGTGTTCTTATAGGGATACATCAAAAGAATTCAGGAAGAAGAGGATCTCATCATTGCCCTCTCCCACCCCTCACGTACGTGCTAAAGAGCTTTCAATAGCAGACCATTGCTCTTAAGATTAAACTCTAATGTCTTCATTGGACCTACAACTGTCCCGCTTGATCTAACCACTGCCTGCCTCCTCTCCAGGCTCCTTTTACAACATTTATACCATCCCTACAGACTCCCCACAAACCCCATGTGTACACACACACACCTTAGACACAAGCATACACTCATATGTACACACACCTCATGCACATACACACCCATGTGCACACTCACACTCATATACACAATCCCATACTCACATGTGCGTGCACACACACGTGCACGTGCACACACATGCACACACACACCCCTCAGCACACTCTTTTTCAAAGGTACAAAAGCTCCTTCTTGCTTCAGGGACATTGGATGTGCTGATACTTCTGCCAGGAATACTCTTCCCTCAGTACCTCTTTAGTCTGGCCAACTCCTACTCATACTTCAAATCCCAGTTTAAGTGTTTCCTGGGGAAAGCCTTCACTACAGTTTGTTTCCTCTATCAAGCTGTATGTCAACATTATATAAAGTTTTGTTGAATGCATGTCTCCTTAATATTTCACACAAATTTTAAACAATCCATCATTTGTGTAATTAGCTATTTGTCCATCCCCACCAGCCTTTATGTGAGGAGGGCCCCTGTCTGTCTTGCTCACTGCCATATCTCCAGCACCTAGCACTGTGCCTGAAACACAGTAAGCCTGACTACCTATTTGCCAAACGAATAAAAACAGAGGTCAGCTAGGCCAAAAAGGGAGAGAGATCCTGGGCAGAGAGATTAGTATAGTATGTGCAAAGGTACGAGAGGAGACAGAGTAAGTGTGTGTGACTTGTAGGTGAAGTGGCTAAGGTATAGGTTTTGGGGGCTAGAAGACTGTGAGCTAGGGCCAGGTAGAATAGGACTTTGGACACCCATGAGTTTAGGTTTAACCCATGGGTTACAATGAGCGAAGTGATCTAGTTTGTGTTTCAGAAAGCTCACTCTGTGCCAGGCGTGGTGGCTCACACCTGTAATCCCAACACTTTGGGAGGCTGAGGCAGCTGGATCAGGAGGTCAGGAGTTCGAGACCAGCCTGACCAACATTTCCCGTCTCTACTAAAAATACAAAAAGTAGCCGGGCATGGTGGTGCAGGCCTGTAATCCCAGCTACTCAGGAGGCTGAGGCAGGAGAATCGCTTGAACCTAGGAGGCGGAGGTTGCAGTGAGTCGAGATGGCGTCACTGCACTCTGAGAAGAAAGAAAGAGAGAGAGAGAGAAAGAAAGAAAGAAAGAAAGAAAGAAAGAAAGAAAGAAAGAAAGAAAGAAAGAAAGAAAGAAAGAAAGAAAGAAAGAAAGAAAGAAAGAAAGAAAAAGCAAGAAAGCAAGAAAGCAAGCTCACTCTAATGGCCTTGGAGAGGTCAGGACTGAGAGGCAAGACTTCAAGCAAGGAGAACATTGTCTATGGGATAGGAAGAAGGAATGAACCGAGGCAGTAGCCCAGTGGCTGAGGAGGATGGATATGAATGCCCTTTTGGAAACTGAAGAGCAGGGGTTGAAGCAGAAGTGAGACCTGGCCCCTGGCTCTGGCTCCACCCAGGGCCCCTTGCTGCCCACCTCACAGAGAGTGATACTGTGTGAAGTAGGGTGGGTGCTTGCTCTCCCTCAGTTGGGGTGGGGTACAAGGGTTGTCTCTTACACTTACCCCTCCCCCCCAGAGCTGGCCCCTGATGAGACAGACTTGCGCCCCAAGAGCACCAAAGATCAGCCCTTTGCGTGGCCATCACCTCCAGCTTCCCCCTTTCTGTGCTCCTACCCCACAAGTTTGGCCTCAAGTTCTGGCCGCATCCCCAGACAGTCCTGGAGCTCGAGTCCCTGGCCTTGACCCAGAGTCCTAAGCCTGCTTCAGGCTCTCCTAAGGAGAACACTGTCCAGAGAGGCCTTCGGACCCTTCCGGAGGAGACAGAGGACTGGGTGAGATGATCTTTGACTTGGATTTTGGTTGGGATGGCTGTAAGGGGACACCTCAGGCAGAGCTAGGCAGGCAAACCGCAGGCTCAGGCTTTCTGGGAGCCAGAAGAGGGAGAGCCTTTGCTATGTAACCCTTTCAGCACCACACCCAGGCAGGAGGGAGGACGCTGTCCTCTCCAGCAGCCCCTACCCAGTGGTTTGTGGGACGGGGGCGGGGCTGGGGAGTCAGTGTCTGAGTTCACCTCCGCAGGCCTTGTAGAGAGGAGCCAGCTGGTGCCGGCAGCCTGGGCTGTCGGAGTTGCAGCCAGAGTGTGTGGGAGGGGGGCTACAAGCCACCTGGGGCACCCAGGTTCCCTGCAGAGTGCAGCCCGCCCTGGCTGGGAGGGGCTCTTGGGCCACAGACCCCCTGCTGCCAGGCACAAATGGTGGTTGCGTTAAAGGTGTTCCCCAGATGGCGGTATCCCACGGGGCTGAGGCCAGACCTGCAAGCATAAGAGGCACAGGCAACCCTCCTGTACGGCCGGGGGTGCCTCGAGGTTGTGGAGACTCACTGCAAGAGCCAAGGGTGCTCGCTACCCCGCTGGGCTGGCTAGCGGGCTTCATTTTGGTCCCTTCCTGGGCCCTTTTCTTGCTGTCTCCCCACCCCCATGCTGTCCTTAGCTTGGCCCTCGCTGGGGGATCTCTACTCCGCCCTCCCCAATCATGCTCAGGCCCCCAGCCCAGCTCGAACCCCCTCTTCGGCGAGGTCTGTGGCGCCCTGTTTAGGCGCCAGTCTTGCCTACCTCGGTGGGCCCGGGGAGGGGGCCTAGGGCCCAGACCGGCCGCCCACACGCCCCCGCGGCCCGAGCCGGTGGAGGGGGTGCGAGGGTGGAGGGCGCGGGAGGGGAAGAGTTAAGGCTCGCTGCTCCCCTCCCCCGGAGGGTGTGACCGCCTATAAGAAAGGCGCCGCGCTCGGGCACTGAGGCTGCAGGCGGCGGGGGCGCAGCGCGGCAGCCGAGAGCTGAGGCCGTCCCACCGCCTGAGACCCCGTGCAGAATGTCGGAGTCCAGGAGGAGGGGCCGCGGCCGCGGCAAGAAGCACCGAGAGGGGAGGAAGCGGGAGCGGGAGCCCGACCCCGGGGAGAAAGGTAGGGCACCTCCGCGCGCCCAGAAACCCCGTTTCCCGGGGAGAAACCTGCCGCCCGCTCACCCGCCCCCAGCGCCGCGCGGGTGAGTCTGGGCTGCGCGAGCGGGCGCCGCGGTGACAGGCACCGAGGGCGCGCGTGCCTGCGTGCGAGCTGGTCGTCGCGGCCGGGTGGGCAAAGGGCTGCGTGCCAGGAGCCCGGCGGTGGTTGTGCGCGCCTCTCCCCGGGCGGCCGCGTCCCCATGCAGGGGCGGGCAAGAAGAGGCGCTGCACGCCAGTACCGGCCTGCAGGCGGGCAGCCCTGAGCGAGCGGGGATGGAGCTGCGGGTACCGACAGAAAGACGGCGGCTGAGCAGACGCGGGGCCCGGCCTGGCCGCCGAGCGCTCCGGGAGCTGTCACTGCTTCCCTTCCTCGGAGGGATCGGAGCCCTCGGGCTTGCCCCTACCCATGTGCCACACCTCCCTCCGTTCTGCTCGGCCATTGGAGCGAGGGCAACAACGCTCACCAACTCCGGAGACTCGGAGGGGATGCCCTGCCCCGCTCGCGAACTCCAGAGAGCAGGGGAGCTGCTGCTTCTGTGACAGATAGTTCCCTCGGAACTGGACCAGACACTGGGCATTTGTCCCTCTCTGGTCTGCGGGAGTGCCTCCCTTGGGCCCTTGGATTTTGTCCCCGCCTGGAGGAGCAGAGCCATGATATGCGACCCACTTTCGTGCCCTCCCTGGGCAGCTGCAGAGTCAACGAGGAGTGCACTGGTCTCAGGCTTCTCAGAGGCGGCCCGGGACATGCACATCCTCTCCACAGAACCAGGCTTGCACTGGGGCCCAACTGGGGAAATCCTGTATTCTCGATTCTTTCCTCTTCTTCAGGCAAGCGTTTTGTTAATTTTGTGCTAATTTTATGTGTTTCATACGAGTCACAGGCAAGCCATGTTCAAATGCTTCATTTCCATTTAATCCTCATAACAATCCTGGGAGCAGGTGGTCCTATCTCCATTTTACAGAGGGAGTAACAGAGGCTTACTGAAGTTAAAGTAACAAAGTACGTTCCAGAGATAAAACTGGGCTTCAAAGTAGCATTCTCAGGACAAAGGTGCTTATCTTGCTGGGTCTCTGTCCCCTCACTGGAGTGCCCACCAGATCGGCAACATAAAAATGCCTTCAAAAGAGCATTTGACTGGAAGCTGGGAGGCTTCGATTGCGCTTGAGAATTTGGCCAAATCCCTTTCCTCTCCTGAATTTCTGTGTAATGATGGGGGGAAGGGGTAGCAAGGCTCTGAGGTCTCTATTGGGAAGAGCCTAGGCGTCAAACACTATTTTCAGCAGGGTAGAGAGAAGCAGCTAAGGAAACTTAAAGGCCAGAACTGTGTTCTCTTCTTTTTAAGAGAAAACCTCTTTGCCCATTTCTGCTGGACAACTGTGTCTTATAGCTCTTCCTAAGGACATTGGTGGCCTGCTATGAGGAGCCTGTGGGTCAGCTCAAGCTGGACTCCTGCAGTGTGGGATGAACTCCCAAACTGAGATCCGAAAGAATGCAGGGTGCCTCTTTTTAGGATGGAAAATTTATAGATTTGGTTCAGTGAGCCACCTCCATTACCCACCCCACTCCCATTCCCCCTACATACACATTCTACCTTGGGCATTTTGGAAGGCTAGCTAGGTGAGAGCGCCTTCTCAATGTCAAGGATGCAGGAGCTGAGCTGGTAGCAAGCACTCGGTGGGCTTCAGCTGGTGGGAATCACTAGTGCCAGGGAAATGCACGTGGAAAGTATGAGCAAGTAATTCACTAAAACCTTCAGCTTAGCTGTGGGGTGGGCATCTGGAAAGTGGGAGGGAGAAAGGAGGGGAGAGAGAAGGGGACACTAATTAATTGGCTCCCCCTGGTTCTTGACCACACACTCAGCACCCTCCAACAACTCCTTAGCAAATAGCAAGAAGAGGTACCTCTCTCCACACAAACCCAGGCCAGTGTGGGGAAATGGGCTTTTCCCCTGCCTCAGTGCAGGAGTGCTGGGTGGGGCTGAACTGCAGGTGTGAGCTCTGCTCCATGACTCACTGAGAGTTTGTGGGGCTGAGGCCTGGTATCCCTAACCAGGGACTGGGTCCCCCCCATCCCCCATTTCCCCTTCTCCCCAGCTCATAGCCTTGCCAGCCTTGGCAGCAGTGCTGGGGGTGTTGGGTAATAAGCCCACTCATGGTATAGTGGAATGGCACAGCTGGAAGCAAGGCACCTGGGGTTCATCCCTGTTGGGCCTCTGTGTGACTTCAGACACTGTCCTCCCTTTCTGTGGGTCTCTGGATATGCAGTCTACTCTCAGCCCTCACCTTCTACATGAGAAGGGCAGAGGGTAAGCCTTCGTACCCAGCATCTCTGAGAACCCCTAGAGGAGAGCCGTGAGATTGGAGGAGTGGGGGAAATTGGCCTTAAAGAAAATCAGAATCCCTGTAGTTGCTGTGTTGTTTTAAAGAATGACTTTGGGCTGGGTGCAGTGGCTCACACCTGTAATCCCAGCACTTTGGGAGGCCGAGGTGGGTGGATCACGAGGTCAGGAGATCGAGACCTTCCTGGCTAACACGGTGAAACCTCATCTCTACTAAAAATACAAAAAACTAGCCCCGCGTGGTGGTGGGCGCCTGTAGTCCCAGCTACTCAGGAGGCTGAGGCAGGAGAATGGCGTGAACCCGGGAGGCGGAGCTTGCAGTGCGCCAAGATCACGCCACTGCACTCCGGCCTGGGCAACAGAGTGAGACTCCATCTCAAAAAAAAAAAAAAAAAAAAAAGACTTTGGAAGGGGATTCTAAGTTACCAACCTTTTCTGTGTGCCCCAATTGGTCAGGGTTTCATAAAAAACAGTCTCCTCTGCTGGAGGTCCCCTGTGAACTGAGAGTCTGAAGCTGCCCACAGGCAGACATGGGGCAGGCTTTGGTCTTCAACAGAGTGTCCTGGAGTGTGAAGGTAGATTAGCATCACTAGCTGAGAGCTCTGGACACATCTCATTTCAATTCCCTGGACACAAATAAATCTTTGCAAAGCCTTTCTTTCCCATTTTTGCTATCTCCTGCCTCTGATAAAGATGCTGCCCTGACTTCTAAAACAAACTCCCTTCTTTAGGCTGTCCAGAACCAGGTCAGAGGTGGGATGTGCTCATGTGCATGTATCGGAGCCACATCTGGGGGTTGCTTCTGGCAGCCTCCCCCTCTGGTCTTGGCCCCTGGCTGACCCTGCTGAGCCAGGCACCTTGAGCTGTCCTCCTGCCACTCTGGAACTCAGCCTATGCCTCATGCTCTGCTCTGGCTCCGTGGCACCTCAAGTTTCGTTACAAACAATAACAACAAGCAGAGAGTGACTTTGTACTTCCCAACAGTCTTTCATCCTGAGAGCTCAAAGCAGTTTACAGACCAGGACTCATCAGTCTTCATCCCAGGTCCCAGGCATTCGGCAGGGGTGAAGAGGGGACAGAGAGCTCTAGTCTTTCCAGATTGGCACAGCAGTACAGCTGGGGTAGGGCAGTGAGTCACCTGGGATGGGGGAATCAGATGGCCAGTAGGTCTGGGATAGAAGTAAAATTGGACTACTGACTTTAGGTTGCAAACAGAGGGGATAATCCCCCTTAAAAGAGTATGAGCTGGACGATTCCTTCCCCTAGGTGGAGACCTAGGCCCTCTGGCCTGTATGGGCTCCTTATGTTGCTGGAGGAAGAAGCAGCAGCTTTTTGGAAGCAAAGTCCCTTGGAATCAGAGTTTTGCAGGAATCCCAAAGTGATGCCTGTTGCTGCCTTCTTCTCCTTGGTGCTGGGAGCTTCAGGGCCAAGTCAGGGAAGCTCTGACATTAGGGCAGTACCAAAGTGAAGATACATGGAAGAAAAGGTGCTGGCCCAGCCTGGGCAGGCCCTAGCCCTGGCCTTGGGGTTGGTTTCCCAGTTGCTACCCATGCCTGGTCAGCCCCACTTACTCCACTAGCCCTCCTCTGTTCTCTAGCCCACCAGGCTGGCCTGAAGGACTGTTACTATATGGAAGAGGGGCTTAGGAAAAAAAAATAACCTCTGGCAAAGCATTGCCAAAGCATAAGACCTGGGCCCCATTGGAACCATGTTCTCATTGTATTTTCCCACCATTTCTGAGCCAGTAGCACACCCTTTTAACTTGGTGGGAAGCAAGTAGCAGCCCATTTTCCCAATCTTCCTCCAGCCTAGCCATCCTCTCATCGAGACTTCCAGGCTCTGGCCACATGGTAACTACATAAACTACATAAACTACATGTATGTTCATTCACCTTTGTGTATTCAATTCTGTAAGCATTAACTGAGCTTCTATTATGTGAATAAACAACAGGCCCTGCCTTCAGGAAGCTCAGAGAGACAAATCCTTATACAGCTACCTATGATCAGAGCTGAGGGTAAGGCCAGAAATAGATGTGCAACATCTGGTGAGGAGAGGAATGATTTGTTCTCCTAGGGCGGTGTAGGGAGGACTTCACAGAGGAGATGACATTGGAGCTGAGCCTGAATGGTGAATAGGAACTTTCCAGGGAAAGAAAAGGGACTTCTTAGAAGTAGAAACATATCCATTACCAACTTTCATGGGAGACAAGGAGGCAGCTCTCATTTACTAAGCACTCACTACATGCCAGTACTGATACTATAAAGTATACGTATTATTTTATCATCCTCACTTTACAGATGAGAAAACTGGGGCAGAGAAAGTCCCATGATTAAGCATGAATTAGTGCCAGGATGGGATCTTAAGTTCAAGTCTGCCCCCTGCCCTGCCTCAGTCATGCACAGTCCACCGGGCTCTGGGTTCTTCCATGCCCCTCAACAAAAACCAGGGAGAGGCAGAGGATCTCTGTTGGTCCACTTGGAGCAGGCCCTCCCCATCAGATCAACTGGTCAGTTATCTACTTCCTTAGGTGGGGTTTAGAGGATACAAAGATAAGTGGATTGAGTTCCTGCCCTCACAAGGAGCTTGCAGTGTGACTGTGGCAGTAAGCTGTGAACAGGAACCATGGACACTGACAGGAGGGTAGCGCGGAGGCCTTGAGGCTGCACAAATAGGCAGGAGCTCCTGAGAAGATAGTGGTTTATTGTGGTCAAATGGCCTAGCCAGAAACCCAGCTAGAGGTCTAGGGTCCAGCTAGATCTAGCATCAGAATCATGGAGCCCCTTGTGCAAAAGGTGAACATTTAATGGGAACTTGATTTAAAGCACAAACTGGGGACTTGCTAGAAGTACAATTTCTTGGGACCTACCCCTGACCTACTGAATCAGTAACTATGGGGATGGGGGCCAGTATGTGCATTTTACCAAGCCCCACTCCCACCTACCATTTATTATGATGCACGCTCATGTTTAAGAACAACTGATTGAGCTGGGTGGCCCAGCCCCCTGGAGCAGAGCCCTGTAGAGGGCCTGTCAGTTCCATAGGTGTTCACCAAGCTCCTCAGTGTCAGGCATGAGGCTTGGGGTCTGCAGTGCTGGCTGAGATCCTTTCACCTGGCAGGACAAGATAGACATGAACAGACCTAATTCCAATTGCAAGGCTGACCCTGGCAAGAGATGGCCCAGAACAGATAGAAGAGACTAACTCTACCAGAGGAATCTGAGGAGGCTTCGTGGAGGAGGAGGTGGGGTTGAGGCAGACTTTGGAGCATGAGAAGGACTTTGGCAAAGGGGCTAGGTGCCCAGATTGAGGAAGTCACTTAAGCAGGTGTGGAGGCTGGGAAACAGGATATTTGGGGAAATAAGGCATACTCCAGAAGGTATACTGCCAAACAATGGATTTTCTGAGTGCCAGGCTAGTGAGTTTGGACTTACCTGAATCAGCAGGGAATTAAGGGTTCTGAGCAGGAGAGTGACCTAGTCCAAGCTGCTCTTTAGACATCATAGCCACCCCAGGTTTGTGAAAGGATGGGAAAAGGGAGGGCACAGTCAGGAGCTCCTGCAGTAGCCCCAGCTGAACCGTCAGGATGTGCGTGTGGTGATGGGTGAGTAGAGGAGGCCACAGGCTTTGCCCCAGGATAGCTTGCCAGCTGCAGACACTTTGGGAGGATTCTGGGAGTTTGGACCTGGCAAAGGAGCTGTGACTTCTCGTGCAGTCAGGTGAGGTCTGGATCTGAACTCATAGTTCACTCCCTTCACTGTGAAGATGGAGAAACTGAGGCCCAGAGAGGGAAGTCCACACACCAAGGCAAAGGACTTGGCCCTATAGGGCAAGAATGAGGGCAGCAGCCTGCTCCCCGCAACCAGCCACTGCAGCCTGGGTCTCACCACTCATGCCTGCGGTGCAGATGGATTCCTCTCAGTTCCGTAAGTACATCGTGGTTCCTTCCGGCCTTATTCCTGTGAACCTGCCGTTCACTTTGCCTGGCACATGTTCTCTCTTAGCCAACTGTTGCTCATCCTGCAGGCCCAGCATAGGCTTTGTTTCCTCCGCAGGGCTCCCTGGTCCCCAAGGTGAGGAGCACATTGCTCAGCTAGAATCTCCCCCAGGGCCAAAGCCACATCACCTTGACCCTTAGCAGTCAAAATGTGCTCAGTGCTCGATCCATTCTTGAACGAACACATGAATAAGGACATTCTCGGCCGGGCGCGGTGGCTCAAGCCTGTAATCCCAGCACTTTGGGAGGCCGAGACGGGCGGATCACAAGGTCAGTAGATCGAGACCATCCTGGCTAACACAGTGTAACCCCGTCTCTATTGAAAAATACAAAAAACTAGCCGGGTGAGGTGGCGGGTGCCTGTAGTCCCAGCTACTCAGGAGGCTGAGGCAGGAGAATGGCGTGAACCCGGGAGGCGGAGCTTGCAGTGAGCTGAGATCCGGCCACTGCACTCCAGCCTGGGCGGCAGAGCGAGACTCCGTCTCAAAAAAAAAAAAAAAAAGGACATTCTCAAGTTATTTCACCCCTGTATGTGAAGACCTAACTGGCCACTCCTGTTTGAAGAGGGTCAGTCTCATGGAAGGAGGCTGCCCCAGTTGAGCTTCCTGCCCAGGCTGGAGCCCCTTAATGGTTGGGCAGTGGTAGGCTGATCAAGATTTGTCTTTCAGTCAGGGCCCCAACTTCATCATCTGCTCTGCCATTCTAGGGCAGATGCCTGTTTGGGCTGACGGGGAGGGAGAGGGGTGAGTTGAGGAGGAGTGTTGGGTGGGAAAGGGCTCTGGGATTACCTGTCGATGGACCCCACCCTCCAGTGAGTGCTCGCAGCAGTCTTGATCTGGGCCGCTCTGAGGCACCCATCAGTCACAGTCCAGCCTTTACATCATTAATTCATTTTCTTGGCCTGTGATCAGTGAAGACCTACCCAGTGGCAGACACCAGGAAACGGCGATTCTGCAGCACACACCCCTACCAGCTCCTCACAGTCTAGAAAGATAAGAACCTGATTTTCTGCAAGGTGAGAAGCCCCGTGAAGAGCGAGAAGAGCATGTGAAAGGCTCAGGGAGTCTGTGAGGCAGAGAGTGCTTCTAGCTGGGTGGATTAGTGAAGGTGGTGGCATCTGAGATCTTGAGGGATTTAGATGAATAAGAGCTGCCGGTTATTAAGCTATCTCTGTTTCAGGCACTGTGCAAACTTCTTGACATACATTACCCTCATTTAATTGTCTCCACAATCTTAAAAGTGGATGAGATTGTCCCTGTTTCACAGACAAGGAAATGAAGGCTCAGAGAGTTTAAGTAACTTGCCTAGTTATACAAGTGCTGGGCAGAACCAGAATGCACAGTGGCATCCGTCTGACCCCACAGCCTGCATGTCTGACCCTCTCAACTTGGCTTCCTGTGTGAGGGATGGCATTTAGGGGAAGCAGGAGCAGAGGGCATGGAGGCAGGGCAGAATAGGCATGGGCATGTTTGGGGAGCAACTAGTGATTTGGTTTGCCTGGAATATATGATTCCTGAAGGGAAGTGGTAGGGGAATGTAGAGGGGCAAGTTTGGGAAGGAGACCCATTCACTGACCCAGCAAACATCCCCCGAGGGCCCTGGCTACCAGGTAAGGAAGGTGGGCGGCCTTTCTCTACAGACATCACAGAGCCAAGGAAGGTTTCTGAATGGCCGTGAGGCACATTGAGGTGCAACTGCCAAATGTACACTGTTCTTGTCGTGGTACTGGGGGTTGGGGAGAAGTATGGCCTGAGCCAGGGCCTGGCAGATGATGGAGAGTTATGAGGATAAGAGGCATGGTAGAAGCCAAATTGACTCAGCCTTTGGGGAAAGTTAAGGGAGACACAGGGTTGTCACAGATAACGAAGTGACTGAAAAAGGGAATCCAGGAGAAGGAGCAATCTTGGAAGAGAAGATGGAGAAACTGGTTTTCCGCATGTTATATTTAACCTAATGACTAAATACCCAGGGAGGAAGGTGTTCATTTTGGGGTTCTTTCCAGCCCCCTTGCCCTCACTAGCCTGGACCACAAGGACCACATTTCAGCCTTCCCAAGCTCCCAACGTGCCTAAGCTGGGACTTTCCTGCTTGCAGTTGAATTTGAAGACGTAGACAGGGCCTCTGGCAGCCTGGGCACCCTGCATCCATGGTGAGCACGTGAGCCTGTTCCTGCTCTGCATCAGGCCTGCTAAGACTTTTCTCCTGAAACCCAGCATTTCTTCAAAACCTTATACTTTTATTTTATCTTAAAAATCCACATGAACTTAACACTCTTCTCTACCATATGTCTGTTTGTTCTGATGCAAAGGTGCTGCTTTTCCTTATTAATAAGCTTGGCAGACCCTCAGAAAGAGCCCCTGAGATCATCCTGTGGCTTTGCATGTATCCCAGTTTGAGAAGCCAGTCTTTTCTGCATGTACAACGTGCCTCCCCCTTTCCCCAACCCCTGCTACACTTCCCCAAGACTCAGAGCTTCAGAAACAACTTTCTCCAGTCAGGCCAAGGAGGCAGGAAGTGCAGGCCCACCCCAAAGAGGATGGGGCTCTGGGATCCCCTTCTTGGCCCTTTCTGAATTCCCCGAGCAAGAGACGGCCTAGTCCACCTACAGCAGGCCCTTTCCACAGAGGGTTCTCCTGGGCCAGGGCCCAAGACTTTGGCCCAGAGCCCAGCTTTCCCCAGTAGAGAGATTAAACAGAGTTTGGGTACATGGTAACAGTTTTCTAGAACTGTCATCTCTGCTTTGTCCCCGACCTCCGCCCTCAGCAGCTGAAAAGATGATAATGGTCAGAGGCCTTCCATCCCTCCATAGAGAGCTTTCTCTTGCTCCATTCCTCTAAAATAGACAGAGCTTAGTTTATAAATAAGTCAACTGAGGCCCAGAGAGGCTAAACTACTTACCTAAGGGCAGACAGCTGAGAAATTGGGAGACTGGGACAAAGACCTGGATTGCTGTGTCCTCAGCTGCCTCTCTTTCCCCTGTTCTGCTCTGCTTCCTCTGTGCCTCATCTGTGCCAGCTCTAGGTGTCTGTGGCCTGTGCCGCAAGCACTGCTAAGAACCCAGGGAGACTGAGGCGTCTGTGTTGAGTATCCCTATGCCTACCCCAGCAACTGCTGCCCTGCTCTGTGAACCTGTGCCATCTCTCCCAGACATAGATGACAACCCCCTCATCTCCCCTCTCTGCTACTCATGTGCCTGTATCCCAGTCCTGCGCTGGGTGGAGCACTGTGGCGTGGACCTGCATGACTCTGGGGTCAAGGCATCTCTCCCTGGCGTTGCAGATCCCTGAGGAGGCCAGTGTTTCTCTCAGGACGCTTGGCTCCTGGCAGAGGGGCCTGTGGGTGGGAGTAGTGTTGTCCCTGGTGGTCAGGCCTGGGCCTGTGCATACCTGCCCTCACACTGCAGGTTGGGTGTCAGTGGATGGGTGCTTCTGGATGGGCAGGTGAAGCTTTAAGGCAGGAATCATTTCTGTTGGTCTTGGTGCTGCCAAGTTTTGTCTCCTCCTCCTCCCTTCCCCTTCTTCTTTACCTGCCCTCCTGGTGCAGCGTCTGCCCCCTCTCTTTAGTTCTCGTCCCAGCTGGCCTGGCCCCTCTTCTCCACCTTGCAGCTGAGGTGCCAGGCACCTGGGCTACTGAGCTGAAAGCCCATCAGGTCTAGGCTGGTTTTCACTGGTGCAGGGAAGGTGGTCCTCTTTGAGGATCGGCCTTTGTAGGAGCCCTAAACAGGAGGCAGAGACCAACCCGAGGCCAGGGCCATATCTCGTTTGGCACCAAATCCATGGTGACTGGTAAGTGCCTCGTACGTCATAGGGACTGTTGCATGTGGGTATTTGTTGGATAGATGTAAAAAGAGGGCAAACCTAGCCCAAGCACTGGGCTGGGCCTAGGTGGCTGAGGAAAAGCCAAGCAGCCCAGCTGGGCATACACTCCCTTTGGGAGCCTGTCCTGTGAGTGTGAAATGGCTCTTCTGCAAGCCATGGGTAGGATGCCTGGCTGCCTAGGCCATCTATGCCCACTTAAACCAGCTGTGTTTTTAGTTTAGTGGGGTTTTTTTTTTTCTTTCTCATTTGAACTTGGAGTCTGTAATTAACCTCCAATAGGTTGCAGTCACTTTGTGGGTGGGAGAGGGGTGGGAAGGGGGCTGACCCGCAGCTGGCCAGCAGCAGGACAGTGAGAAACTTTGATGCCAGGCAGGCTGGCCACATTGTCTCCAGGTGTTGCCCTGCAAAGGGAACTGCTCAGCCTTAGTCATGAGGTGAGGATCATTAACCCTTTTAAGAGCCTGCTGCCCCTACCCGCTGGATGCCAGGAGGGAGGCAGAGCCAGGTCCTCCCTGGCTGGGTTGCCCAGCCATGTCCTGAGCGTCTGTCTTGCTCTCAGATCTGGGTAGGCTCCGCACCCACCGCCCACTGCCGAGAGGAATGAGGTTAAGCTGCTGGCAGCAGCGGCACCTCCTGGCCCCGGGGCTGGGATGTGGGAAGGGAGCGATCCTGGTTGTTGTTGCTGTTGTCGCTATCTTTAATGAGGTGCTTTCTGGGGATGGCCTGTCAAACAGATACAGGCCAGATGCCCTGGCTTGGCACCAGGAGATAGGAAGCAGAAGCCACCGGATACCCTGTGGCCCAACTCATGGCAACCATGGGGAGGTGTCCTAAGGTTTTATGGAGCCCATCCTGGAGGAAAATCTTTATGTGGAGGCCTGGGCCATCCTTGAGAGAGCTTCCTCTTGTTCTTATAAAGCTGCCAAGGGAGATCTCCCCACATCCCCACACCTCAACTCCAGTGAACCCTTGTCCCAGGGGGAAGAGGACTGGATGAAGTAGCCTCTGGGCTTCCCCCAAAACCCAAGGAGTATGGGAGCTCAGCAGAGGGGGCTTAGTCTGAGGAAGAAACCTTAGGGGAAGGAAGAGCTGCCCAATACCCAAAGAGCCGCCTAGGCCATCAGCTTGCCACCTGCCCCTTTCATCGCTAGGGAAGGAGCTGCTGCGGGGATCAGGGTGTCAGTAATGGCCATGCGTGCAGAGTGGTGGGAACTTTCTCCCCCTTCTTGTGCACACAGAACTTCCTCTTGCTTTCGCTGGGTGCCTCTCATCTGTCCACTCTCCTGTGTGCTGGACCTTTGAGGGTCCCCTTTCTGCATGAGAAAATATGCATAAACCCCAGGACTGCTGCTCCTCCCTTCAGCCACAAAGCTGAATTTATGGAGAAATTCATTGCAATATCGTTATTATTAGCAGAACATTGGAGACAACCTGATATGCTCATCTGAACAATGAAATATTATGCAGCTATTGAAATGATTCTAGACTTGGAAAAAATGTTTCAAATGTATATTGACTGAGAAAAGCATTTTGGAGAGAAAAGTCTTTTGAGAGACATTTGAAAATGCCTACAGTGGCTTTCTCTCTGTTGGTAATTGAATTGATTTAAATGTGTTTTTCTTTTTCCTTACTTGTATAATTTTTTCACAACAAAAATTTCTTGTGTAACAAAACAACAACAGAAGGGGACAAGTTAAACTCTTTGGGGAGTAGGGGGTGGTTACTCCATATACAGCTGGATCATTTCTGTCTAGGGCCAAACACAGAACTTGGCTCATAGTAGGCATTCAGTAAACAGGGGAAAGGAGAGGTGCTCAATACTCAAGGGCCCAAGTAGTCCATCGGCTTACTGCCTACCCCTCCATCTGTGGAGAAGGAGCAGCAGTAGGGATTAGAGTGTCGACTGAATGTGGGATAAATGCCTGCCGACTGCATTGCTTCAGTTCTTTCCTTGACAGATCCCATGCATCCCAGGAAGCCTGTTCCTCTGCTTGGTTCAGCTCTGGCCCCAAGACATTCTTGAGACATGGTGTGATGGTCTCTATACCCATACACTAGCATTGTATTCTGGGCCCTGGGCTGTAAAAGAGACACAGGCAATACCAGACCTAGCTCAGAGAGGGTGTCTAGGTGAGGGGCTGATCTAGCCCAGTCATGTCTGAGGTCCCATGAGAGCTGTCTCTGGATGCACAAATGTCTGCTATGCGAACAGCCCCTCAGCCTTATCCCACATGACCCCAGGGGCTGGTACTAGAACTGATGGCTAGAGGATGCATAGATAAAGGATGGTGGCTCAGGATAAGGAAGAGCTTAAAATGCAGAAAGTAAGATCAGGTCATCCCCTAACTTATAAGCCTCTAATGCCTTCCCAGCACACCTACAAAACCAATCCAGGGCCATCTTGGGGAGGTCACCTCAATCTTTGCCACAGAAAACCTGGCAGGGCTCTAGGCCCAGGAGTGTGGGTGCGGAGGACATTGTTCCAAGGCCATCTGGTGTATATTCTTCTCTTTCCTGCTACCTGAGCTGCTGCCACTGCCCCCTGACCCCAAGGAACTTTCCTACAAGGTTTGCCCGACCCTGGCTTTCAACTTTCAAATCACTGCAAACTAGGATTTCTGTGAGCAAAGACCAGGACTCGCAGCTGCTAGAGCAGGAGGCATGGCTTTTAGCATCACAGATGATTCTGAGGAACCGTTAAGAGCTATAAAAGAAAACTCTTTGTAAAGAACATAGCATGATTCAAATGTATGGTTATTTTTATGTTGTCATCCTTTAAACCAGGGCTGTCCAATAGAAATATAATGCAATCCACATATGTAATTTTAAAATTTCTAGTAGGCACATAAAAAGTTGGTTTTTTATTTTTAATATACAAAACAAATCTGGCCTTCTCATCCTGGCTTGCACAGCCCCATGTCAACCTGGGCCCTGCCTACCTCCCCAAGCTCCCCTCACACCCTGTCCATCTTCTATTATCTTCCAGCCACATAGGCCTCTTTTGGCCCCATGAACTCATCAAGCTCATTCCCACCTTAGGGCCTTTATCCAGCTGCTTTTTTTTTTTTTTACTGTGTCATATTTCCTGTTGATGTTTTGCTTATTTTCCCCCTCACTAAAATTCAGGCTCCCTAACAGTAGGATGCTTATCTCTTGGTATGGTTGAATGAATGAATGAATGAATGAATGAATGAATTCATTTGGAATGAACTGAATAAATGAATAAGGAACAGGTGAACTAGATAAGGTTGTTCTGAAGTGAGTGGACTATCCAGAAATTGCTACTGAGTCACACAAGGTTCTCACTAGCTGGAGTGGGCTCCCAGTGATCTGAAATGCGGTCCTGTGTTTTCCATCGGTGGCCAGCGATTACTTTGGAGTTCTCAGTTCCTCAGGCCCTCTGAGTTAGGGCATTGCCTACTGTTTCTGGGAATAGTCTCTCTGTAACACATCCCCCTAGCCCATCACCATCACCACTAAGCAGTGGCCACAGGCTAAGTGCATAATATAGCACTGGAACTCATGTCAGGAACCAAAGTGGTAGAGTAACCCCTGCTTCCTCCCACCAGCTGCCACCACCATCCTCCCTCCCCCATCGCCCCGTCTTGTTGGGAGGAAAGTGGCTCGTGGTGGTGGGGACAGGCGGTTCCCTTGTCTCTGAGTTGCAAGAAAAGTCAACACACTCCAAGTGTGGTAAGGGGACAGTTTAGCACCCGAGAAGAGCTCTCTGTGTTGTGTCCCCAGTTCACAAGAAAGGGGAAGGGACTAGTTGGAGGTCACCACTTAACCAAGAGGTTAGATCATCACCAGGTGTCAACCCAATCTTAGTGCAAAGTCACTTGTGCATATGTGTTCAGTCTGTAACCAGTCATTGAGCTATACACTTATGTGCACTTTCCTGAATGTATGTTACATTTCCAAAAATAAAGGAACACACCTGAAGAGCCCTTTAGAACCCACAACCCGAACTCACACTCACAGCTTCTGCTTCAGAATGCCTAGGATATGTCCCAGGTACCTGACTTGTAAAGCTTCTCATGTGATTCTGATTAGCCTCCAGGGTTAAGACCTAACGTAAGCAATGACTAGAGACTCCAGAGCAGATGCAGGAGGGAGGGAGGTGGGTAAGGGAAGGAAGATAAGGCAAGATTTCAGTCACACTTAGAATAATGAAGTTCCAAAAAGTCCAACAGATTGATAGATTGATGCACATAGAATCTCTGGGTGCCACAAAAAAAAAAAAAAGAAAAGAAAGAAAAGAAACGAAAAAGAAGAAGAAAAACCAGCAATATGAAAAAGCAGGTAACTGAGGGGAAAAAACTTTGTAGCAAAAGATTAATAGCCTTAATATTTATAAAAAGCTCTTACAAGTCACTAGGATGAGTACTCAATAGAAAAACAGACTGCATGCATGAACAGGCAATTCAAAAAGAAGAAATACAATGGGCCAATACACTTATGAAAAATGTTCAGCCTCATCAGTAATCAAATAAATGCAAATTAAAACAACAAAGAGACGTTATCTTTTGCCTAGCTAATTGGCAAAGATTAAAGACATGATAATACCTCGTGTTGGTGAGGGTGTGGAAAAAACAGGCACTGTCATTCAGTGGGGGGAGCACAAATTGGTGCAACCTTTCCAAAGGGCAATTTGGCAATATACAAAGCTGAAGAAGATTGCGTACCCTCTGACGCAGCAATTCCACTTTTAGGAAGATCGCCTTAGGAAATAATTGTGAATAATAATAATAATAGCTAACCTTTGTTAAATGCTCTCTATGTGCCAGGCTCTACATGCATTGTCTCATATAATCCTCACAAGTCATCATCCCAAGAGGTAAGAGCTATTATTTATCTCCTGTATTTTACAGCTGAGGAAGTTGAGGCGCAAATGAATGAAGTTAATTCTTGAGGACACAAATCTAACAAGTAGCAAAGTCTGGACTGAAAGCCAGACAGCCTTAGTCTAGAGCCATCCTCCCCCATACAGCAGTATACATGGGGTGTGTGCAAAGATAAAGCTGCAAGGATGTTCTTTTGGGGTTGTTTGTAATGGGAAGGTGGAGGGGGACATGCTAAATGTTCCACACAGGAATCAGTTACATAAGTTATGATACACCCATACAGGAACATTATGCAACCATGAAAAATGATGCTGTAAGAAAAACTGAGTGTGTGAATACTCGGGGCAGGGGCAGGATATGTATATGCATAAAAGATTTCTGAAAGGAGGTCAAAGGAACCGATAAGAATGATTATCTCCTAGAAAGACAACTGTGTGGTTGTGGCCAGAAGTTAGAGAGAGACTTGTTTGTTTGTTTTTTTTTTGAGATGGAGTCTCGCTCTGTCACCCAGGCTGGAGCGCAGTGGCCGGATCTCAGCTCACTGCAACCTCCGCCTCCCGGGTTTACGCCATTCTCCTGCCTCAGCCTCCCGAGTAGCTGGGACTACAGGCGCCTGCCACCTTGCCCGGCTAGTTTTTTGTATTTTTTAGTAGAGATGGGGTTTCACCGTGTTAGCCAGGATGGTCTCGATCTCCTGACCTCATGATCCGCCCGTCTTGGCCTCCCAAAGTGCTGGGATTACAGGCTTGAGCCTGTGCCCAGCCGAGACTTGTTTTTTAAGCCATATACCCCTTTTCACTTCTTGAATTTTGAATCATGTTAATATCTGTCAAAATATATGTGTGTGTGTGTGTATATATATATTTTGTCAATGGAATCGTTGTCAAAATGTATATATACGCACAAATAAATACACATATAAGTTATAGAATTTATTCCACATAACTTTTATTTCCTTGAAATGCTACTAAGAGTTCCAAGAAAAATGGTTTCAAGGCCCTCACTTAGAGAACGATACTGAAGTTGATAGATACTTCTTTAACTATGCTTAACCCACATGCTCTCCAAACCCATTTTCCCATGGAACCCTCTTCTCAAGTAATATCTGTTTTCATCTCTCCAGATACTCCTGCTTATAGAATTCACTTTGGGAAATGCTATTATTAATATTTAACACCCAGGCAAAAGGGTTACGTTGTTTCATTAAAGGAAAGAATACATAGAGCCTGGCACATAGAGAGCATTTCACAAAGGTTAGCCATTATTGTTATTATTGTCCACAAATGGCATTGATTCCATTTTGTTTAAAAATGGGGGAGGTGTTATTTGTGAGTATGGAGACAAGGGATGGTTTTGTTTTCTTCTTTTTTCAACCTTCCGTATTTTTTACTTTTCTAAAATGAACAAAATTATTTTACGAGAATCATTGCATAAGCCTACGTCATACATTTTTAAAGGCTTCCTTTCTGTGCTTCCTCTGTGCCCTGCGCCCCTCTCATCTACTCCTGCATATATGCAGCAGCTCAGGGTGAAGTTCAATGAGGGGACCCTGTTCTAGCCAGGCCCTCTTGCCTGCCTTTCTCCAGAGCCAGCTCTGGCCCATTGTCAGCGCTCTGAGCTGCCAGGGAAAGGACCAGTGGCTGAGACAGAGCCAGTCAGTTCCCAGACAACTCCCTGGCTCCAACAGACCCTCCCTTCTGCTACTGGAAGGCTTTTAACCATCTCACAGAGAGAGATGAGACCACAAAATCAGACACCATCCTGCTACCAACCTAACACGTGGCAAATCTTGATACCTGAGCTTTGGTCCCAGCTCTGTGGCTGCCTGGCTATGTGGCTTCAGGCAAGTTTCTTCACCTCTCTGAGTCTCATCTGCACCATCAATGTCAGTATGACACTGCCTTACAGAGCTCAGGGACCAAACGAGAACCTGCATGAAGGCTTTGTGTATCCTTTAAGAGACTATCCCACTGGAAATTGTTAGACACCTCAGCACGAGCACTGGCTTGGCCTCACCTTCCTAAGAACAGGGTACTTTCTCTTTTGGGGTGTGTGTGTGTGTGTGTGTGTGTGTGTGTGTTTTGTTTTGTTTCTTGGTGGTGGGGGGAGGAGCAAGGAAGTGAAGCATGGGAGACTGGAGCATGTGGAGATAGAATGGCATTTAAGAAAAATGGGGACAGCCTCTCAGCCTGGCATTTGCAGCTTTGCATCCGTGATTGGGCCTCAGCCCACCAGTACAGCCCCATGGCTTGTTACCCATGATTTTAGATCTTGAGCACCAATGTCAAGGAGATCTGGGTTTGAATCCCAGTTCCATCATCTGCCCTTAGGGAAGTGACTTCACCATTCTGAGCCTCCGTTTCCCCATCTGTAAGTGGGTTTAACCATTGCTGTGAACTCATGGGGTTATCGTGAAGGTTTCATAAGCTAATGTCAAGCTTCATACCATTCAAGGCATGAAGGAAACTCTCCATTAGTTATAACTACGTTGATGTCATGACAGACTCACTGTAAATGCTTATTGAATTGAACTAGGAAATGACACCAGGAAGGGTGGCTCTCAGGATCACCCCTCCCTTCCCCAGTTCCAGCCCAAAAACAGTGGCCCTTACTGTCTACTACTCATGCTTGGCACTGCCCCTGCCACCACCATGCTCATCTACCTGCCTTGTACCCCACAGCCACCCGGCCCAAGTTGAAGAAGATGAAGAGCCAGACGGGACAGGTGGGTGAGAAGCAATCGCTGAAGTGTGAGGCAGCAGCCGGTAATCCCCAACCTTCCTACCGTTGGTTCAAGGACGGCAAGGAGCTCAACCGCAGCCGAGACATTCGCATCAAATATGGCAACGGCAGGTAAGCAATATCCAGCCTGTCCTCTGTCCAACCGGCTGCCTTCCCTCCTCTCAAGAAGGAGGAGCCTGAACTGGGCAGAGGCCAGGGCTGTGCCCCCAGATTCGCCCATGGAACCAGTCCCAGCCCCTCTCTTTACTCTCCTTCCTTGCCACTCCCAGCCTTCTTCCTACAGCTCGGGGACCCT
This sequence comes from Rhinopithecus roxellana, assembly GCF_007565055.1. Lineage (NCBI taxonomy): Eukaryota > Metazoa > Chordata > Mammalia > Primates > Cercopithecidae > Rhinopithecus > Rhinopithecus roxellana. The sequence goes on along the minus strand of NC_044551.1, from coordinate 156,544,310 downwards.
CTGGTCATGGTGGCCCAGGGTCTTGCAGACCACAGACAAGAATTAAGCCTTTAACTTCTCTGGATAGTTGAAGGCAATTTGACTGTCACAGTCAGCTTGATCAGTGGAAGACCCTGCTCACCCCTAAAACTTCTTGAAAGACCTGCTGCAGCATCTGAAAGCCCCATCATTTGGCAATCATTGGTGAAAGACCCTGATTCCAGAATGCCTCTGGGAGGTCACACATGATGGGCTGGTTTCTCAGCTTGCAAGCTGTCACTTGTCAGAGAGCTAGGTAAGGGGAAAGGGAGCAGCACTTTGATTGGTGCTGGAGAACTCTGTTCCTCAGAGGGTTTCCCTCTAAAACATGAGAATTGTGTTTAATCTTGAATCATTGCTCCAGGGAAGTGAATTAGAGAAGTTCCCTGAGTCTCCAGGCTATGGGAGATGGCCTGTCTTTCATCTTGGGTGGGTCAGGCAGGGGGCTTCTGGCACCAGAGAAGCCGGTAGTCCAAGGCAACCCACCACTCTCTCTTGCCTCTCAAGGAGAAGCAAGGGGGAAAACCCCTGCCTGCCAGCTAAACAGGCATTCTACTTGATGTCTGCTCTGTTGGCTCTGGGGACCTAGTGGCCTTCCCTCTCTGACCGAGGAGCTCCCAAACCTTTTCTGCCCTCTCTTCCAGGCAGCTTACAACCACTCTCTTCCTGGCTGTCATTTTCCTCCTCACCACCCCACCACACACACAAAATGCAAATTAGGATGGTTTTAGAGCACACCAGCCTGCCCACAACAAAAAGTGGTAGAGGGCCTGGGCTTGGCTGGCTGCTTGGGTTTGCCGTGTGGGGCTGGATGTCCATGCCCCGCCTCTGGCCCTCAGACTCTGGAACCTATAAAAGAGGATGAAGGAGTCAGGGGACTGGGAGTTACTTCCAATTCTCTGATTCTCCTTCCAAGAATGGGGAGCAGAAGTAGAACTGATCATTCTAGAAAATGATGCTGGCAGAAAACAGAATGTAATTAAGGAAGGGTTTGGCTTAGATCAAAGGTTTGTGGCTAAAAGAATGCCGCTTCCTAAGGAACTCACCATGGCCAGTGGCGAGTGGGGGGTTCTATATGTCCCTAGTCTACAGCATTGTCAAGAAGCTCTGGCTGCCTACCCAGCCCACCCTCTGAGACCACCCTGCCCCTTCTCACTGCACTTCCAAGGCTGGCTCCAAGCTGAAGAGAATGGGCAGGCTTCTTGGAGCTGGGGCAGTTGGGTCCTGTCTCCTTCCTATCCTTTCTTTCTAGAAGATGGCTTCTCCCCTCCTTCACTGCAGTGACGAAAGTCAAGAGAGTCCCCATTCCCTCCTCATGACTCCCAAACATGTCTACAGCCTGCCTATCATCATCCCACCCTACCTGGTGTCACATACTCATACTCCCTCTCCCTCCCACACATTCCCACACTCATACACACACACACACCCGCAGAGCCCTGGTACCACCAAGTCACTCCTTTCTCTGGTAATTTCAACTTTCTCTCCCCACGCGTGACTTTTTTTCTCAAATGCTGTCCCTCCATGCTGCTGCTCCCCTGGTCCTCCAGCGGTTGCCCCATCTCACTTCCACCCTCCACCACCATATGAAGTCACTGAGGGAGCTAGCCTCATGCCCACTGACTGCACACTGTCATCCTCCACTCACTCTTTGCCCTGCTGGAATCTGCCTTTCACTTACATCCCAACCTCTCGATGGCTGTGGCCCTGGAGAAACCGCAGTTATCTCTGCACTCCCTGGCTCAGGCCTCCAGGCCTCTCAATGGCCTCAGCATGGGAACACCTGCTCCCCAGGCCCTGTGATGCTCCTTCTGGTCCTGCTGTGAGTCTGGACACTGTCTCTTAGTTGCCATCAATGCTGGAACTTTCCTGAACTTTGGGCCTCACTCTTTTCTTTTTTTTTTTTTTTTTTTTGAGACAGAGTCTTGCTCTGTCACCCAGGCTGGAGTGCAGTGGCCAGATCTCAGTTCACTGCAAGCTCCGCCTCCCGGGTTTACGCCATTCTCCTGCCTCAGCCTCCCGAGTAGCTGGGACTACAGGCGCCCGCCACCTCGCCCGGCTAGTTTTTTGTATTTTTTAGTAGAGATGGGGTTTCACCGTGTTAGCCAGGATGGTCTCGATCTCCTGACCTCGTGATCCGCCCGTCTCAGCCTCCCAAAGTGCTGGGATTACAGGCTTGAGCCACCGCGCCTGACCGGGCCTCACTCTTTTCTTTCTTCCCTTTCCAACTGTGGGTGACTTCACCTTCTCCTGTTGCTTTAAGAATCTGAGACCCCAAGTCTCCATCTCCAGACATGATGGCTTTTTCACCTGAGCTCCAGACCCATACTGCCAGAGAGACACTAGATACCACGTCTGAGATGCCTCACAGACATTTCTGATTCTGAATGCCCAGTCTGGCCTCTCCCCCACCTGCTGTAGTCCTTTCTCTCCCTCCCGTGTTCCCCTCTCACTTGTGGCTCAACCAGACTCCCAGCTTCTCAACCCCTGGCCTCTTGTTGTCTGCCCAGGGAGTCGTGCCTCTTTCCCTGCCTGCACATTTCCCGTCTAGTCTCCCTCCTCTGTCCCACTCTTGGCCACTCCCCACCTTTTCTGGACCACAGGCCCTCTGAGAATTCATTTCTGAATCTAACATATCTGCATTGAGTATCAACTGTGTGCCAGGCACTCTGCTAGAGGCTCAGGATATGTCAGTGAACAAAACAGACATGGTCCTTACCTTCGTGAATCTCTAGTCTAGCTTCTACTATAGAATCTGGCAGAAGCCTCGACTTTTCTTCAGGAAAAAAAAATGTGACTTATGTACCCAGTTTGTTTGTAATTCTAGAGGTCCACAGAGTCACTGACCCCTGTGAGTGCCTGACGGGCAATGATCTTTCTAACAGGAACATCTATTCAATCATCCATTCAAGACAGAGCTTGAGAGCCTACTGCGTGCCAGGTACAGCCTTGGGGCTCTTCCGACTCCTCTTCCTGGCCTACAAGTCACTGCCCTGTAGTTTCCTGACACTGCTATACTCTCGGCCGCTGGTCTTTCCTTTCATGGCACTGGACTTGGGCCCAGGCTGTTCCCTATGCTGGCAGCTCTCCTCCCCTTGCTTGTCCCTGGCAAGGCTCTCCAAGGCCCAGCTTAACTGTCATCTCTCTGGGACAGCTTCCTAAGCCCTCTAGGCAGCTCTCATTGTCTCCTCCCATGGTGTCTTAGACATGGCTTCATTGCTTTGTGGAGGCATCTGTCTCTCCTTCCAGCATGAGAGAGCCTCAAAGCCTGGATCCCTATACCCAGACACCAGCTTCTCCCCTATTGGGCCTGGCAGAGAGCTCTACACTGAGGACTAAACTGATGTGAATCTTGCAGGACTAGCCCTCCTCTCCTGGGTGTAGATTCCCACTGGGACTGGGCAGGAGACCCTTTGGATGGTTCTAACCTTCTGAACCAGTTACTGTCCTGGTTAAGCCTCTGTTTCGTCTGAAGAATCCAGAAACAGAGCCTGGTCTTCTCCTCTTGGGTATTATGGACCCCTAAGAGTCTAAAGTGTGCCCCCTGCCCCTACCTTTCAGGGCCCTGCCCCATTTGCTGCATCTGGAAACCTCCCTGTTCTCCCTGTCCTGTCCCTGGGCTCTCAGCAGTGACTTGGAGTGGTGGAAGAGTGGGCCATGATAGAGAACTTCTGACTCCCTGCAACCAATGTGCCCTCGGAGTGACTTAGAGAGAACAGCCACCTGCACACACTACCCATCCAACACTACACACCTCACCTAGTAGAGGGGCCAAGGGCAGCAGCAGGAGTCTGCTTTCTGGCAAAATGTTCTCTGTCCTGTCTGCCCAGACAACAGCTGACTCCCCTGCCTCCTGGCACTCTCCCTGCCCAGGCCGCACTCTGTCTGGGCATCTCTGTTGACCTGTAGAGACCCCTCCTCAGTGGGTGCTGTCTCTGTGCCCACTGCCCTGAAACGTCTCACCCAAGCCTTCCTGTGCCAGGAGCAAACTGCCCCCCCAAGCCCTGGGCACAGGGCCTTCCCTGCAGAATCGCATGTTCCCTTGTTTATGAGGGGCAGGCTGGAACAGGCCCCTTGAGCAGGCAGGGGGCGGGGGTAGGCACTGTGGAGGACACAGCTGCCCAGATCCCGTCCCTGCCAGCTGGGGAGGTGGGGGGGGCGTGGTCACCATCTCAGGGCAAACCTGGGTCAGCGCATGATGGGGCACCAGGAGCAGAACACAGCACCTGGCCTGCCAGGGAGACAGGAGAGTCCTGAATCTTCAGGCTTCCACCTGGAGCTGGGAGTGAGGAAGGAGAAGGTGGTGACTCTAGTTCCTGCAGGGGCTGAGAAACCCTCAGAGCCCTGCCCCTCAGCGTAGACCCAGAACCCCATGTGCATCTCTGGGGCCGGCTTCCATGAAACCATGAGACAGCTGCTAACCTAGGACACCTGCAGCAAGCCTCAGGGTCATTATCTTTGTCCCCTGCCTCTTTCTTGTTCCTCAGAGGGAAGGGGCACTCCCAGAGCCCTGTGCCTCCCTTCTTCAGGTCTCACATGCCTGCAAGTGGGGAATCCTTCCTTAGCGTCCTGCTACATATGATGCTGTAGAAGGGAAGCGCCTTTGAATTCCAGGGTGGGTGACAAGGAGAGTCCCCTGTGCATCAACACCCCCACCCCCGTACCCTCAGGCGATCCCCCTTCCCTGCTAATCTGGTGGGTGCACAGGGAAGTGAGAGAAGCCATACCCTGGCGGAAGCTGGAGTTTGTGGCATCTAATTTGGCTGGATCAGGGAAAGAGATGCTGTCTTAGTCAGAGGGGCCTCCAGGGCTCTCTTTAATGAAGGGAACAAACTATAATTGACAAAAGAGGGTTGTGGCCCGGCACCAGGCCAAGGAGACAGAGACCAGCTTGAGGCAGGAAGGATATGGAATAGTTAAGCAGCTGTCACCACAGCATCAGCAAGGACATCACCACAGCAGTAGGGTCTATAGAAAAGACAACCTTGTAGCACCCTTGTTTGGAGGATCTGGGGGTAAGGATGCCTGGGAAGAGGCCCCCCATCAGAGGTGGAAACAGCCCAGGTAGGGACTGTGAGCCAGTTTGCATCTCCTTGACCCTGGCCCAGCCTCTCTGCTTGCCTCCCATTGGCCTCCTTACCCCATCAGCTCCATAGCTCAGTTTTACATACCCTAGACTCAGGGCAATGATGGCTCTACTGCCCTCCCTCGTGTTCCCCCACCTCTCCAACCCACTACACATAGCCTGGAAACCTGGCTTTTTAATTCAGCACTAAAAAGAGGAGGCAATCATACCATCTACAGAAATTACCATGTTACTTCTTGCTTCCTCCTAGGGGCCAGGCTGGGGTCCCAGGCTTTATCCAGAGCTCGTGCTGGACCTTGGAGGCAGAGGAAGGGGTGAGGGCTGTGAACAGACCCTTGCAGAGCCTAAGCACCCTGGGGTAGGTGCAGGGAAACTCTGAGAAGGAAGGAGAGGTTTGACTGGGGCTTCAGAAAGAAGAGGAGGACCAGAGCCAGGTGCCCTGGAGTCACAGCACTGGGGGGATCCGCCCAGGCCTGGCCAAACAGTTCTCAGCATGCAGGGACTAGGTTCAAAGCTTCAGGGCTAGCCCCAGCTTTGGGTTCTGAGATAGCCCATGTCCTCATGAACTGCAGCTCCTGGCATACCTCTGCCTTTGCCTTACCAAGTGCCCTCGGGCAAGTCAGGAAGTCCCTCTAGGACTCAGTTCTCCCTTCTGTAAGAAGAGAACACCCAGGTTGGCCCTGAGGATCAAGTCCAGGATCTTTTTGTTCCCCAAGGTGTACAAGCCCCTGGCACACAGAAAGTGCTCAGTAAACATTTGTTGAATGAATGAATGAATGAATGAATGAATGAATGAATGAAACAAAAACCCCTTGGAGAAGCCACAGAGTGCCCCTTAGTGGCAGGGCTGATTTTGAGAACAAGGGAGAGCCCCAGGTTTTGACGAGGAGTCTGGGCACCATCGCCATGGGAATCTGTCAGGACAGCCGCCCTCCCAGGTATCTGGGAACAGGCCTTGCATACCCAGAATGACAGGTTGCCACTTCCCAGGAGAGGCAGAGGCAGCTGGGAATGAGGGAGGTGGCCATGTGACTTCCTATAGGGCCTGGCTTTACTCCCCCAGAAGAATGTTACAACAGTGGTCCAGCCCTAGAAAAGCGGATGTGAGGGATCATAGATTTAGGACCTGTGAGCAGCCACTAGTCCTGCCCTGTGTTGTCCTAAGGGCCCAGGGCTCCCTGCAGCTGCAGGGACTCCATGCCCCACCTGGACTCCAGAAATCGCTGGGCGGAGGGAATCTCCTTCCCATCTAAGCTGCAGGGCCACTGTGGCTCTGTGGAGAGAGACGACCGCTGGGTGACCGCTGGGGAGCCACAGCCGGCCCTGGCTCATGCCTCTCTCCCTCTTATCCCCTCCCTAACCAGAAAGAACTCACGACTACAGTTCAACAAGGTGAAGGTGGAGGACGCTGGGGAGTATGTCTGCGAGGCAGAGAACATCCTGGGGAAGGACACCGTCCGGGGCCGGCTTTACGTCAACAGCGGTAGGTGGGCCCCGATAGAGGGAAGGGTCCTAGAGGGGTTTGGCAGGGCAGGCCAGTGGCCCCCCGGCCCTTGGGGCCTGCATGTGATCCATCTCGCACTCAACTCCCTTCCCTCCTGCTGCTGCCATATCAAGCCCTAGATCTCAGCCGATTCAGAGAAATGCAGTCGAAGCATAAATGTTTAGCTTTGTTATCTGGGCCTGGAAGAGCCGCCAGCTCTCATTTTAAATACCCTGAAAACTAAATATTTTGAAATCAAGAGGTGGGGGTGGGGGGAAGGATATTTTTAGAAGGCAATTATAGGAGGCTGGGCTGCCAGGAGCGGGGCTGCAGGGAGAGGCAGGCCCAGGGCATGTGCAGGCTGACTGCCTATTGCCTGTTGCTTTGCTGGGCACCTGAGCGCAGGCAGCCATCTCCAAAGGGCCATGGGTGGGCAGCTTGGATGCCTGGGGCCCCTAGTGGCAGCCTCTGTTCAGGGACAGCAAACTCCTCCCCCACAGGCCATCCCCACTCCTTGAAGTCTTGCAAGGTCAGGACCTCATGGCACCTCTTACCTTCTCGTCTCTACAGTGGCAGACCCAGCCTCAGGGTAGAAGCTGCCTTCCTGCTGCACTGCCCTCTCAGGCCCTGGTTCTTTCCCTTGACTGGGGAAATTGCCTCTCCTCTCTGGCAAAACTGCCTGTCCTCAGGCAGTGCCCTCTCCACTCTAGCCTGAGTACCTTAAATCCCACAGATCACTCTCCTGCTCCCAACACACACAGACTGAGTGTGCTATGTGGTTACCTATTTATTGGGGTTCACTTCGACTCCTGCTCATCACAGAATCTAATCCTGTATCTGTCATTACCTACCTCTATTTCCACCAGACAGTCTTCCAATATGTCCTAAACCCAGAATAGTCTAAAAGATGACTTGGAACACTCTCTGCCCTATGACCCCCAGACAAAAACCTAGTTCAGACCCTGTCTGTCCTGTCCTGGTGAGGGACACCCTATCTCCCAGGCCCTTGTGCTCCTTGGTCTCCCTCGCCACTGTGTCTAATAAGTCTGAGTCTCCATGGCCTTGCCATTCTTCTTTCTGGATCTTTCTCATGCCTGCCTCTTCTGCTCTAACTACACCTCAAGGGTAACCCCGGCTTGGGTTTCATCCCTAGTCACCTGAACCAGAGCAGCAGCCTCCTAAGGTGCTTTTATCCTGTCATGTTCCCCACCCCATAGAACCACAGAATAGGGACTTTGTTCTCACCACCCTGGCCTAAAAGATCTTTCCAACCTAACTTCCATCAGTCCCCTGTCCATTCCATTCTTACTCTTGCTCCTGTGCCATCCTGACTCATAGGATGGGTCAAGACAGTTTCTCTCACTATGTGTTGGCCTCATTCTTTCCTACTGTAAAATGGGCCTCTCTCATGTTTGAGGAGTGGGGTGGGAAGAGGAGGCCATGGCCTCATCTCTTCCTCCTTGACCATCCCAACCCACTGCAGCGTCTCTCCCAGCTAGGGCTCCACTCCTGGGCCACTCCTTGGCCAACCATGCTCTGATGGCATCTCTTGAATTCTAGCCTTTGATTAGCCTTCAACTCTCATGCTATTGCTGAACTTTCTCTGTGGGCATGGCCACCCCAGTGAATCTGTGAGCCTCAGGAGTGGGGAGAACAGGGAGGATGCTTTCTCCTGGAAGTTACAATCATAGCCAGTATTTATTGAGCCAAACTTCACGTTATCCCATGAACCCATACTCAAAGTCAGGATATATTTTATAAATAATGAGAAGCTCAGAGAGATTAAATATTTCACCTGAAGTCAAACACCTAGTTAATGATAGAGCTGTATAATGTAAAAGTAGTTGGCAAACACTTAGTCTCTGAGCTGTGTGGGGCTATGTCTAGTCTGTCTACCACCCTAGCCTCAGGGTCTAGCACAGCACCTGGCTCACAGTGGATGCCTGGTAAATATTATATAAGAGAACTTATAACCTGCTCCAAGGTCTTTACTGCCTCCTCTATGGCCCAGCCTTGGCATGATAGCAGGGAGGGTGTCTGAGCTCCTACTTCTCTCATCCTATCCCAAGTTTGGGAAAGTGGGCTGTATGTGGGGTCTAGCACCTGCCACCTCTGCTATAGTGGTCAGACATTCTCAGATCCACTTTGGATCTGGGGCCTTCCTGTTTTATTAATCAAGACTTTCTTAACTGGAACTAACTTAAACCTATCTTAAGGGATTTATTTATTGGCTTATAAAACTGGTAAGTTCGGAAGTGGAACTGGCCCCAGGTGTGACAGAATCTAAGAACTCAGAGGAAGGGTCCAAGAACTCATAGGATGGCTCAAGACAGTTTCTCTCACTATGTGCTGACCTCATTCTTTCCTTCTGTAAAATGGGCCTCTCTCACGTTTGGGGAGTGGGGTGGGAAGAGGAGCCCATGGCCTCAGACAGCTCCAGATCTACCCCATCCCAGCCCACCACCTGGAGAAAAGAGATAGCTTTGTCTCTGTGTCCATAAGTACAGTCACAAGGATGGATTCTGATTGACCCTGCCAGGTCATGTGGCCCACTTGACCAGTCACTGTGCTTGGAGGGTGGGGCCATCCTTGCCTGGCCTGTCTGTGTGTGCACAGGGGCTACTGAGAGACAGAGCACTGTGAGTGATGGCCTGGCCAGAACTCCATGGAAAAACACTTCCCTAGAGGGGTGCTGTTAGCAGAGGAAGCAGGAGTGGCTGCCATGCAGAAAACCACAGGAGTGCCCTCTCTCTTGCACAGGGCTTGGGGCCTGTGGCCAGAGGTGGTAAGACCCCTCAGATAAGCCGAAGTCCCGTCCCACACATGGAGTCCTGTCAGCCCTCAGCAGGCTGTGCTCTGATCAGTTTAGGAACCAGACAGTGGAGCCTTTGGGCTGGGCACTGAGGGCATATCTGGAATCTAGCTTCCCACAGCCTTCTTGCCTCTTGACTCTCCAGGGGAGCGGCAGGGCAGAGCAGGGGAAAGAGTTTGGAGATTTGGCCTCGTCCAAGCTCTATGTCATGCAACCCTGAGTAAGTCACTTCACCCCACCAGTCTTCGGTTTTCCCATTATGGGGCTGAACTGGATGATCTTTAAGCCCCTTCCCTCCAAAATCCTGGGATTCTGAGTTTCATGCTAAGGCTGACCTCCTGTGCACCTAACCAGTACACACACACACACACACACACCACACCACTTCTGCTGCCATGTGCAGTCCATGGCAGGCAAGAGCCTACCCTTGATGTGGACAGCTGAACAGGGCCACTGCTGGGGACCAGGAGGCCCCTGCTGGGGTATGTTTTCCCAGGCAGAGATGCCCAGGCTCCTTGTTTATCCATGGAGCCCATGAGACCTGCAGCAACCACACCCTGTGGTCTGCCCCCTCTGACTCATCCCAGGGTGGGTTGGTTTGGCCCGCCCAGGCCGAAGGGAAACCAGGGCTACAGGGATGGGGCAGCCAGAAGAGGGCACGGGGAGGCCATCAGGGAACAGCAGGCTGCTTGGTGGGCATCGCTTTGGCTCTTTGGTGGCTACTACTCTGTTCGAGTGGAGCCCAGGGCTCCTTCCACAAATCAGATTAGGCCTTCCTTATAGTCAGAGCTCTGCCAGCTCACAAAGAGACTCCCGCCTTCCTGAACTGGCGGGCAGGAGGAGTCGGCAGGAAGTTTGTGGTGCTAACACAATAGCTTGGTCCAACCCACTTCTGAGTTAGAGAAACAGATGTCTCATCCCAGGTGAAAGGGAGCTTGGGAATGTCCTGAGGTGACTGTACCAGCCCCTGATGTCAAGCTTTGCCCCAGAGGACAGGCAGGTTTGACATGGGGTGTCATAGGACCATGGAAGCCCTGGAGAGGTCTCTGGGCCAGTCTCTTACCTGGAGTCTTGAAAAGGCTGGCTGTTTAAAAACACACACAGACACAGATGCACACTCATGTCAGTCATGCATTCAGCAAGCGCTTATTCAACAAGATCTTGCTCAGAGCTCTGGGGAGTCACAGTCTTGGCCCCCAAGAAAGTCCCTCAAATGGCAGGAAACTAAAACCTGAACTCTAAAAGGTCTGCCTTTTCTAACAAACTGAGAGGAAGGTAGGCAATTTATCAAAGGGAAAGGGGCCTCGATAGATAAAGAGGCACTCAGCCCGAGTCTTGAAGGACAAGCAGAAGTTTTCTCCATGAGCAGCGGTGAAAAGCAGCTGCAGTTGTGGGCAGCAGGGGACGCATCTCCACAGCAGTGGCTCCCACCCCGCCGCTGTCACTCTTCAGGGGCCCTGATAAAGTCACACCAAGACACTAACGGTTCATCAAAGCTTCCTGGGCTTACCCCTCCGGGGTGCTTTTTTAAATTAATTTTTTGAGATATAATTTATATATCATAAAATTCACCTTTTAAAGTATACAATTCAGTGGTTTTTAGTATATTCACAAAGTTATATTACCGTCACCACTAATTTCAGGACATTTTTGTCACCCCAAAAAAAAACCCCATGCCCTTTAGCAGCCACTCTCATTTCTCCCTCTCTCCAGCCCTGGCAACCACTAATGCTGGACATTTCATATAAATAGAATCATACAATATGTGGCCTTTTGTGACTGTCTTCTTATACTTAACATAATGTTTTCAAGGTTCACCATGTCGTAGCATGGATCAGTACTCCATTTCTTTTTATGGCTAAATACTATTTCACTGTATAGACATACCACATTTTATTTATCCAGTCATAAGCTTGGATTCTTGGGTCATTTGGATTGTTTCCACACTTTGGCTGTTATGAATAATGCTGCTGTGGACATCTGGGCACAAGTTTTTGTGTGAGCATAGGTTTTCAATCTCTTGGGGAATACACCTAGGAGTGGAAATTCTGGAGCACATGATGAGCACATTTAATTTGTTAAGGAACTCCCAGACTGTTTTCCAAAGCAGCTGCACTATTTTACATTCCCACTAGCAATGCATATGGGTTCCAATTTCTCCACCTCCTCACCACCACATGTTATTATCCGTCTTTTTGATTCTTGCCATCCTAGTGAAAGTGGTATCTCAGAGTGTGTGCGTGTGTGTGTGTTTTATAGAGATGGGGTCTTGCTACATTGCCCAGGCTGGTCTTGAACTCCTGGTCTCAAGTGATCTTCCCGCCTTGTCTCCCAAAAGTGCTAGGATTACAGGGGTGATGCAGCCATGGGCTTGGCCTCATTGTGGCTTTGATTTTCATTCCTCTAAGGACCTTTCTGGAATATTTGCATTTAATAGGAGACAGTCCTTTAATCTACCAAAAAGATATCATTATCAGTCAAGGATACCAGACTAATCCCTGCAATGGTAGCACAGGGCACTTTTTTCCCCCCAAAGAATAAGATGTTTATTTTCTCATTCATTCATTCAGTAAATATTTGTTAAGCACCTGTTATGTGCCAGGCACCATGCTGGACATTGGGGTTCAGGGTAAACATGTCAGACATGGCTCCTGCGCAAATGGAGCTTACATTCTAGTGAAGGAACTAAGCATTAGACAGCAAACACTTGGCTGGGCATGGTGGCACAAGCCTGTAATTCCAGCATTTTGTGAGGCTGAGGCAGGTGGATGATGAGGTCAGGAGATCGAGACCATCCTGGCCAACATTGTGAAACCCCATCTCTACTAAAAAATACAAAAATTAGCTGGGCATGGTGGCATGTGCCTGTAATCCCAGCTACTTGGGAGGCTGGGGCAGGAGAATTGCTTGAACCCGGGAGGCAGAGGTTGCAGTGAGCTGAGATTGTACCATTGTACTCCAGCCTGGGCGACAGAGCAAGATTCTGTCTTGGGGGAGAGAAAAGTAAACAGTTGCACACCTAGTCATGTAATTATGTTAGAATAACTATAAACAAAAGTATATGAAGCTAAGAGAGGGAATAAGGGAGGAACCTGACCAGCTTAAGAAGTCAGGTGAGGCCTCCCTGAGACACTTGTATTTTGAACATCCTGGGCAGGAGAGTAGTTGGCTTATTAGAGGAACAGAGCTATGACTAGTGTAGTCTGAAACATACTGAAGGAGAAAGATGGGAGATGAAGTGGGAGAGGTGGTGAAGCCCAAATAAGACCTGGGAAGAAGTTGGGGGCTTTATTCTGGGTGCAAATGGAAGCCACGGGAGAGCTTTGATAATAGAAAAGATTGACACAATTTACGTATTTTAAAGACCACTGTGGCTGTTGCAAAGTAAAGGAGATGAAGGCAAGAGTGAAGGCAGAAAGACCGGAGAGGAAGCTATTGTGGTCATCAAAGAAAGAGACAACGGTGGCCTGGACTAGGGGAGGAGGTAGCGAGACATGGATGGAGTCTCTTGAGGAAGTGGAAATGGCAACCCTTGGCGATAGATGGCTATAGGGGAATACAGGAGGATGAAGTCAAAGATGCCCTCTAGCTCTTTGGTTTGTGCCATTTGGTCACTGAGATAGGGAAGACTGGGGAAGAAGGTGGATAGGGCAGATGGTGCAAAGCCCAGTTTTGGACTTGTTGAGTTTGGGGTGCTGTGAGCCATCCCCGTAGAGGTGTAAAGGGAGAGTCCATGTCATCTTCACTTCTCCAAACACGGGCGACCATAGTGAGAGATACGGATACACTGACAAGGGGGGTGTAACCACGTTGCCTCAGGAGCCCACGCGTGCTAGAACAGTGTAACTACGCCACAGCATGAGCGCAGCTCTTCCATGTGGAAATCTCCATGGAGTGTGGCTTCGCCACTGGCAGAGTTGGGCTGCAGTGTATTGGGAAGGCCCTGCCGTTACAGAGGAGTGGCCTTTCTGAGGTGGAAACACCCACGGTCACTCTTTCCCCACACCCTCTGTGACTGGCTCCCCAACTGTCTTCCCTTTTTACCTTCCCGGGGCCCCAGCCTCGTCCCCACGGCAACATGATGCTGGCAGCCCAGGCTCAATGCACCCGGCTGGGGAGGCCCCATCTTTCCTCAGGAGTTGTCCTTGTCCCCTCAAGGCCCCAATGAGCACAGACATATATGTGTGAGACGCCCAAGTGTGCAACCGTGGCCCCGGCCACCCCAGTATCCTCCCTGCTGTCCACTGCTCACTCGGCTGGGGTGAAACAATGGGCACAGCAATGGGCAGTCTGTGCCACCTACAACTGCAGAGGGCGCCAGGCAGGGCCTGGCAGATCCAGACTGAGATTTCTCTGGCTTAGCCAAGGCCCACAGGAGGGCCCAGGCCTGCAGTCCTCACAGTGCTTGCGTTCGTCTGCTTATGTCAAGCCTGGGTGCTGATGGGGAGGATGTACAGCCAAGGGCTAGGAGCCCTGAGGCTCTGTTGCAACACACACTGCACTCTGGCCAGACATTCGCTGCCTTCTCTCTCTTCACTCCTCTTGTGCCATGTAAATGAAGAGCAGGACAACCTCGAGGCTTCTCCCAGCAAGGAGATTTTACAACTGGCAGGCGTGGTCACCTCGGCTGTTTCTCTTCTCTGTCCCTTTCTTAGTTCCCTGGGTCTCACTGACCCAGAAGTGGGGCAAAGATCAGCAGGAGGTCTCCAGTTCCAGCCAGCATGTGGGTTCCAGCTGGGTCTGGGGTTGAGCCGAGGAGGGAGACCTCAGCAGGGGTGGGGCTCCGGGATGCCAGCTCAGCAGCAGGCATGATGTGGAGGGGACGGTAAAGCCGGCCCTGCCCGCTGGATTTTATCAGCGTGCTCCTCAGACATATACAGAGGCAGAGCTGTGTATACACTCCTGGCCCCCCGCGCTCCATCCGTCTCCCCACATGTCTAAACACTGAGGGCGCCGAGTGCCTGCCCTCCTCTTCCTCCTCTCACTTTCACCTCCATTACTGAGGGGAGTGAGAGAGACCCAGTATGCCTGAGGAGACAGGGCCAGCTGGGTTAGCTTGGGCCATCTCATTCAGGAGGCCACTGCTGGGCTGGGTGACAGCGAGAGGCCCTCAGAGGCCCTGGGAGCTGAGGGGAGCAGGACCTGCTTCTGGCTGTCCAGTCTGGATTGGACAGGGCATTATCTAAAACTGATGTTTGGGGCAAGTATGTTCACTTGAAGCCAGCTTTCTGGATGCCATTCCCTGATGAGGAGCAGAGTTCAGTGATGTTCATTTCTCAAATGAGTCCAGTCCATCGGACGTGCAGTCTGCGCTAGCAGCCTTAAGGCCCAGCCTTGCTCTCCCCCAGTTTCGCATCCCAGCTGCCTGCTTCCCTTTCCCCAGCCCTGTCTCCTCCCCAACAACTTGAAACCCATGATTTATGGCTGGGGCTGTCCGAGACCTGGAGGCTCCCTCTAGGGGCAACAGCTGATGAGGTCGGGGAGGAGGGGGCTGTCTGGGGTGGGGAGACATGGAGAAGACCCCAGATGCTTATGGAGATGGGGCATAGTAGCCTTTGAAGCATTTCTGGGAGGTTTGGAGCTAGCCTAGCCCTTGGAGAAGGGGAAGAGAGTAGAAGCTAGGGTTCCTCCTACCTCCAACATCTCTCCAGATCTTAGAAAATGACCGTGTCCTGAAGGTGCCGTCCCCTGAAGGCCCAGCTCCCTTCCAGCCACTTCCTGGTCCACCATGAGAGCCCAAGCCATGCAGGCGGGTGTAGGTGTCTCTTCCCCGCACTGCCTCCTACGTTTGTGCACCACATGAGACATCAGCATCTCAACCACTTGCAGGGGAGCCCCCGGAAAGCCAGGCAGGGAAGGGGAGAGGTGGGCCCTTATTCAGCAGAGGAAGCAGTTCCTGCTCTCATCTCACCTTGCTCCCCCCACAAAAGAATGAAAATCTTCCTGGCCTTTGGAAGTTTGCCTAGAGCTTGGGTGCAAGGTTGCACTGGGCATACGGGCAGAGCTCATGGTGGCCTCTCCTTTGCCTTATTGGTAACTAGAAAGGACCACCAGACTTCCCCTCCCTGGTCATTCCTGCAGCCTCTGGTCATCTTCCAGTTTTGAGATGGGGCATGAAGGAGATGATTCCTAGGACCTAGAGATGGTCTCAGTGGGTCACTGGTACATGTCTCTCATACCCTCAGTGAGCACCACCCTCTCATCCTGGTCGGGGCACGCCCGGAAGTGCAACGAGACAGCCAAGTCCTATTGCGTCAATGGAGGTGTCTGCTACTACATTGAGGGCATCAACCAGCTCTCCTGCAAGTAAGTGACCAGTAGGGGTGGGCTTGGGGGCAAGAGCAGGGTAGGAGATGCTGGGTCAGAAGTGGAGGGCTCTAGTAAAAGAGGGTTCCAAGCCACTGACAAGGGGTCCCCAAGGGGTGTAGACAGGAAGCTTTGCCCTACTTCCTAGCCCTTTCCTGGAGTATAAGGAGATATAAGCTCTAAGGGGCACAGGGGCTTGTGCAGTCCCCATTTCCCAGGCCCCTACCCACCCCATCTCCTGATGTTTACCCTTTCACCAACACCCTTTAGGGAGATGGGGATGCTAGTCTATGCCCTAGGCACTGCGCACTGGGTTTTTCTCTCTCTCTCTGTCTCTCTCTCTGTATCTCTCTCTCTTTCTCTCTCTCTGCCTCCCTCAGTCCCTCTTTCTCCCCATCTTTTCCTCCCCATCTCTCAGCAACTCTCCAAACTTTGTTCTTAATGAACGTTTCCCAGGCTGCATCTTCCCCAGTAGCGAGGAGCCTGGTGGGGCCAGGCAGAGCACAGGTTCCAGAGCCCTTTGCTCCTGTAGTCTTGAGGGTAGAAGAGGGGTCTGCCCAAAACCTAGTACTGACCTCAGGATCTGGCTGCCCTTCTGCCCTACAGGACCCCATTGTACAAAGATGCCCTGGGTGCTGCCTGTGCCCCTTCAGCCCCTAGCCCCCACTCCATGGGATGTGGGGATACCAGCAAGGACACCACTCTAGGTATGATCCAATGGGGGAGGTCAGGGTGGAGGAGAGGCTCAGGCTGGGGCCTCTCAGCCTCCCCAGGGGCCAGAGCCTGCTCACCAACCAGGCAGGGTGGCCCCAGCAGGAACTTCAAGGAGCTCAGAACCACCCACTCCCCATAGCAAACAGGGCAGGTGGGAGAGAGGCTGTCAGGGGGGGCTTGTTCAGGCCCAGCCAGATCTTTTGGGCAGCCGGGCCTACAGTGGCCCCGGACAGATTCTCTGGTGAGTGTGTGAGGAGGGGAGGGGAGTTTGGTGAGGGCAGCACAGACTCTGGACAGATCTAGAGGAGGAGTGGGAGGGGGGCCTAGTTAATAACTTCAGTGTTTCAAAGCAGCCCAAGACTAGAGCCCTGGAAAGGTGCTAAAACTGCCCCATTCCCATGGCATCTGGGCAAAGGCCACCAAAACTTTGATGGGGATTCAAAGAGAGATGTTTGACCTTCCGCCAGGCAAGGTCAGATTCAGCACTTCTCAGCTCCCACGCCTCTGATCTCCCGCTCCAGATCCACAGCCCCCTTCCTGGACACACCCTTGCCCAGGAATGTGAGCCTGGTCTGAGGAGGCCAGGACTTTTCAAGACCCCTCCACCTAACAACATGGTAATGAGGGGCCGCGCCTCCTTTATGCTCACCTCAGTGCTGGGTGACCCGGCCCGCACTGCCAGGCAGAACCATGGCTCTTGCCCCAGCTGGCCTCCTCAGCTGACTTCCTCCCTGGCCCTACCCTGCCCCTGCTGCCACCTCCTTCCCACCCTCCCCAAATCTTAGGGGGAGAGTCCCAATAGCAACAGGCCCACTAGGGAAGTTCTCAATGCAGACTCAGCCCCTCATCCTTCCCTGCCTCCTGCCCCTAGGAGGCTGCCATGTTAGTATGACAGACCCTAAGGAACATTCTAGCTGTGAAAGTTGATCAGAGTTCTTTGGAACAGATCTACAAGAAATTCATCAGGGTCCTGGAATACCTCACAGGGATGACCCAGCCCTGCATCCCCCTTTCCTTGTCTCCCGCATCCTCCTCCTCCCTGTGACATATACACTAGGTAGGTCTCTTCTCTTCCCTAGCCCCTTGGACCCCGAACCTTGAAGGGATCCAGCACTGTCACTGAAGTCAGCCCTCGTCCAGGCAGGGAAGGTTCTGGCCCCTCAGGACAGGTGCCAGGGCTGAGGAGGACCATGGGGGCCAGGGCTCCAGTGCTAGAGTTCGGTGTGGGCAAGGGAATGGTGAGATATATGGGCTCCAGGAGGGCCCTGCCAGCAAGGTTGCACCCCTAGGACCTCTGAGTCCTGCCCAGCTAAATCTGAGAGGAGTAGAGGAAGGAGCCTGAGCCATTGTGAAGATGGTGCCCTGTTCCCCTCCCCACCAGGGAAGGGAAGCTGCACTGCTTAGAACTTGGTACCCAGAGCCACCACTTCCCCATCTCAGCCTCCCCTGGTTCCAGTCAAGGTTCCTGGAACCAACTTGCCTGACTCTCTTTGTTAGCCCTCGGGGGAGAGGGCATCCCTAGTGGAGATGCGGTCAGAACGGCAGGTCCTCATAGCTGTGCTGGAGAAGGGCAGGGGGGTGGGGGGCAGGGCAGAGCCCAGAGGCCATTCTGGGGGTGGACGAGCTGCGGGGGAAGGGGGGCAGGCCTCTTGGGGTTCCTGATGACACCTGAATGGAATAAAAAGGAAAGAATTTAGGAAATGGAACTCACGTCTTACCATTTGTGCTGTTTGTTTACTTTTTATTTTGATTTTTTTGCATTTCCGCTTGGCTTGGATAATGAAACTACACTGGTCAGTTTCATTCCAGTTTCTATAAAAATCAGTTTTCCTTCCTGGTTTTCTTACACTTGTTGTTGTGTATTGGTTCAGAGCCCTGCAGGGAGTGTTGGAAAGCAGGCACACTCCGTCCCTCCTGTTTTTCTGGAATTCAGTGCCAAAAGAAACAGTGTCACTGATACTGAATTTTGTTTTAAAAAAAGACAACGTAGGGGGATTTGAAAATGGGAGTCCAAATCAAGGTGACTGTCCCCTGTCTGGGCCAGACAGGGGCCTCTGTAGTCCCTCTTGCTGCTTTCTCCTCTTCTCTCCGTGTGTTTGTAGAGCACGGTTGGTGCGTGACTCTTGGGGACTGGTTCAGGGGATGATGACAGAACAAGACTCTTTCCAGCCCTGTGCACATACCAGTGGCATGCCTCCCCTTCCCATCAGCTCATCCTCCTCATCCCTCTGCCCCTACCCCACCCATGTCCAGGTGATTCCCCATCCCACCCCCATCTGCCTGCTCATCCTCGCCACATCTTCACCCCTCTCATGAATTCACAGGCCCTTCACTCCCTCCAGTGCCCGGGGCACACTGCCATCCTTCATCCACCCCCTCCCCCGGGTGAGGGCAGCACACATGGCATTATCCCCAGGCTACCAAAAGGTGAAACTGAGGCCCGGGAGGTGGGGTGGGAAAAGGGGAAGGCAGAGGTCCTGACTTCTCTGTCACCCCAGATGCAGCCCATGGGCTCTCCTCTCTGCCCCTCTCTCACCCTGCTCTTCTCCAGCCCTGGGGACAGACCTTCCCAGAGTTATAGCCGATGACCTGGTGGGAAAGGCTGGGAAGGCTGTTACCCGCTGCTCCTTCTAATCTGTCCTCTGTGCCCCCTGAAAATCAGAGGGTCAATCCCAGTTTCAGTGGGAACCACCAACCACCACCCAACCCCCAGTGCTGAGTTCAGACTCCTATCCTGGTTGATAGGCTAATGTACCCCATACTCTCTTACCCTGGTATTAGGTGCAGGTTAGAGAGGCTGTAGGCCCAGCTCGCCCCCAAAGCCTTCTCTAGGGAAGCCCCAGCCTCCTGAATGTGACTCATCCTCAGCAAACAGGACTAAGGAGAAAAATAGGAGTGTCCTGACGGAGCTAGCGCCCCAAAAAACAGCAGTAGCTGTCAGCCTTCCACCACCCCTCACTGTGCCCCTCCCCAGTGCCTTTTGCTTTGTTCAGCCAGTGGGGAGCACATTTTCTCAAGGAAGGAAGGTTAGGACCATAATGTTGTGCAACTCAGCAGCCATGAAAGATGTAAGGATGTAGTCAGCATAGTCCAGGCTGGGTGTGAGATAAGGGCCACAGGGCTGTATGGAGTTATCGTTGGTCTCCAAGGGTCTTAGGACAGCAGCCCTGCTTGTCAGCAATGGAAATAAATTTCCCCTTGCCCCTCCTGCCCCTGTACTCCCCCACTCTCTCTCTATCTCTCTCTCTCTCACACACAAACACACACACACACACACACACACACACACACGCAGTTTCCCTGCCTCCAAGAGCTGGGCTGATCTCAGACACTGGACACAGACACATCTATCTCTTTCTTGTTCCTTTGTGGAACCCAAGAGTCGTTTTGGCAACTTCCTAGGTCTTCGTCCTCCACTCCCAAAGGCACTTACATTTGAAAATCACTTCTACCCCTCTAGTCCCCATCACAAGTGGACATCAGTTTCCAAGAGCTGAGCCTGGCTGGAGCTTGTTGGGAAGCCTTAGCCACTATCTCCATTTTCCTGATCTGGGATGAATAGGGACAAGGGCCAGGGATCAGAGAAGGATGTGTTGACAAGGGAGCTGATGGCAGTCTCCTCCTCCAAGCCACCCTGTTCAACAAGATGAGCATGCACCGTCTCCCCACCCGTGCCACTTTCCTGACACACTTCCCAGCCCTCCACCACCCCCTGATTAGCCAGGCATAGCTGCACACACACTCCTACCACTACAGGACACACCTCGTGTCTCCCCTGGGGGAGATGCCATCAAGGCCCAAAGAAACTCTAGCCCTCTGCTCACCCACCACTCCCATTCCCCACTCCTCCAGATTTGAGGTCACAGGATGTTCATGAGTATCTGTCACAACCAATAGCTACCACTCACTGTAAGCCTAATTGGCTTCCTGACGGTTGCTATATACTGCAATGCCAAGAAGTAGAGTACACTTGCCTCTTGAGGAAGTTTACATTGATTAATTTTGAACGGTAGCCTATTATTGAGGGGGACACTGGTGATGAACTTAGCTACTTTCCTAAGGAAGAAGATGCAGAGGCAATATAGACCCATGTCTGAGTAGGGATGTGGGGAAGGGGTCTAGCCCTCCCTGTAAGCTTCTCCTTAGGTATCTAGCCTTGCTGGGGTTCAGAAGAGAGTACAGGGGTGGGAATGTCCTCCAGAAATCTGCAAGACTTCTGCAAGAAATCTGAGATTCGCTTGAGGAGAGGGGTGGCAGCCAGAAAGCAGAAGAACGTATACCTTGGGGGTAGGGACAAGGTCAGGGAGATTGAGTGGGTGTTGCTTTAGAGCTGTAAGCAAGGCAAGATCGGAGAATGAGATCCAGGGCAGGGCCAGGCAGTGATGGAGAAACAGGTCATGGGAAAATGGAAGAGTTTCGCAGGCTGGCTGCCGCTAGGACCTTGAGATGGACCAGGCTTCCAGGGTCCCCCAGTGAGCCTGCTCCAATCCGTTTTGTGGTCCTTGCCACCTGAGGCCAGATTCCCTGCACCTGGTATCAGGAAGGCCCACTTTGGGATGCTGATAATTCCAACTCCTCCCCAACTTCCCATTTCCCTATTAAGCTCTCCCCGTGTACATTGCACTGGGGCAGCCTTCTCCAAACCAAACAGGGGTTCCTCAAAAAACAATATCCATGGTGAAATAAATTTGAAACACAAATAAATTTGAGAACTTACATGGAAAGTTCAGCTGTTTCCTCCTATGAAACTTTCATAGTCTTTCATAGGTGAAGGCACACTGCAACTCTACAGGGCACCCTGAGAATGTATTTCCTACATTGATTTGGCCACAGAACTCTCTTTGAAAGAACAGATAAAATATCCCCTAGGTCACCTTTGTCATAGACATACACAGCAGTCTGGGAACAGCATTCCCAAGTTATTTGAGTTTTCTGGGGGCTGTTTCTTGGAGGAGAAAACCTGCCCACGGCCCAGGAGAGAATCCTTCAGTCGGTCCTGGGAGGAGTAGCTCCCAAGAACTTGGTGTTCCTTAAGGCTCCCAGATCCCTGCCAGCTGACTGACTGCCTGGCACCAAGAGGCCACAGTTCTTGCTTCATGGGGCACCAGGCAGGTAAGAAGGAAAGTCTCAATGACCAGTAGGACAACTTCCCATCTTCCCTCACCCCACTTACCTAAATCATCCTCCCCCCCGACCCACCCCACCTTCCCCACCACCCATGGAGCCACATCTATTAGACAGATTTTTGAGGAGATTTCAGAGCCCTCCACCCAGCCCTGACTCCAGTCCCTTCAGCTACAAGTATGACCCCAAGTGCCTGACTTGGTTTTTCTCATTCATCACTGTGCACTTTGATTTCTAACCTTAGCCTCGCGGATGATGCCAGTTTGTTCTGTGATTTTTCCCCTTTTCCTTCTCCAGATGTCCAAATGGATTCTTCGGACAGAGATGTTTGGAGAAACTGCCTTTGCGATTGTACATGCCAGATCCTAAGCAAAGTATGTTTGAAGATACAAACACAAGTCCCTGCTCCTTAGAAAGCTTCCGGGTGCAGTCCCCCCAATGTAGGGCATAGGGCCAGGGGTGTTGGTTGTTTTGATCTTTGGCTGTTTTGTTTTGTTTCTCTTTTCTTTTTTGTATTTTGGTTTGTTAGTTCTTTTTGTTTTGTTTTGTTTTGCTTTGTTTTCATTTTTGGCCTAATCCTTGGGTTTAAAGTTCAGGGCTGCAGGTAAGGGGCAGAGTGGCAAGGCAATACAAATGGTAACGGTGGCAAGGAGCCCAGCTGGCATTGGCAGGAGCCCGTGCCGGGGTGTCGCGATGCCTGTGTCTTGCTATCCTGGCTCTCTCTTTCTGGTTTTCTTTCTTTTGGTAGGTGTCCTGTGGGATACACCGGGGACAGGTGTCAGCAGTTCGCAATGGTCAACTTCTCCAGTATGTCTCTTTCTTCTATTTCTTCTCTTCCCGGGTGACTGACAGTCTCCCCCTGGGGAGGGATGGGACCTTGCTTAGCAAGACTACAGGGAGATGCAGAGGGTGTCCTGCGCTCCTTAGAGGAGACAGAAACGCCCCCTGGCACCCCCACCTCCACATGTGGACTGTACCTCCTGGGCACAGTAATGCCAAGTTCTCTCTGAAGCAGCCAGGGCCACACCCAGGCCTCCTCCCGACTTCTGGGGTCAGGCAGCCTGGCCAGAATGGGAGGAAGCATTTGCAGAACCCTCCCCTGCCTCTGAAGGCTGCCTGAGGGTACCGATGGGGCTGGCAGTGAGTGTGTGCGTGTGTATGCCTATGTGTTTGAGAGAGAAAAAAAGTTCTCAGAAAGCCCATTTTCCAGTCTGCCCAGAGTTTGTTTGTTTGTTTGTTTGTTTTGAGGGTTTGGAAATGGGGTAGAGGAAAGGAAGAGGAATTAAGGGAGAGCAGGATCCAGGGCAATGGTTTCCGTGAATACCAAAGATATTTATGTGGCTACAGGATGGTGGGAGAGGGGGCAGGGGTTCGTGCTGGAGATGCTAAAAAGTTAAGGAAATGAGGAATTGAGGGGTAACTGGTGACTCCAGCACCTCTGTGGTCTGAATCTTCCCATCTAGGATTTTATTCCCTTCCTTTCTTCAACTTCTGAGGTTGGAGCTTTCTCTTTTGCCAAGAAAAAAAAAAGAAAAGAAAAGAAAAGGAAGGAAGAAAGAAAAGTGAGCCCGGAGGCCCAAGGGACCCAGCCATAATTATGGAGTGTTTTTTTTTTTTATTTGGGGCCTAAGAGCAGTTCCTTCCAGCACCACCAGGTGGGGGTGGAGCAGAATGAAAAGCCTCTGGCCGGCCATCGATTCTGCTTGAGGACCAGGGGTCCGCTGGCTTGCAAGGCCTGTCCCCAGTCACCCATCCCATCCTGCAGAGCAGGCTAGGCCACTGCTTGCCACCACCCCCCGCCCGCCACCTCCTCTTCTCCAGGGAGGACAGCTGGGCCCAAAGAGGAGTTTGGAGCCGAATGTCCATATGACACTGGATACTGGGAGGTAGAACTCTGGGAGGTGCTGAAGGTGGGATCCAGGGGACCATGTAGGTAGCCCTTGGAGAAAAGGGGTTTGGGGATTTAGGTCTCAGGGTGGAGAAATGATCCTTCCCAGTCCTCCTCAGACCACAGCACAAAAGGTCAGCAAGTTACTCCCCACCCCAACCCCACAGGGGCGTAGAGACCCCTGGGGGATGGAAGCTGCTTGGCCCAGATGGTCAACTATCTTAATAGAGTGTGGGAGGCCAAGGAGGAAGGGCAGAGTCTGTGGGCAGGACATGTGGCCCAACAGAATTCTCTAGAACGCAGGCTCTGCAATTATTTCAGAGTCATACCCAGCCCTGAGTGCAGGACTGTAGAGCAGGAGGGGCCTCAGGAGAAGGCAGAGCCCAGGCAGAGCTGGGGGCCAGGTGAGAGAGACAGTGGGGCAATATTCCTCTTGGCAGAGAGCCTCCCAGGCTTGTGGGACTGTTCTGGACGGGGAGTCCCAGCCTGTCCTGAATCAGAGCAGCCGAGCCTCCGGAACTCGGGCCGCTATCCAAGGCCTCTCTGCCAGCTGCGCTGCTTCAGCTTTCAGCCTAAATCTGCTAGGAAGGTCAGCAGGGTCCCAGGAGCCCAGAAAAGAGCCTGCAAAGGCAGTCCAGGCCCTTCTGCCTAGTGTGTTCAGTAGCTTGACTGTTACCTTTTCATAAAGGATTTATGCTCTTCAAGCACTTTCCCAGAGAGCACTTCATGTACTGCTCTAGCAGATAATTACTGAAAAGGTAGTGTAAAGTGCTGGCTTAAGTCTTCAGGCTTCGGATTCAAAGAGACCTCAGTAAAAATGCCAGCTGCTGAGCTTACTAGCTCTGGGGCCTCTTTAACTTCTCAATTTGTTTTCTCATCTGTAAAATGGGGATGATGACATTTATGCCTGTGGGGTTACTGTGAGGATGAAATGAACTGCTGCATATGAAGGGCTTAGCAGAGAGCCTGCCATTGTGATTGGAGTGCAATTTAGTACCTCTCCCAGCTACAGCTGGTATGGGGGTGGTGGGCAGCATCAGGCCCCTACAGGCTGACTCCCAGCACATCCTGAGCAAAGTGTCCAACCTTCACACCCTGCCCAGATAGCATCTAGACCAGGTTATCTTTTGCAGAGATCAAGGAAAGAGCCTGTGACTGCAATAGCACATTGAAGCTTCTCTTTCTTCCACAAACAGCCCCTCCGCTCCCCATAGGTCAAAGCTTGTCCATCTTTATGTCCCCATGTAAAAGAGCACACATACTTGTACACACAAGCACAAACGTGTGAGCACAGGCTCATACATGCACACACAATCATGTTATTACACACCTGCACACATGTGCAAACCCATGAGCATGTGCTCACACCTGCACGCACATGTGCAAACACAGGAGTTCATGCTCACATCTGTACACACATCTGCCTCCTTGTCCAGGCACCCTATGACTGTATGTCATGGGACATGTCCAGGATGAAGAATTTGCATATTGTCTGGTAAGCACAGCCCTGTCAGGAGTCCAGCATCAGGTTGCCATGGTTACTGGTCAATATGCAAATTTCTGGTTAATAGGACCTTCCTGTGCCTCAGTGGTGCCACTCCACCCTCACTGAGTGGCAGCCAATGAACATAATGAGTGGGAAGGTCTTCTCTTTGCTGGGGCGGACACAGCCATAGGCCCCTCATGTTCCATCCCACGCTTCCCAGTGATAAAGCTGCCTACCCAGTGACTGGCCAAGCCCTCAGTGACCCCACCAATCATGCCAGCCACCACTCTAAACAGTACTGGCCTTTGACTCAAACAGGAGGCCAGTTAGGAGCCCTAGAAGCTGCAGCTGCTACTATTCGGTTCCCAGAGGAGTGACACAGAAGAAAACACTTAAAGAGCTTTGGGAGCCCTGCTCACTTCTCCAGATGGTCATTGTCCTCGGCAATACCCGGCCAGGCCTGCCCAGAAACTCAGTGGGCAGGAAAGCCATCGCTTAGCACCAAGGGACCAAAGAATCTGGTCTCCAGTCTCCCTTCTGCCTCCTAATTTGCTGTGTGACCTTGGGAAAGTGTCCTAGCATCACTGGGCCTCAGCTGCCTCATCTAATATAACCACCTCGTCGGAAAGTGGGGCCCAGACCAGCTCTATGAACCCAATCCTCTTTGCATACCAGGTGTTGTGGTCAACCTGGGCTATTCTCTTAGGGCAGCAGGGCTAGATATCCAAATAATGTGAGCTTTGCAGCTGCCTGAAGGGTCCCTGGGCCACAGAATTAACTACTCAGTGAGAGGTACACCAGGGTTCTTTGAGAATTGTCAAGTTTGTGCTGTCTACTCAGCACGCCTGACCAGCCCTGGGACACCCTGGAAAGGAGTGGACAAACTATACTTAGGGCAACTTTTTCCTGCCTCCAAGCAGTCAGAGTGGGACTGCAAAGAAACCAAAACGTCCAGGTCACTCCCCAACCTAGGATTTAATAGCTGTACAAGAAGGGCTTGTGTCTAGAAGGGCTAGGAGTAATGAATGCTTCATTGGTGTGGTCTCTGCATGGAACTGGGGGGTTGAAGCCCCAGGATCTTCCTCCAGGTTCTTTAGTCAGAGCCATCACAGTCCCTGGCTCGGAGCCACCCTGCTCTCCCGCCCTTTTCCAAATGCAGAACCCTCTGGAATCCCTATCAGGAAGTAGACGAGAGGTCCAGGGATGGATAATGCGTAGGACTTCCTGCAGATTGCCACGTGCTCGCCTTCCTCCAAGGCAGATGACAATATCAGACACAGTGTCACACCCTCCCTGGATCTAATGGAGCTGACTATGCACCTGGGGAAGCCAGAGAGTGAGCAAATCCAGGCTAGGAGGAGTGGGGCCCTGCACGCATGCTGAGCTCATGCCTTCCAGGCTTGTTCACATCTTCCTCTAGCTGTGTGCAAGCACTTTGGACAGACAAGGAAACAGGGATTATGGCTTACCCACATCCACATAGTGAATTAGGGATGAAACTGAGACTCCAGCCTGTAGACCGATGCTGGCTGCTACGTTAGAATGGTAGGTGAGCTTTTTAAAAACACTGTTGAGATTTCTGGGCTCCCACCTCAGAGCCAGATTTCCTCAGTCTGGACAATTCAGAAGCTCAGCCAGGTTTGCAAACCTCCCGGGATCCTATGCCCCAGCCTGATGCCCACGTAACAGATAAGAGACTGAGACTTAACTAGATTGGTATCACTCAGGGTGGCACAGCAGTAGGTCAGTGCAGAGCTGACCCTTGAGTCAGGGTCCTTTTATTTAACCCTTCAATGATGTGGGGGTCTCCATCCCAGGGTCCTGAAATCACACATTCAAAACACGATCCCACTTCCAAGACTGTCATTTGTCCACCATTTGAGGAGCTCAGACATTCTACAAGTGAACCCACTTGTCTATTCCTGTGAATTGCAGTTTGCTCTTCTCGGTAGTGAAATCAGGCTCAGGCACCATGACTCAGCCCTGTAGGCTTCTAGGGTGTTGGGGTGTCAAGTAGAGAAGTGACCTGCTATCTGGAGCCTCATCCTCTTCCTCTTCCTGCTCCCTCCCACAGACTCTGAGGCTCCCCACCCGGGCTCCCAGTAGGTAGACAGGCCAGCTTGGCCTGTGGGGCAGAGCAGGGACATGGGGCAAGTCTGGGGACCTCATGCCTGCACTCTGAACAAAACAAAAAATAGGGCCCCCAACGAGGCAGCTGGGCAAGCTGTCTGCAGGAAGGCTTGAGAGTTGAGAGTGCTAAAGGCCTGGCACTGACCGCTGGGAGGAGCAGGGGAGCTCCTGAGACCCCACCCCCACTTACCTTTCCTCCCAGGGACATTTGCCAACTGACTCTTGTGCCTCTGCCTCCCCACTAGGTACTAACCCCACAGCTCATCTCTAAAGAGCCTACCCTGCCTGCTGTTTCTAACATCTCCTCTCTCTACCCTCCTTGGGGCTCTTGGGGACTGGGTGTCAGGGAAGGAGCTCAGGAGGCTGGGAGGGGACACTACTAACCTGCTTTCACCTCGCAGGCTGGCTGCCCGGTGTCTGAGGAGTCCTGACCAACGTTTCTGTCTCTCTCTCTCCCCCTGTCCCTGTCCCCCTGTCTCTCTCCCTCCACCCCTCCCTTTCTGACCCTCCTCTCTTCTGCACTGCCAGAGCACCTTGGATTTGAATTAAAGGGTATGAAACCTCTGTGTGTCACTCAGCACCATCTGCGTGGCCCCTCTTCACAGCCTCCGATGCCATGTGTGCTGAATGTTTGGTTTCCTTTCCAAAAAATGGAAAAGGGATGATTCCAAAAATCTCTCCTGGCCCCATCAAGATGTCCTATCATAAACTACGTTGATTTAGCAGGAGACGAAAGAAGCTCATGAACAACAGGGCACTCAGGGGTTCGGACCGTGGCCCTCAGTGTACAGTAGCATCCCTCACATAGGGGAGATCTATTGCTAGGAAGGCTCAGAGGGGAGGGCCCTCTCCTGAGCTGAGTGCAGCCCCACAGGCTGGCTGGACAAGAGACAGGCCCCATGTGTGAACATGGCCCCTTGAAGGGCTGGTGTCCAGGAACCACAGAAGCCTGGTTTCGAGAGTTGTGCAGAGAGGCATCCCTTTCCATTTGACTTTAGTCTTCTTTCCTTGCCCCATTTCCATGTCCATTGCTTTTCATCCTGCACCAGGCCAGCAGCTGATAACTCTATTTGCCTCCGTCCCTTCCCTGTGTCTGTCTGCCCGGCTTTGCCATCTGCTTGAGGCTGTCATTCCCTCCATGATGTGACCCCACATTGGCAAGACCAGCCGGGGTCTGGGTTGGGCTGGCCTCTAGGACCTGCCCCTTGTCTCTCAGCTCAGAATCTTAAATGTGTCCTCCTGCCACCTGCTACTACCACCCTCTGGCCCCTGGAAGACTCCTTGGGCTAGAAGGGACTTTAAGGGGTTAGTGTTTCTGGCTCTCTGGCTTTGTGCCGGGAGGTTCATCCATAGTCTCAAGTGTCCAGGCATATGACAACAGGAGAGAGGCAGGGGCTCAGAAGGTGGGGGCTGCGGTGGGGTGGGATCTCAGACGTAGTACAGAGCCTACCATTATGGAAAGGCTGCTCTTGTGGCTGATTTGGGGAGGCCTCCTAGCACCACCACCTATCCTCTATCAGCTGTTCTCAGTAGAAGATAGATTGCAAAGTTTGTGTGTAAGAGTGCATCCGTCTATAGCAACTGGCTGTGATGGGGTGGTGGGAGAGGCATTGAGTCTATGTGGGGTCTGTGATGGTGGCAGGGTGCACAGGGGTGAATCTGCAGGTACGTGTGTGTTGTTGAGAGTATATACCTTGGGAGGTTTTTCAGGGCAGAACGGCAGCAGGTAGAGGGGCTGTGGAATGCCTTTGTGTCAAGGGTTGAACACTGTGCAGGTGGAACTGTGAGTGCATGGAGATGAGTATGAGTGTGCACATATGTCAGTGTCTATAAGGCTGGTCTGTATATTCACCCACTCACCAATGCAACAAACATCTATGGAACAGAATTTACCTGACACACAGTCCCTGCCCTCCTGGGCTCACATTCACAGGTGACAAGCAAACAGGAAAGACATCAGGTGGTGTTCAGTGATGCACAGAAAATAAAATGAGGTAATGGGATAGTGCCTGGCTGGAGTGGGGTGCTAGTGTAGCTAAGTGGTCAGGGAAGTCTTAACTGAGGAGGTGACATCTGCTTTAAGACCTGGTGAAAAGTGGCCAACCTTGCAAACAACCAGGGGGGAGTCCTGCAGAGGGCGGCACAGCAGGTATAGAGATCGTGTGGTTGGAGTGGGCTTGCCTTGTTCAGTGGATGGAGAGACTTCCAGCAGCTCTGAAGCACAGTGAACACAGGGAGAGGACCACAGATGAGATCCAAAAGGAAGGCTGGGACCAAGCAGCTGGGGGCCTCAGAGGCCATGGTAAGGCTTTGGGTTGCATTCGAATCTCAGTGGGAAACCATCTTGAGTTTCTAAACAGGGGAGTAAAATGATCTGCTTTATGGCTGTAAATAAATGTAGCTTTGGATGGACAATAGCCTGGGCTGGGGGCAGGGTGGGGAGGAGTGGAAGCAGAAAGACCTGTCAGAAGGTGACCATCTCCAGGTGAGAGGTGACACCATCCTGGACTAAGTTGGAAGCAATGGAAATGGTAAGGCTCAATCAGACCCAGGATCTACTTGGGAAGAGGAGCTGCGAGGACTTGCAGCTGGATCTGGCATCAGGGTAGGTGGGAAGAAAGGGAGTAATCAAGAATGAGCCCAAGGTATGGGCCCTGAGCAACAGGAAAAGTGGTGCTGCACCCATGAGCTGGAAAGCGTTGAAGAAGAGTTTGGAAAGAGGGTAAGGAAGCAGGGGTTCTGTTTGGTCATGACCCTTGGATGCATGAGTCTGGAGCCCAACATGGCCCAAGCAGGATGCAACTGATTAAATACCCGCAGAGAAAAGGACATGAATAGCAAGCAGAAAGGGAACACAGATGACTCCAATAGGAAAAATGCTCAACCTCACTCATGAGTGAAATGGAAATAAAAACTACACTGAGACAGCACAGTTCACCCCCTGGACTGGCAAACTCAACAAGTCTGATAACAGCATGGAGTGAGGGGAACCAGTCCTGTCATCCATGTCTGATGGGACAGAGGCTGCCAATAGGTGCAGACTCAATGGAGGGCCATCTGGCACAATCAGACTTCAGGGAGCAGTCAGGGCAGGACATATAAATTTGAGAGTCTGCAAATAGATGGTATTTAAAGTCTGAGTCTGAGTTAAATCACTAAGGGAGAGAGGGCAGGTGCAGGAAAAAAAGAAACCTGAGCCCAGGCCCTTCTACCTTCCCAGCTAGTAGAAGAGAAGAAAGCATGGCTAAGACAGAGACAGGTCAGCCAGTGAAGTAGGAGGGAGAAAACCATTCCAAAGCCCAGGGGGAGTGGGCCCTAGAAGGAGGGGTCAGCTGGGAAGGAAGCAAGTGGCCTCAGGACTTGGTGGCCTGGAGGTTGTTGGTGCCTGTGACCAGAGTGGTCTCAGAGGAGTGATGGAGACACATGCCTGACTGTGAGGCAGGTGAATGGGGCGTGAGAGCTAGAGCCAGGGCTGTGGGCACAGAGCCAAGAGATGGGGACCTAGGGTGGAGGTCTGGTTGTTTACAACTCGATCTGACTGTGTGCCAGTGGGCATGGCCGTGTGTATGCACCTGTGGCTGGAGCGTGTGTTAACTGTGTGTGCATATGTTTGTGCAGGTGTGTGTGTGAGTGAAGGGTCTGTCTGGGAATCAGGCATAGTTAGAAATATCTGTGTGTCTGGAGGGTTTGTAGCCCTGGGTGTTTCCTGGTGTGTACACCTTTGCCGCAGTATATGCTGCAAGCCCAAGAGGTTAGCGACATTTCTCAGGGCTCCGCCAAGGCATTCAGGTCCAGCCTCCACTTCCCCCTGAGCTGGGAGGAGGGCACAGTGTGGAGGGACCAGCCAGCAGGTGTGGTGTGCAGGGGTGGGGTCTCTGGGCTGTAGCCTTGACTGTAGCTAGCGCTGTCACCTTTTACTTTTTCTTCCTCCTGGCTTTCTCTGTTTTAGAAGGATGGGGGTTGCCCCAGTATCAGCAGAGGGTAAAGAGGACAGTTGGCCTTTGGGAGGGCTTTGAGGCCCAGCCTAGCTCAGCTCCTCAGCAAGGGTGGGGGCTGTTCCTTGCATACCAGTACTTTCCTAGATGCTAGGGGTCTGTGGTGCCACTGGCGGGCTTCTCACAAGCAGAGACAGCAGGCCTGGTGTGGGCCAGAGCCACACCCTGACCAGGCTGCAGGGGTAAACAAAGGCATTCCCATGATCACTACCATGAAAAACAACTCCTCTTGGCCCACCAAGGTTCTTTGCAGCTACCAGGCCATTGTGGAGCACGGCAGGGTTGCCTGCCAGACTGGGCTGTCCTCCCCTGCTCTACAGCCTCGGGAGCTTTGCCTCCACTCCATCCCTTCCCATTCCCCTGCATTTTCCACTCATGTGCTCTGGGCAGGCATGGGGCTTGGGGAGGGGAACTCAGGGGGAGTTGTGTGTGACCAGATCCATGGGTGGGTGGGAGCTGTAGGGGAGTGGAAGGCAAAAGAGAGCGTGCAGGAGGGAAGGAACTGGCTGGGGAGAGAAGGAATGGAAAGGAGCTGGGCAGGACCTGAGCTGGGGAGAGCCTATGGCTTTGGGGGCAAAGGGGTCTCTGCACCACTATCCCCACGGGGTCTGCCTCCTGCACCACCCCTCACATCCCCCCTACCTCTGCAGAAGCCGAAGAGCTGTACCAGAAGAGGGTGCTGACTATCACGGGCATCTGCGTGGCTCTGCTGGTCGTGGGCATCGTCTGTGTGGTGGCCTACTGCAAGACCAAGTGAGTGTCAGGCACTCGGGCTGGGGACAGGCCAAGCCAAGGGATGGGCCTCCAAGAATGTTTGTGAAGGAGGCTCTCCTCCCCCACTCCACTGGAGGCCTCTACACCCTCCTAGGCCCCAAATACCCCTCAGGGGCCTCCGTAGCTGGGTAGGTGTGGGGCCAAAGAAGTAGAGGCAGAGGGTTGGGGAGACAGGCCCCAGGGCACTGACGAAGAATGGCCGCAAGCACAGGCTTTGGAAGAAGACAAATCTGGGTTCAAATCTAGCTCTGCTATTTCCCATGTAACTTGAGCAAATTGATGGTTCCTCATGGGAATGATCCTGGTATGTACCTCAAAGGACACTGTGAGAACCTGAGCAGGAGCATGCAGCTGACCCCACAGGCTCCTGGAGCAGGCGCCCTGTCAAGTGGGCAGGCACTGGGTAGTGTTGTGGAGGAGCGCAGAGAGGACAGCTACATTCCCAAAGAAAGACAGACACCTCAAAGCACTGCCTGACCCCACCTTGGGAGCAATCAACACAAGAGGACAGAGAAGGCGGGGTTGGGCCCCCTCTGGGCAGAGGAGAGGTAGGGGCAGAACCTTGGGGCAAGGAGAATAAGGGAACAGAGAGGGAGCCGGGCAGTCCAAGCTAAAAGACAGCACAGATGAGGGTCATCTGTACTCCCGGAGCATGAGCAGCCCAGACCAGCTGGAGCAAAGGGCCACAGACAGGAAAAAAGAGGGCATGAGTCTAAAAGGATAGCTGGGACCCAGATGGCACCATAGGGTCTTGGATGCCGAGCTAGGGAGCCTGGATTTATCCAACAAAGGCACATCTATAGCCTTTGTTGGATAAACCCAAACTCCCTAGCTCGGCATCCAAGGCCCTATAACCTTCTGATGTGCTGAAAGATGACAGGTTTGTAACAACTGTTCATATCTGGAAAGCAAGGGTCTGGACTGGACAGAGCTAACATTCTGGGGACTGAGCCCCTGGTCTGGACTCATGCTGCCCCATCTGTGGCATCTGAAGTCCTGCTGGCCTTGTCTTGAATGAATCCAGGACCAGAAAGTCTGGAGGAAGGTGAGGAGGGAGTTGGGGCCCAGTGAGCCCAGAGGAGACTGGGCCCAAGAGGGAAAACTGAGTCCAAGAATTGGAGAAAAATTAAGCTGCCTGTCCTGCCCCCAATGCATTTACTCACTTCTTCAACAAACATTCATTCAGTGCTTGCTGGACACCAGGCCCTGCCTCAGGCATATGGCCGGTGCTCTGAGCAAGTGGTCCAGTGTCATGGGACACCTTTTAGAGGCACCTAACCTTGGCTGGGGAGCAGGAAGGGTTTCCCTGAGGAAGCAGCATTTAGGCCAGGGCCTGAGAGGTAAACAAGAGTTAGCATGTGAAGAGGAGAGATATTCCAGGTGAATGGCCTGGCATGCGCAAAGGCCAGGAGGCCAGAGAGGGCAGGGCATAGTGGGGGATCAGCAACAAGCTCACCACAGAGGCAGCTAGCTGGGGTGCCGGGTGGGCAGCGAGAGACAGGGCTGGGAGAGAATCAGGACACTAAGGCCCAATAAAGGGGTTTTATTTTCATTTTTGCAGGTACTTAGTAGGTGTATATGTTTATAGGGTACATGAGATATTTTGAAACAGGCATGCAATGCATAATAATCATATCATATATTCTATTCATCCCCCCAAGAATTTATCCTTTGTGACCTTGAGCAAACTGATGGGTCCTCATGGACTTTTGTGTTACAAGCAATCTGGTTATACTCTTTTAAATGTACAATTAAATTATTATTGACTATAGTCACCCCATATGCTATCGAATACTAGGTCTCTTTCCTTCTTTCTAACTAGTTTTTGTACCCATGAACCATCCCCACCTCCCTCCCAACCACCCACTTCCCTTCCCAACCTCTGGTAACCATCCTCCTACTCTCTATCTCCATGAGTTCACAATGAAGGGTCTTAAACAGGGGAGGGACATGATTAGATTTAATATCAAATAAATCGAGCATTTAATATGTGCCAATCTGAAGTAGTCCCACAGGCCCTGACTCCCTAGCCACAGCACCCGTTTTATTTTCTTCATGGCACTTTATTGAAAATATCTAGTTCATTTCTTTGTTTATGTGTTAACCATCTGCTCCCTCTACTGGCCTGCAAGTTTCAGGAGGATGGATTCCCTATCTACCTATCTATCTTCTCTGCTTCAAAACAGTGTCTGGCACATAGTGACAACTCAATAAATACCAAATGAATGAATGAGGGAGAGAGAGGGAGTCAGCACTGTGCTTGAATATTTCATATACTTTTAATCATCAATAGTCTTTGGAACGGATAAATGATCATCCTGTCTTACAGATGAGGAAAGTGAAACGTGGAGAGCTTAAGTAACTTGCCCGGGGTTGCATAGCTAGAAAGGAGCAAAGTTCTACTCTCTGGGCAGGGCCAAAGCTCACTGCCACGACGCTCAGGTCCTGTTGGATTCAGGTGGTGGTGATGCTGCAGGGCAGCTTGAGTACAGGGGAGAGCAGTAGCCATGGCCGCCCTGGGCAGGGGGAAAAGCTGTTTCCCTAGAGAGATAGCTAGGGAAGTTCATCATTGGCGAGTGGGGGGAATGCCAGTCTCACCTTCCCTTCCCTTGTGCAGAAAACAGCGGAAGCAGATGCACAACCACCTCCGGCAGAACATGTGCCCGGCCCACCAGAACCGGAGCTTGGCCAATGGGCCCAGCCACCCCCGGCTGGACCCAGAGGAAATCCAGATGGCAGATGTGAGTGGCTTCTGAGCCCCCTTCTGAGCCCTCAGTGGACAGCCAGCCTTCTCATGCCCCCTGCAAGGATGGGCCAGGGCAGCAGCCAGCCTGTCCCATGGCCAGCCTTGCCTGCTAGGCACTGCCTCATCAGGATGGCTGGCCTTGCTTTGCTCACTTCCATAAGGAAGGGGTGGGGGTTGATTTGCTGGAGCCATCGCTGCCCCAACATCAAGTCACTGTCACCCAGTGGGTCTCCCCAACCAGGAGCTCAGTCAGTGCTCATCACTTCCCTGTCCCCAACAAGAAAGAGTTGATTTGGTCCCCAATCACTAACTCTCACCCAACTGTCTGTTCCAGTATATTTCCAAGAACGTGCCAGCCACAGACCATGTCATCAGGAGAGAAACTGAGACCACCTTCTCTGGGAGCCACTCCTGTTCTCCTTCTCACCACTGCTCCACAGCCACGCCCACCTCCAGCCACAGGTAGGCACCACCAAGGCCCATGGAAACCTATAGACTCAAAAACTTCATCGGGCGCAAAGTGCCCACTTACTCCGACATCCAGAACTATTCAATACCCTCCCCTGAGTTTGTCACAGGAATCACAGCACACCTTAGCCTCCTCTCCAGAATTGCAGAGGCCAGTCCACACAGCACAAAGGCTCAGACAGCTCAAAAATAACATGGCTGGCTCCCTTCTTCCCTGGGAGCACCAGGAAATAGTCAGGGCCCTCACATACTGGCCCCTGGGGCTGGGCTTCTGAGCTAGATAGCTAAGGACCACGGTGGCGGTAGGGTCCCAGACAGGAGGTCTAAGGTAAGGCTCGGGGGAGGCTGGTTGCAGGGAGGAAAGAAATGGGTCTCTGCACATTACAGCTCACCCATGCATGGGACCCCAGCCCTCCTTCTTCCAATACTGGGGTTGGGCATTTGCAACAATCCACATCACCCCAGAGTGGAGAAGGGCATTGAGCTAAGGGAGCTCGAGGTGGAAGAGGAGCCAAGGAGGTCCATGGAACCACACCTGCTGGGCAGCCCTGCCCCTTCCTGACCCCTCGTCTCACCCCATTTGGCTTTCCCAGACACGAGAGCCACACGTGGAGCCTGGAACGTTCTGAGAGCCTGACTTCCGACTCTCAGTCGGGGATCATGCTATCATCAGTGGGTACCAGCAAATGCAACAGCCCAGCATGTGTGGAGGCCCGGGCAAGGCGGGCAGCAGCCTACAACCTGGAGGAGCGGCGCAGGGCCACCGTGCCACCTTACCATGACTCCGTGGACTCCCTTCGCGACTCCCCACACAGCGAGAGGTCAGTTCCTACCCCCTGGCCTATGCCCAGCCCACTTAGCCAGAGAGCTGGCACCACTGGCCCAAGGCTGACCCTAAGGGCCCCTCAGAAACATTCCAAAGAGTCTAATCTCCATTTTTCAGATGGGAAAACAAGGTCCTGGAAAAGGTGAAATGGCCTGCTCAGAGCCATCAGCATGTTAATGACAGACTGGGACTAGAGTTCGGCCAGTGGACCCTGGTGGACAGTGACCATCTAATTTAATTGTCCTCCCAGGACACTTTTCACACTAGAAAAAGGACATTATTAATAGTTACACTGGAACATCAAGAACAAACAGGGAGCTGGGTGTGGTGGCTCACACCTGTAATCCCAGCACTTTGGGAGGCCAAGGGGGATGGATCACCTGAGGTCAGGAGTTTGAGACTAGTCTGGCCAACATGGCGAAACCCCCATCTTTACTAAAAATACAAAAATTAGCCGGGCATGGTGGCACATGCCTGTAATCACAGCTACTTGGGAGGCTGAGGCAAGAGAATCTCTTGCACCTGGGAGGCAGAGGTTGCAGTGAGCTGAGATGGCGCCACTGCACTCCAACCTCAGCAACAGAGCAAGACTCCATTTCAAAAAAAAAAAAAAAAGGAACAAACAGGGGCTATTCTGGACAAACCAGGATACATGCTAGAAGCTCCATGTCCCAGCAGGAACAGAAAGACATGAAGATGGAGTAGAATGCAGAGTGGCAGGGGAGGTTGTCTTTGAGGACACTGACCAGCACAAGATGGACATGAGCCAAGAATGATGGCAGGCCTTGGCAGTATCAGCAACAAGGTCCCACAGTTCAAGGCCTTGTTGGGTTCCTAAGCAGTGGATGCAGTAAGAACCAGGAAACGCCCCTTCTTCCCTGACTCCAAGTCAGGAGTCACAAGGGCCAGCACCCCTGCCACCTTGGTCAGCCCTGAGTGGTCCTCAGTAAGTGGGGTCTGTAGGAGGCGAGCAGGGAAAGATGAGTGGTACTAAAAACTCCAGACCAGGGAGTGGGGAGAGGAGCAGATATTCCCCTGCTCTCAACTCAGCCTACTCCATGCCAGGCCCTGTGCTGGGCAGGCCTGCCTGGAAATCCAGAAATGGCCTGCCAGGTTCCTGCTCCTGAGGAGCTCCTAGCCACAGAAACAAACCAAGGAAGCTTACAGCAGCCTATGGAAAGTGCTAAACATGACACGACAGCAGGGCAGAGAGACCCAGTCTGACTGTAGGCTCTGGGAAGCAGCCAGGTTTTCCAAGCCCAGCTCCACCTGTGTGATTTGGGGCAGCCTGATCACCTCTGTACCTTGTTCCCTCAGCTGTAGAACAGGGAGAACAATAGCTACTATGCATGGTTCAAGTGAAGGCCACCTGAGATCATGTGCACAGAGCTCTTTGCCTCATCCCTGGCATGGAGCTCATGCTCACTAGGTGTAGCTATTTATCAATCATAACCACAGCAATGAGACTCCTTAATGGGTGGTAGGAAGGGGAGAGGCAGGAGAGCAGGAAGAAAGCATTCCAGGCACCGGGAACAACTTGAGCTGTTCCAACAGAGGCACTTAAGAACAGGGCTGATGAGTGAGGTGCCTGGAACAGGGTGGGCTGTAGGGAGCAGAGGAGCTGGGCCTGAACAGGCAAGCTGAGACCAGACAGACTGACCCTGGGTGGGTAAACAGGAAGACCTGGTTCAGCAGAGCTGTGATTTTACAAGATTGCTCTGGGAACTGCATAGAGTGAAGGAGGAGAGACCCTGGGATGGACCCAGGTGACCACATGTGAACAGCTGGGCCCAGGATGGGGTGGAGAGTGTGCTTCCAGAGAAGGGAATGGGTAGGGCTTGGTGGTTAATTAGATGTGCCAGTGGGAGAGGGAAGAGGGAGGGGGTCAGGCGATGCAGAAAAAATCATAATGGGGACTCCAGGCTGGTTCCAGAGAGCAGTGAGGTGCCCAGCTGTGCAGTTTGGAAGGGAAGCATGGAGGTGGGTGGCCCCTGTCCTGAGGTGACAACGGTGGGACAGAAGGCTGATGGGCTTACAAGGGGGATGTGAGCACAAAAAGGGACAGGTACCTGGGATCCAGCCTGGGAGATACTAGCAAGGCCAGACTTCTGAAGGAGCTGGTGGTGTGGGGATGGGTCTGTAGCCACAAGCAGAGACACCTCAGTGGGATTTTGGTACTCCCCGAAGCAGGTTTTGACCTCACTACAAGAAGGAGTATTTCCCTCACTGGAGCCATCAGGGCATGGAAGGAATTGCCCCTGTGGGGCAGTGAGTCCAGGTCACAGGGGTATCTGAATGGGGACTAGTGGCTTCTGGAATTGGGCAGTATGAGTCCTGGTTCCTGCCTAGCCTCAAGTCATATCCCAGCTCTGCCAATTCTTGGCTGTGTAAATCCTGAATAAGTCACTTAAATGTTCTGAGTGTTAGTTTCCTGTGTGTAGAATGGGACTGGCGGAAGGGTCTTACAGAGCTGCCGTACTAAACCAGATGGAACATGTACTATACCCCAGCGTGAGCCTTACCCCCTTGTCGGTGAGCATTCCCACAGCAAGTGACCATTCATGGAAGCTCACCCGGGTCAGGCACAACGGCTAACACATCCCCCTCATACATCATCCCAACAGAGCTATGGAATGAACACCATGGTTAGGCCCGCGTAACAGGTAAGGAAACCGAGGCTCGGAGAGGTTTAGGAAATTGCATAAGGCCACTGACGGTTGCCGCCGTCATTCTTGCAGGCGGGGTCTCAGGCAAGGTTAAGGCACGTCTGTGTCCGCCCCTCCCACCCTACCCCACCCCCAACTCCCCCAACCCCTCCCCCGCCCGGCCTGGCCCTGGCCCATGCCTCTGCCTCTCCCCGCAGGTACGTGTCGGCCCTGACCACGCCCGCGCGCCTCTCGCCCGTGGACTTCCACTACTCGCTGGCCACGCAGGTGCCGACTTTCGAGATCACGTCCCCCAACTCGGCGCACGCCGTGTCGCTGCCGCCGGCCGCGCCCATCAGTTACCGCCTGGCGGAGCAGCAGCCGTTACTGCGGCACCCGGCGCCCCCCGGCCCGGGACCCGGGCCCGGGCCCGGCGCAGACATGCAGCGCAGCTACGACAGCTACTACTACCCCGCGGCGGGGCCCGGACCGCGGCGCGGGACCTGCGCGCTCGGCGGCAGCCTGGGCAGCCTGCCCGCCAGCCCCTTCCGCATCCCCGAGGACGACGAGTACGAGACCACGCAGGAGTGCGCGCCCCCGCCGCCGCGGCCGCGCGCGCGCGGCGCGTCCCGCAGGACGTCGGCGGGGCCCCGGCGCTGGCGCCGCTCGCGCCTCAACGGGCTGGCGGCGCAGCGCGCAAGGGCGGCGCGGGACTCGATGTCGCTGAGCAGCGGCTCGGGGGGAGGCTCGGCCTCGGCGTCGGACGACGACGCGGACGACGCGGACGGGGCGCTGGCGGCCGAGAGCACGCCTTTCCTGGGCCTGCGCGCGGCGCACGACGCGCTGCGCTCGGACTCGCCGCCACTGTGCCCGGCGGCCGACAGTAGGACTTACTACTCTCTAGACAGCCACAGCACGCGGGCCAGCAGCAGACACAGCCGCGGGCCGCCCCCGCGGGCCAAGCAGGACTCGGCGCCACTCTAGGGCCCCGCTGCGCGCCCCTCCGCCTCGCCCGTCCCACTGTCTTTAAGGAGACCAGAGACCGCCTACTGGAGAGAAAGGAGGAAAAAATAAATAAAAATATTTTTATTTTCTATAAAAGGAAAAAAGTATAACAAAATGTTTTATTTTCATTTTAGCAAAAATTGTCTTATAATACTAGCTAACGGCAAAGACGTTTTTATAGGGAAACTATTTATATGTAACATCCTGATTTACAGCTTCGGGAAAAAAAAGAAACAACAACAAAAAAAAAGAGAGATGGGCCAATTTTTTGACTCTTTAATAGAAACCTATTTTGTGGTGCCTTTTGCTGTACGCTCATCTGGGGCTCCGGGGGAGAGTTGGTTGCGGGGTGCTGGGAGTGACAGCAGGGAGAGAAGAGGCTGCGGGGTTCTGGTGGGGGCGAGGGTGGGGGGCCGTGAGGGGTTGGCCCTGAGGAAGAACTGAGGACAGAAGTAGCTTTGCTCCCAGGCGCAAGAGCTGGAGTTCCCGACCCCTGGGAGGAGAGGGCCAGGACCCTAGGCTTGGAGCTGGAGCTGGGGTAACTTCCAGGGGGAGATAAAGACACAGCTACCCGAATGGGGAAGCCCTGGCTACTCACAGCTGTTAGAGGAGGAGGGCAGAGAAAGGTCTCCCCAAGAGCCTGGGCCCAGGGAGGTGGCAGCTCTGCCAGGGGCCCAATGTTGGCGGCTCCTGTCCCCCACAGCCTCCAGGACGCCCCTCCGTCCTCTGCAGCACCTTCGTTTACAGGTCGTCTTTTCTATTTTACACCTGCATGTCCTTTGCATTTCAGATTCTTTAGATTGGATGCATGGTCACGCTGGGACCGAGAAGAGCCACTCGACAGTGTATTCCCCTTTTAGCAATAAAGTAACACCATTTCCTTCTCACAGGCTGCCTCCCAGCCCCCAACCCACCTGTGACTTCCACTCGTCTCCAGTCCTGCCCTCCCACCCCCAAAAACTGGGTCCACTGCTAATTTGTCAAAAAGGTAATTGTTTAAAAAAAAAATTCCAAACAGAAACAAATGGGAATCCTGTCCTGAAATGTCTGAACACCTGACTGTTGACACTTGAACATTTTTATATTATAAATAAAATCAGAAATAACTCCTGTTTGACTGTGTGTGCCTAGCCCCAGATGAGGAGGGAAGTCAGAGCATGAAGTCTCATGGTGGATGTGGATGATGCTGGCCTGGAGGTTGGAGGGGGCCAGGGCAGTCCCTGGAAGGAAGTGACCCTCTCTTCAGTCTCTCCGGCCCCAGCTCCCAGGACAGACTCCAACCTTCCTCCCACTCCCAATAATATTTACAAGGTGTCCCCCCAGCTGCTGAGGAACCTGGCCAAGGGACTGACACAAATTGCTCTGCTTCAAACTCAGCGTGGAACTCTGGCCCAGTTCTTGCCCCGGATCTATGGGCCGGACTGAGACAACAGTTGCCGGCCTAGGTGGGTGAGGAGGGATGGGTTGTGGGGTTGGTACTAGCACAGCCGAGGCAGGGTGACCCCTGGACCCTGAGGCACGTCACAGGCAAAGTCTGGACATGCACAGTGGCATGACAGGTACCCTCAGCTGCCAGGAGGACCACAGCTGCTGCAGCTCATAAGCCCACAGGGTGTTGCTCTTTCCCCAACTTTATACCCCCTCGGAGCCAGGCCTGTCTAAACCCGCAGCCCTGAGGGAAAGTACATGATTTCAGTATGGAGAAGGCAGATGGAGGCCCAGGGTTCAAAAGCCTTTCCCCTTATCAACTGATTTAGTAAACCAGTGTCCAGCACCAGGAACTATTCGGTTCTAGTCAGACACACGGACGTCTTCCACCCAAACAGCTGAGGTGGTTGGCATGCACACTTGCCTACGCCTGTGTGTTTGTGTGGGTGTGGGTGGGTGTGGGTGTGAATCCCCCTAGGATGTGTGTAGTCAGAGACCTACAGGTGGGAGGGACAGAGAGGCTGCGGGTTGAGAGGGCTTCGGCATCAACAGGGCATAAGTTCAAATTCCAGCTCTGAGCCTCCTAGCCGTGTGACGTCTCTAGGCCAGTTTCCTTGCTGGGAAATGGGTGATGCAAATACCTATTCCAAAAGGTTGCTGTGGAGATTATAAAGTACAGTGCTGATGCTGGCACGTGATAGATGCCTATTACATGGCTGATTTGATGGTGGTGATGACAATCTCCTGTGCCTTGCATCCTTGCATCACACAGCCAGAGTGACAGAAACTAGATGAGAGGGAGGCGATGGAGAAAAATAAAGAACAAACTAAAGTTATTGTATTCATTATGGGGGCGCTGGGAAAAAGTACCTGCTACAAAAAAATTTTAAAAAGGGAAATAATGAACTCAATCCTGCATAAACCTGCAACTCACTGGCCCTTCCCGGCCCCCTTCTGTTGATCTCATCCAGGCCCCGCTGCTGTCTCTGGGTTTGTGGTTGGCTTTAAAATTCTCTGAGAGCCAGTTATTCTTCTATGTGACCTGTGGCTTCTGTAGGATCCCAAATTAACTCCATATGAACTCTTGGGGAACCCACTGACCTTTGTCTGATCCAGCTTATTGTCCTCATGTGACCTTTCCGAGGGCTCCTGTTGCCTTCTAAATTTTAGAGTCAGAAGCTACGTAATGAGAACACTAATCTCTATGTGGCCCTCAGCTGATTCTGAATGACCTCTTGGTGAACTCACTGACCTTTGCATGAGCAGGTACCTTCATTATATGCTCTGAATCCTATAGTACCTGCCATACGTGCTGAGAGTCCAAGGCCAGAACCTAACAGAGTTCTTTCCTCACCTGTCATTCACCCATTTATTTCACAGGTATGATTAGGACCCAGGAACACATGTGGCCAGAGAGGCCCCTTCTCCACTCTGCCTCTCAAACCTCTGCCTTGGGGAGCCTTACCAGTGGCCTTTCAGGAAGAGTCGCAGTCCTGTCAAGCTACTTCCCTACCACCGCCCCGTCACTGGAACATATAGGATGACATTCAGGCAGCTTCCCAAGTCAGAGGTTTCGTCCCCACTTTCCCAGTTCTTTCTTTTCTCTTCCAGGTCATTTTTTGGTTTCTCTTTCCAGCCCCTCCCAGAGACCCAAGTGGTAATGGTAACTGCCTGTTCTCCCCACGAAACTGTGAGCCCCACGAGGACCGGCAGTCAAACTTCCTCCCACCACCATATTCCCATCACCCCGCCCAGTGTGCAGCACACAGTTGGCCCTCGTTGAATGAGAGGATGAAGGCGCAAGAGACACCGTCCTCAAGGGGCAGCCCCCAGAAGTCCCTGAGCCCGAGGCCACTTCCCAGGACCACCAGGTGGCGCAAACCACTTATTGTATGTCACCAGTCCTGGATTTGGACAGTCCTAGAAAATGGGCATGTTGGAGACAGCAGTTGTGCGGGGCGAGGATCCATTCGAATGCAGGAAAAAATATTAGAACTTTGACTTAGATTTATTTTCATCTCATCTTTTTTAAATTTCTATTTTTGTGTATGTTTTATAATGTACATGATATTTTAGTACAGTAGTACATGTATATAATTTACAAATAAATAATTATACAATTAAGGAAGTGAACTAAACATTTTTTTACTGATGGGAGGCACAACCCGTGCTCAGGAAGCACATCTGTCCACAGCTGCCAGAGCTCCTGGCTCTGCTCTCCACTCACCCACCCTCGGGAAGTGAAGGGTGGGACACTGACCCCGAAAATCACAGGACTTCTGAGGCAGCATGGAGAAAGTACAGAGAGCTCTTTTGTAGTGCCACATTGCATTTTCAATTTCATTTAAGTGAACATTTACTTCCTCTGAGCAAAACAAAGGGGCCAGATGGTTTGGTTCTAAAACACACTTCAGCTGATCCAACTTAAATAATCTGAATTTAAATCACTACATCTCTCCACATAATCAAAAGCCCCTTGCCTCAAATGTGAGTGGGCCTGTAAAGTTAGATACTTAGTTGCAAGCCTGGCTTATTTTATTAACTAAGTATGTTACCACTGACGCCAAATTGCTGGCCAAACTACAGTAATCTATTTAAACAATAGAGAGGATTCGCTCTTCATAGCCGCACTGAATGTGCCATCACCCCCACCCACTTGTCAGTTGGAAAAATGCAGGGCTTAAAGGTGCTAGCTAATCCGTGATCGTCAAGTGGC
Organism: Rhinopithecus roxellana; assembly: GCF_007565055.1. Classification (NCBI taxonomy): domain Eukaryota; kingdom Metazoa; phylum Chordata; class Mammalia; order Primates; family Cercopithecidae; genus Rhinopithecus; species Rhinopithecus roxellana. Next base: position 156,500,660 of record NC_044551.1, on the reverse strand, counting down.
AAATTTCTCCACTCTTCCCAGATGCGGCCTTGGCTAAGCCTTTCTGATTCACTAGACAAATGAAAGAAATAGCAACAGAAAAACAATCAGTAACTTGTCATTCCACCTTTTCCCACGACCAAGAATTAATGGCTTCCATAACTGTCCTCCGACAAGCATCTTTGGGCTTGTTGACAAGCGGCCATTTGTGAGGCAGAGTGTCTTTTATTCCTATAGCAGTAGATCTGTCCAAGAGGCCACCTCTGGAGCTCAGAGACCTGGCAGCACCAACATAAAGACCCAAATATAAACAGGGCTGTGGTCCCATCCCACTCACACCCCAGGATATCCATGGGACAAATGGGGCGGTGCATACATGTTCTATTTTTTCCAAAAGTATCAACTGTAAGAGCAGTGTAAGTCACAGGTCAGCTGGAAGAGGGAAAAACAGGGCAAGGGAGACCAGCACTGCCTCCCCCTTTCCTCCCAGGGTGTCAGGAATGCCAGGGGGCCAGGTGCAGCCATCCTTCCTAACAGGGGAAGCTCCAAAATAGGCTTTTCCTTTATCTGATTTCATCCCCTAACTGATTTCAGTTCCGAAACCATCTTTCAGGGTTTCCTTATGTATATATTATTCTTATAGATGTACATTTGTGTCTGTATAAAAAGGAGACAGTGTGATCTCAATGGATGAAAAGAGGTGGACGCACATGTGAGTGGAGTCAACTTGACACTGAAAGGGCACAAGCCTGGGTCCCAGATTATTGTGATGTGAGGCAGGAGACCTGGGCATGGTTCTGGAGGCTGCTGGGAGGAGGGAGGAGAGGATGGTGCTGGTGGTCTGCAGACCTGCTGCTGGTCAACTCAGAGGAAGGAAGAGGAGAAAGGGTGGGGTTCCAGCTGAGACTTGGAGTCAAGACCTTCCCTCACACACAAGAAGATGAGGAGAGGAGCTTGATGAGAAGAGAAAGACCTGGGAAGACAACAGCCCTTCCAGCTTCTCCAGCGAGGTGGTGTCTAGAGCATGCACACAACTGGCCTACAAAATGAGGCTCCATGGTGGAGAGGAAAACAAAGGCCGGGGAGAGGGTCTGATGCCCAGAGATGCCCAAGGACGCAAGGAGATCAACGCCACAAACGGCATCTCCATCTCCTGGGCCCACAGGTTTTCTGCACCCCTCTGGCTGCCCATCAACTGACTGGAGCTTGGTCCGAGTGGCCCCTGGCTGGAATTGTGCTCACCAACCCCACTGGGGACATCTGCCCATCCTGGGGTCTGCACATCCATGTCCGCTAAGTATCAGGCCCAGTGGCATCCTTTGTGGTTTTGCTGCCAGTCACATGGCCCTGGCTGAGGGCAGGACTTGAGTGTGTCTTCCGGAGAGAAGGGTCATCCCCTTCCAGAGTGGCCAGCCGGGCCTCAATCCGCTCCAGATCGTCTGAGCCCACTTTGATTTTCACAGCCAGGAGGTGGATATAGGTCTCATAACGGCTTTTCTGGGGAAAGGCCAAACACAAGGTCAAAAGACAACAAAAAAGGAGAAAAGTATGTGCGCCTCGTACGACAAAAGACTGACTTCCTCGATGTGCAGAGAGCTTTCACAAATCGCTAAAAAGGAGATGAACAGTCCAATCAAAACATAAACATGGGACATGCACATAAACTTCATTCATGATTTGAAAAATCCAAATAATTGGCAATGATTTCTTGGATATGACACAAAAAACCCAATCAACAAAAGTAAAAATACACAAATGGGACTACACCAAAATGTAAAACTTCTGTACATGAGAGGATACAGTCCACAGAATGGAAAGGCAACCTACAGAACGGGAGAAAAATATTTGCAAGTCATATATCTGATAAGAGTCTTGTATCCAGAATATATAAAAAACTCTCAGAATGCAACAAGAGAAGACAAACAACCCAAATTTTTTAAGTGGGCTTGAATCTACATTTCTCCAAAGAAAGCATACAAATGGCCAAGAAGCACACGAAAAGGTGCTCAACATCATTAATCATTAGAGAAATGCAAGTCAAAACCACAATGAGATATCAATTCACACTCTTACTACTATCAAAAGAGCAGAAAACACGTGTTGGTGAGGATACGGAGAAATAGACAGAACCCTTGTGCTCTGCTGGTGACAATGTAAATGGAGCAGCTATTATGGAAAGCTGGTGGTTTATCAAAAAGTTAAAAATAAAATTACCACATGATCCAGCAAGACCATTTCTAACTATAAACCCAAATGAGTTGAAAGCAGGGTCTTGAAGGGATATTTATATACCCATTTTCATAGCAGCATTTTTCACAATAGCCAAAAGATGGAAGTAAGCCAAGTGTTCATTGATGGATAAACGGGTAAACAAAATATGGTGTATACATACAATGGAATATTATTCAGCCTTATCCCATTTATGCCTAGTGTTCCATTATTGGAACATTGGAGTTACTGGAAATAACTCATGGGAGTTATTTATATCATACTGCTGAAGGTCATCTCCAAGGTCTGATTTTTCACCAAAAAAAAATTTGCAACCTCCGACATAAATGGGTTAAAAAGAAAGGACGGCCGGGCGCGGTGGCTCAAGCCTGTAATCCCAGCACTTTGGGAGGCCGAGACGGGCGGATCACGAGGTCAGGAGATTGAGACCATCCTGGCTAACACGGTGAAACCCCGTCTCTACTAAAAAATACAAAAAACTAGCCGGGCGAGGTGGCGGGCGCCTGTAGTCCCAGCTACTCGGGAGGCTGAGGCAGGAGAATGGCGTGAACCTGGGAGGCGGAGCTTGCAGGGAGCTGAGATCCGGCCACTGCACTCCAGCCTGGGCGACAGAGCAAGACTCCGTCTCAAAAATAAATAAATAAATAAAAATTAAAAAAATAAAAAGAAAGGAAATTCTGACACACACGACAACATGGATGAACCTTAAGGACATTATGCTAAGTAAAATAATTCAATCACAAAAAGACAAATTGTGTATGATTCCACTTAGAGTAGTCAAAATCATAGAGGCAGAGAGTAGAATGGTGACTGCCAGGGACTGAAGGGAGGGGAGAGTGGAAAGTTATTATTTAATGTGTACAGAGTTTCAGTTTGAGAAGAGGAAAAAATTCTGGAGACTGGTTACACAACAATGTAAATAGACTTAACACTGCTAACTATACACTTAAAAATGGTGAAGATGATAAATTTTATATTACATGTCTTACTGCAATTAAAATGTTTTTAAATCCAAATTAAAATAGTAATGAGGCTGGGTGTGGTGGCTCGCACCTGTAATCCCAGCACTTTGGGAGGCCAAGGCGGGTGGACCACCTGAAGTCAGGAGTTCGAGACCAGCCTGGCCAACATGGTGAAACCCCATATCTACTAAAAATACAAAAATTAGCCAGGCATGGTGGCACGTGCCTGTAATCCCAACTGTTCAGGAGGCTGAGGCAGGAGAACTGCTTGAACCCGGGAGGCAGAGATTGTAGTGAGCCAAGATTGTGCCACTGTACTCCAGCCTAGACGACAGAGTGAGATTCTATCTCAAAAAAAAAAAAAAGTAATGAGATACTAATTGTTAAACCTATCAGGTTAGTGAAGTTTAAAATGTTTTGCAATGCCCAGTGCTGGTGAGAGCATGGAGAAATAAGTACATTCACAAATTATTAAAGGGGTTAGAAATCAGGGCAAACATTTAAGAGGAAGATATGGCAGCATCTGAGGGCCTTCGTCTGAGCTTCAGCCCCTCACCCCTGTCAGGGAAGGCTGGCACCGTGGAAGGACTGGGGACTAAGGGTCAGGGGACCCTGTTCCCTGCCAGCTGCCACGTGAGCAAGCCCCTTTATCAGTAGGCTTCACCTCCCCAGTCTCACATCAGGCCAGGAAGGAAGGAGAAGGAGCAGGGCGCTGGGCTTTGCAATCCAGCCCCCCAAGGCTCACCTCGAAGGTGAGATAGTGCTCCTTCAACCGGTACTCCTCGGCCTCCTTGGACTTGATGCTCCTCTCGACTGGGTGACACCTGTGTTCGGCCAGCTCCGCAGTCAGCTGCCTCAACTTATTCTCATGAGACCGCAGTTGCTCCTCCTGGGAAGGCAAATCGTGGACTGTGACGCCTTATTCTCAGAATGTCACGGAGTGGCTCAAATCCTGTTCTACCAGGAGCTGCTCCACCAGAGGGAAATGAAGGCCTAGCCAGGGTCACCAAAATGTGGTGATAGAGCCAGGCTCTGGACCCGAGGGTATGCTCCTCCTCCCACCTCCCTTCCTCCTCTTGCTGCTCCCATCAGCATCAGCTTTCCTCAATGCCCCCTAGACACCCCACCTCAGGCTCGGGAGACAAGAGATGCTCACACTTATATGTGGACATAGACAGTCCCTGACATAGACACACAATGATCCCCACACACAACCCAGCTCACATGCATTCCCATGTGCACACACAAACACCCCGGACCAAGGCCAGCCTGGCCCAGCTATCCCCTGCTCCTTACGATACACGCGTTCTCTTACATTCATGCCCAGACAAACGCAATGGTCGCAGACCCAGGAACACACCTGGTGGAGTGACAGGCGGAGACACTGTCACTGATGGGCAAACGCACACACATCCCACCCACTACAGGACAGCCAGGCCCCCTGGTGCTGTGTGCTCATGCGTACATGTGTATGAGTCACCACCTGTGTGTTTACACATGTGAATGTGTGTGGTGTGTACACATACATGGTGTACGTGCATTGCATAGGGGTTCTGGGCAGAAGCAGGAGCCCAGGAGCTCAGTGGGGAGACCCAGGACAAGGCCTAGTGGGAAAGACCACTGGCAAAGAGGAAGTGTGGGGCTTCCGCTGCCCTCTACCTCTCAAGCTCTGGGCCACCATTTCTCCTGTCCTCTCCAAAGAAGCCCTGAGAGCCTGCAGCATGGGTGAGCTGGGTTTTCTAAGACTACAAATAAAACATTTAAGGATAGGTGAGGGCAGCAAAAGAGCATTAGATGAAGAGTCAGCCAGGTGTCACTTGTGTGAGCTCCCTGTGACACAGTCTCCTGCATTTGTGCCCAGGTGCACACAAGGCCACCAACTCTCAGTCACATCCACAGGGATGCACTAGCAGAGAGGCAGCTCCATGCCAACTGCCATAGCCACGGCCCCTGTATGACGTTCCTTGGTATCCCCATCTGGACGTGGGGGTGGGGTGCGTGGGATGGAGAGAAGAGGTGTCCTTCTCTGGTGTCCTTCAGCCCAGGATCACCCAGCCTAGAGACAGAGCTGGGGTGGGTCTGCTGGACGGGGGCCTGGGCTGAGGATGGCAGCCTAGGGAGGCAAAATCTTGACCCAGGAGCATGTACCTGGCAGAGGCGGGTGGTGCAGGAGGGCAGCAGGGGCCGACAGAACTTCTTCATGGAGCTGACAGCGGCTGGGAAGGCCGGGGCAGAGAAGATGGCTGCCACCAGGTTGATCCTGAGGATCCAGGACAGCATTTCTTCCTTGCTCCTGGGGACAGGACGGGGAGAGGGTGCTGGCCTCTCACACAGGACTCCCTGTCCCCTACTCAGCGTCACATACCCAGCACTGGGCCTGGCACTAAGAAGGCACCAGTGCCTCTAGATGAGTGGGTAAAGGGGAGAGGGAGGACACATGGGGGCTGGATGGGCCTGGCCAGAGCTATGCAGGGAGCTCCCTTTCTATCCCAACTCCCAGGCACACCCGGATTCTCATGTGAAAATCAAACTTCCGAGGTTCACAGCTAGTGGCCCTGGAGTGAATGGGTGGGAATGACCATGGACTGGGGATCATCAGAGGCAATGGCAACTGGGCGACCCTCACAGTCCTCCTGCCCTCCCCCGCTGCCTGCCCAGCACTGGCACTGTGATCCTGAGGCCTCATCCACCAGCCTGCCTCCTTGCAAGCTCATGTGCACCCCAGTCTCAAGTCATAGGAAGGCGAGAGGTGGTAGAAGGACAGCCTTACAGGTTACCTGGAGGGTGCATCTTTCCCACATTTAAAGCAAAGGATGATTCATAAAGATGCCACCTGACCCACATTTCAGACTCCAGCGCACTCAGCAGCCCCTGCAGGGCTTGTTAAACACAGTTGCTGGAGCCATCCCAGAATTTCAGGTTCAGTAGGTCTAAGGCGGGGCCAGAGAGACTGCAAGTGATGCTGAGGGGAACCACACATTGAGAACCGCTGCTTTGGGGGGACCCAGCTGTCGGTCTGGGTCATGTGGATACACATGCTCTGTTGCTGACTCACGGGAAGGAGAGGGGCTGTGTGCTGCGTCACTGTGGCCCTAGGCCCCAGGTGGGAGTGAGGGGCTCCAGCTCCTACTCACGGTGCCTGGAAAAGGAATACCCTCCAGTCGGCCGTCTTAAGCTTGAGCACGTTGGACTTCTTGCTGTAGTCAGAGGCCCTGGTGGCCAGAGCGTGATGCACGCGAATGGCGTTCTTCAGGTCACCCTCCGATAGAGCTTTGTCAGGCCTGTACTCATCCTGGGTGGGGCGGGATGGGTGAGGTAGGGTCACTGACCCACACCTTCCACTCTCCCCTCCCCTCACTCCTCTCTGTCTAACCCTATAGCTCCCTTAATTTTCTGTTCCTGCTGCCTCACCCACCCCAACAAGAATCCAGGCATCCCTCCCCTTACCCCAGTTTGTCCCAGAGGCCTAAACAGGCCTCACGCTGAGTGTCCACTGAGTGACTGGGCACCAAGTTCTCCCAAAAACCTCCAAAGCCCTGAGTGGGCCCAAGTCTGGGGAAGGACCCAGCATGTGCCTGAGCCCCAGGTCCTGCCTGGGGCCCTTGGGGTGCCACAAGGCTGGGGCGGGATGGGACTGAGCTGGCCCTTTCTGAGTAAGGTCTCTGGGGCAGTCTCTCACCTTCTGCAGGTACAGGATGGTCCCTTTGAGCACTGCGTAGAATTTCTTCCAGCCACGCCTCCCACGGGGTGCTGGGGAGGAGGGCACTAGTAGTGTGGCTGCAGCCACCCTCTGCAATCTCTCCAACCCCACCTCCGACTACATGTCCACCTGTATGTTCATCCCCAAGGAGTGGTCTGGGGCACCCCCCTCTGTGCCAGCCTCCCTCCCATGCCCCTCTCCCAGCCTGACACCCACTCCTCTTGCCATCCATGTCAGCATGAGTCTTCCGGGTCAGGACGCCGTGCTTGTAGGTGGTGGCACTGAGCGCCTGTGGGACATCCAGGAAGGGGTTGCCACCATCCAGGATTCGCGTCACCTTCTTCGTGCCTGTCCCGAACTTGTCATCCACCAGCTCAGACAGGGATTTCCTCAGCTCGTCCTCATCACTAGGGAAGTACTAGGCCTGAGCACCACCTCCAGAGAAGCCTCAGCCCCGCATCATCATGGCCTTCCCCATCAGCCTCCCATCCGGGAGCCAGGGCCACGGAGGAAGAGCAGCCCCAGGAGGCAGAGATAAAGAGATTCCAATTCCAGACCACAGATCCAGATCTCTGACCCCTCCTCTCATCTCCACTTCCGACCTCTGACCTCTGATCTTTGATTTTTGTCCTCCAAGCCCCAAATGTCACCCTTGATCACAAATGTGGAGACTTTACTGTCTCCAGGTCTCCCTCCCAGTCTTCCTTCTCCTCTCTCCATCCCAGGGAGCACTAACCGTGGCCAGACTGAAGCTGCTGCACAAACCGCTACCAACATGCTGGAAGAGGGAGGCCAGCAGGTAAGACCCTGAAGTCTGGGCCCCCAGGAGAGCCCTGGCAGAAGAGTGCCAGCTCTTACCCTGTGGGGTTGGAGTTCCTGCCAATCCCTGCCTGAGGCCTCTACATGGACCTGGCTGCCCTGGGGAGCACAGCAGAGCCTTTCACAGTCTCCCCAAACAGCAAGGTCAACATCCCTCTCTCCTGATGAGACCTACAGGTCTCGCTGCCTTTGCAGGGGAAGAAGTTAGAGGGCACTCTCCCCTTCCCACTGTCAGTAACAGTCACCACCTAAACGTGGACATATTCTACAGGTTATAGGGGCCTCATGCCTCCTGTCTGCCTACTTCCCAAAGGGAAAGGAGCAGTCATCAATGGGAATTGGAACACTATCCCCATATAGAAAACCAGCTGTGGACATCATAGAACTAAAGTCACAGTTCAACCTATTCCATAACAATGCAAACATTGCACTTCTTTTCTCAATACAGAAGATGAATCCAAAGAGGAATTCAACACCAGGTGCGAGCCAGCTAGACACAGGTGTCGGGCCCTGGATTGGGAGGGATCAGCACCATGGAGAGTGGTCAGAATGATGGACCTGCACCCCCACACTCCCCCTCCCAGGGATGCAGGCTCCCCATACCTGTGCCCGTAGGCACTACTCACATGGCCCATTCCAGCTTTTCATTCTTGATGGAGTTGTAAAGGGTCTGGGAGAGGGAAAAGAGAGAGGGGGGAATTCAGGTGAAGAGTCAAAGAAACCCCCATCTACCACCAATAACGTGGGTACAGTGAGAGATCACCTTTTCAGCCAATAGGGCAAAGTGGATGTTTGATTCATACTTATTTGTTAGATGGGTAAGTGAGTGGGTGGGTGGATGTATGGATGGGTGGTATTTAATTATGTGATCACTTAATGTCAATCTCCCGTAGGAGACTGTAAGCTTCACAAGGTCAGAGGCTGTCCATTTGTTCACTACTGAATCTCCAGTGCATAATCCAGAACTTGACACACAGCAAGTGCTCAACAGGGTAGATGAATGGATGGGAGGATGAATGGGAGGATGGGTGAGTGAATGGATGGATGGGGAAGTGGACAGGTGGAAGATGGAAGGATGGGTGGGGAAATAGGCAGGTGGATGGGTGAATGAATAGAAGATGGGTGGGTGGATAGAGAGTACATGAGGAAGATTTAGGGGTGTATGCATGAGGATATGCGTGGGCAAATGAATGTCAGGGTGTTGGGTGGATGATTGAATAAATGATTGGGTGGATAGATTTGAGAATGAATGGGTGGGTGGGTTGGTGAGTAAGTGAATGAGTGGGGAATAGGAGGTAGGGGGATGGGCGAGTAGATGTGGAGATGTTTGTCGAGGTGAGTAGACGAGGGAGTGTTTGAAGAGTACAGGGTGTCTGTGTGGGTGAAAGGTGAATGGTGAGTGGCTGCTATGTGGGGAGTGAGAAGGGGAGGTTTGGGGATATATATATGGGTGGTGGGTAAATGGGTGGGTATATGGGTAGGTGAATGATTGAGTGGCTGGGTGGATGCATGGGAGGATGAGTGGATGGGTGCAGAAGTGGGTAGATAGGTGAATGAGTAGATGGGGAGAAATGGATAGGTGGATAGTGGGACTGGGATTGTTTGATTCACAAATACGTTCTTAACAAATGCTTCTCAATGGTGAAGAATATAATATAGTAAGAAGAGTGATGGAGACAATGTTCTATGGAACATTGGGGTTTGGATGGAGACCTCCAAACTCATTATTCAACTACCCCTGTAGTATTATCAGATTCTTCAAACCCACTATTTAAAAATGAAGCTGGCTGGGTGTGGTGGCTTATGCCTGTAATTTCAGCACTTTGCAAGGCTGAGGTGCAAGGATTGCTTGAGCCCAGGAGCTTGAGATCAGCCTGGGCAACATAGTGAGACCCCCAGGCTCTACAAAAAAAAAAAAAAAATATATATATATATATATATATATATATATATATATATATATATCGCCAGGCACAGTGGCATGCACCTATAGTCCCAGCTACTTGGGAGGCTGAGGTGGGAGAATCCTTCAAGGCCAAAAGTTCGAGGCTTCAGTGAGCCTTGATTGCATCACTGCACTCCAGTGTGGGTAACAGAATGAGATCTTGTCTCAAAAATACATAAATAATAAAAATGAGCCCATCACCAACCCACCAAAAACCTGCTCCTTTTCCTCAGTTCAGAAATGACCAGACTAGAAAGACTAGAGTTCCACCCTTCGCTTCAGGTTCAAAAGAAAACTGGATTCTCTTAATTCCTGGTGATGTCGAAGGAAAGGGGGGGCTTTTCCTTGTGGTGACAATAATGATGTTTGTGGTGAAGGTAGTGGTGACGGTTGTGGTGGGTGGCAGCTGTGACAATCGGTAGCAGTGTTGATTATTACTGTGACAGTAATGGTGATAATGGAGTACTAAAAACAAATCTCACAAAGCCTTCCCCTCTGCCTAACTTAGGGAACACAGAATAGCCAAATGTTGAGCTCGGTGGTTTCTAACTTTGTCATCATGGCCCTGCACCCTGTGTTAAGGGACTGGAATGCCAGGATTTCAGGGGGCAGAGACCTCTCTCCTCTCTATCCACACAGGGCGCAGCTAGTGGGATGGGGACTCTCAGCAGATAATACCTTCAGCAGGTCTTTGGCAAAGTCTTGGCCATCATTCAGCTGGTCCAAGTTGGCAATGAATTGTTGACAGGACATCTTCTTGCCAATGTTCTGTAATGGAGAAATGGTTCTGCCTAAGAGTAGGGAAGGAGTCTGGTGTGTTCCCCACACACCCTGCCCTGCCCAGCCAGAGGGATGAGGCAGCGTTAAGGGCAATAATGAAAATTAAATTGCATGAATTTTCTATGGTCTCCAAGAGTTTACAAAACTCTTTCTCACAGTCAGAACTGTGCTTGATTCTCAAGCATCTTGAGAGGTTGGGCTTCTTCTGCAGCCCAGGTGAAGGAGTCAGGCTGGATGAAGAGTTGTAAGAGCTGACATTTGCCAGGTGCCTACTGTATTCCAGGTCTTGTGCTTGACATGCATTATCTTATTTCTTTCTCACCCCAAGGAGAAGGTGAGGTGCCTGTTTTTATTATCCCCATTTGACAGGTAAGGAAACTGAAGTACAGGAAAGTGAAGTGGCATGCCCATGATCACACGGCAAGGAAGTAAAAGGCCCAAGTGTGTCTGAAACCAAAGCCTGTGCTCTCACCGCTACTCCACGGTTAACTATCCCAAGGTCACTCAGCACCAGGACTTGAACCCCGGCCTCTTGGCTTCTGAAGAGAAGCTCCGCATATTCTGCCACAACTGTCTCACCCTCTCACCTGCACAGAGGGGCAGCAAGGCTTCCAAGACATAGGTGAAGTGAGGGAAAGTTTATGGGAGTCAAAAATCAATTGCCACGGACACACATGAGTGCCCCATGCTGAGCTGAGCTGAGCTGGAACAAAGAGAACCCAAGCAGATGGTTTCACACTCGGAGGTAGAAATAGGCAAAGAGCTGGAAATGACTAAATCCCCAAGTTCTGCCTTCTTGTTTTAACCAATGAGTAGCAGAGGGGCTCAAACCCTGCAAACCCAACACCTAATATACTTCCAGACTCTCCTTGGAGTCCCCATGTCTGAGAAAACACAAACAGGCCTTCATCTTTGTAAGGATGAAGATTCTTGAATAGCAGATACTTATCACCGTAGGATTTTGTGGATTAGGGTTTGCTCTAAAGCAGTGTTTTCCAAGGTTTACCTACAGAACTCTGGTATCCCAGGAGATGGAAATAGGTATTCTCTCAAAAAGAGATTTCATAATAGAACAAGTTTATCTACATGTTTCAGAGTCTTTACCACGCTCATATGTGCTGGTGTCTCCAAGGAGAGGATCCCATGTCATTTCCCAAGTTTACTGACCTTGGCACTATTTTAGCAAAGACACTCTATTAGCATCATATGGGACATTCACACACCATAGAAATCATTCAGAAAACAATGATGTAAGGCTTTATAAGTAGCTGACAAGCAAGAACTTTCTATGCTTTTCCAAATCATTCAGGAGAAAAGGTCCTATGTATGCCTTGATACAAGTGTGTTTTGTATGTTTCTGTGTATAGTTTTACATATATACGTGTGTGTGTACATAGATAAATATATAGCCGTGTGTGTACATTTGCAATAGATTATGAGGGCAATGTTGATAAGACTGTCGTTGAGTTCCACACAAACTGAACATTCCCCAGCCATTGGTCAGGAGCGCAAAATCAAAAAATGACAAGGCAAGATTTCTAATCTGAGCAATAGCAGACTATCTTCTTGTGAGTGAAACTTCCCAGCAGCATTGGAGGCTTTACAAAAGCAGTGAAGGCTTCAAGGGTGAGGATCCTGCAGGGGAGTGTGGAGAGGTGACCCCAGAAAGAGCAGCCAGGGGCTGAGCGGCTAAGTGGCCTCTTAGGACTGGAGAAACGAGATTGGAGTTCAGGGTCCACCAAGGACAAGTGTCTTGGGAAGCACCCAGTCACACTTCAACAAAAAAGTTGAAATTAAGAAAGAAAATACTAAAAGAAGAAAAATCATCCCAGATGGAAATATGGAGAAGCAGAAATGAATGAAATAACAAAAAGAATTGGTAATGCTAAATGAAAATTGACTATGTACAGCAACAATAAAGTTTTCCAGGGAATAAAATATAGAGAGATATAATAGTTAAAAGCATGACAACAGGAGTATATAAGTTAAGAGAGCAGTAACTGGAACTAAAGTGTTTCAAGGTATTTCACTGCCCAGGAAGTGGTACAAGTACTTTATAAGTCGAGAATGTAAATTGCCAACCATAAAAGGAATTCCGAAAGAATGCACAACTAACAAGCTAACAGAGCAGGGAAATGGAATTCTAAAAAATGCTTAATCCAAAAGCAGGCAAAAGAAGAAAATAAAAGAAACAGAACAGTGGAGTCAAAGAGAAAACAAATAGTCACTTGATATACTTAAACTCAAATATATCATAATTCATTGAATGTTCAAATTAACATTATTACCGGATTTTATTTTTAAGTATATGATATAAGAGACATGCCTTAAATATAAAAGAACAGAAATCTTTGAAAGAAAAAGTCAGAAAAGGATGTAACACATAAACACTAACAAAAGAACTCCAGTATAGCTACACTAACATCTGACAAAATAGATTTGAAGGCAAGAAGCATTACTAGACATAAAGAAGGACATGTTCATAGTGATAAAAGGGTCAATCTGCCAGAAGATATGATCATCCTAAATGTGTATATATCTAGTAGTATAGCTTCAAAATATACAAGACAAAAATTGACAGAACCAAAAGAAGACATATTCACAATCTTGGCTGGAGATTTTAACACTGTTCTCTTAGTAACAGAAAGAACAAGCCGACAAAAAATTGGCAAGAATTCTATGCCAAAAAAATTAGATAATCTAGATGAAATGGACAAATTCTTAGAAATACACAAGCTACTAAAACTGGCTCAAGAAGAAATAGAAAATCTGAATAGACCTATAACAAGAGATTGAATCAATAACTTAAAAAAAAAAAAAAAAATCAAGGCCAGGTGTGGTGGCTCACACCTGTAATCCCAGCACTTTGGGAAGCCAAGGTGGGAGGATCACTTGAACCCAGGAGTTGGAGACCAACCTGGGCAACATAGGGAGACCTTGTCTCTAAAAAACAATAAAGGAAAGAGAGGAGGAAGGAAGGAAGGAGGAGGAAGGAAGGGAGGGAGGGAGGGAGGAGGGAGGGAGGAGAGGAGGGAGGTGGATGGAGGGAGGAGAGGGAGGGAGGGAAAGAGAGAACCGAGAAAGAAAAAAGAAAAAAGAAGAAATAACGAAAAGAAAAGAAAGAAGAAAGAAGAAATGAAAGAAGACGGAAGGAAGGAATGAAGGAAAGGAAGGAAAGGAATTAGATACTGAAGGGAATTAATGAAGGAACCTCGGACTACGGTACCTAATTGCCCTCACGAAATTGAACCGTACAATCCAAGGACCTCCCGCAAGGCAGGACTTAAGCTAAAAGCCTAAAAACCTACCCCGACTACAAGACCGAACTACACTCCCGACAAGCCCGTCCCTACAACACCGCCGTATCCCCTCCCGCTACACTCAATACACCCCTGCACTCACTCCACCCGACCTCATCCCTAACTGCCATCCCTAACGCATCCCGCGACGGCCGCTCCCTCACTATACAGTCATTACGTTCCTTCATTCCTTTCCATCCTTACTTCCTTCTTACCTGCTCCAGACCATCCCTCCCTCCAGCCATCCCACTCCCTCCCCCCGAACCCCTCCCGCTACCTCGCCCCACTCCCGCCCCGCCCTCCTCCCTCTCCCTCCCCTACCTCCATCAATCCTCTCTTCCGCCCCCCCTGTAGCTTTTCACTTTGTGGCCACATGCCTGTGTCCCACTACCTTCAGTGATGCTGAGGTTCTTTACCCAGAGGTTGAGGCTCCAGTTGGCCAGATCCACCACTACCTTCAGCCTGGTTGACAAGAGACCCTGCCTCAAAAGGAAAACAAAACAAAAACAAAACAACAACACAACAAAAAAACACTATCAAGAGATGAAAAGCAACCCACAGAGTGAGAAAAAAATATTTGTAAATCAAGTATCTACCAAGGGTCTAGTGTCTAGGATATATAAAGAACTCTAAGAATACAACAACAAAAGACAAACAACCTAATTTTAAAAGGAATGAAGGACCTGAATAGACATTTCTCCAAAGAAAATATACAAATGGCCAAAAAGTGCATGAAAAAAATGCTCAACATAACTAAACATTAGGGAAACACAAATCCAAACCACAATGAGATACCACTTCACATCCACTAGTATGGCTATCGTTTTTTTTTTTTTTTAAAAAAGAAAGAAGAAAGAAAAGGGTTGGTGAGGATGTAAAGAAATTAGAACACCCCGGCACGTTGGTGGTAGAAATGTAAAATGGTTCAGCCACTATGGAAAACAGTTGGGCACTTCCTCAAAAAGTTAAATGTAGAATTATCCCATGACCCAGCAAGTCTATCCTAGGTATATATCCCTAAAATATGAAAACAGATATTCAGACAAAAACTTGTACACGAATGTTCACAGCAGTACTATTCACAATCACCGAAAGATGGAAACGACCCAAATATCCATCAAGAGATGAACAGATAAACAAAATGTGACATATCCATACAATGGAATATTATTAAGCCATGAAAAATGAACTACCAATACATGCTACGACATGAATGAACCTTGAAAACATGCTAAATGAAAGACGCCAGTCACAACAGGCCACATATTGTGTGATCCTACTCATATGAAATATCTACAATAGGCAAATTCACAGAGACAGAAAGCTAATTAGCATTAGCCAAGGGCCAGGTGGAGGAGGAAATGGGGTATGACTGCTGATGGGATGGGGTTTCCTTCTGGTGTGATGAAGATGTTCAGAAACTAGACAGTAGTGACGATTGCACGCCATTATGAATGTACTTAGTGCCACTAAATTGTAAGCTTTAAAATAGTTAAAATGGTAAGTTTCATAACAAGAAAATAAATCAGTAAGAACATACATGATTTTTACAACACATATAGGCACCTTATTGGCACATATAGAACATTATAACCAACAACCACAGAATATATTCTTTTCAAGTCCACATGAAACATTCACTAGAATTGATCTTTCTCAGGACCAAAAAGCAAGACTCATGCAAAGAAGTGAAATTATACTGGGTAAGTTATCTGCTTTAAAATATAATACTTATAATGACAGTCAGGCAAAAAGACATGCACCCAGATCATCTGAAAGCCCAAGGGAGGTCCATGATTTGGGGCCTCTGAATTCCCAGTTCCACCCCTCCCTCCCACCCCATTTGGATCTACAGGGCTTCCCAGTCTTTCCTGAGCCCTTGGACTTCTTCCCACAGCCTCTGTCTCCGAGCAGAGGAAAGTCACAGCGGGTACAACCACCGCCCCATCCCAAGGCCTGGACCCTGGCACTCTAGGGCCAGGGCAACCATCTCCTCAAACTCATCTCCTTGCCCAGAGTAGAGGCTGGATGGGTATAGGGTGATGCCCAGGCCATCGTCCAGGTAGTAAAACTGTGTCACTGCCTTTGCCCCAGAGGAGCCAGGCCTTTTCCCACAAGTCTGACTTCCATGCACAGCCCTGAGGTCAGAACAATGCTAGCCTGTCTTTAAGGCTCATTCCAGAAGCAGGATGAGGTGGGCCAAACAGACGTCATCCTTCAGGAGGAGGGGAGGGGCTGACCAAAGGTCCTATGGGCAGAAAAACCCTTGCCACTATTTGCAAATCTAGGCTAAACCTTAATTATACTTGGTATTCCCTTAAGGTTATTGTGTGAGGCTCTGTCACCATCTGAGAATGGGCAGACCCCTGCAGACCTCAGGAAAGCATCCAAACCCTGGCCTGTTCCTCCAGCCCTCCACCATCCAGCCCCAACGCACCTTGCCAGAAACTCCCACTGTTGCCACTCTTCAAGCAACACAAGGTTGGAGAGAAATTAAGCTACTCCTGAAAAACAACTAAACTTTGTTTCAGCTTGAGCTCTCCTGGAATGACTTCTCCCACCTACCCCTCCCTCTCTGTTTGCCTCAACCCTGGTGGTTCTCCCTCCCTTACCCCAGCCTTCAGTCCACTCACCAATGCCATAGGCTGTGCAACAAAAATGCCTCTGGAATTTCTCTCCTGGTCTCCATCTCCAATTCTAACCCACATTGCCATCTTCTCATGGCTGGAGCTTGCAAATCACCATTCCCTGACATCCCCCACGCAGTGCATCCTAGACTCATTTGCTGACCCGTCATCACCCATCATCACCAGCACTGGCATCATCTCCAAAATCCCCATTTCAAATACAACTCCTGACCCCCATCTCCTGCTCTTCCACCTCCCCCATTCTTTAAAACCCTCACTCCAACAACCCTTTGATCCTCTGTTGAGATCTGATACAGTTTGGCCCTGTGTCCCCACCCAAATCTCATCTTGAACTGTAATCCCCATATGTCAAGGGAGGAAGGTGATTGGATCATGGGGGTGGTTTCCCCCATGCTGTTCTCGTGATAGTGAGTGAGTTCTCAGGAGATCTGATGGTTTTATAAGTGTTTGGAAGTTCCTCCTACATTCTTCTCTCTCCTGCCACCTCATGAAGAAGATGTCTGCTTCCCCTTCTGCCATGATTGTAAGTTTCCTGAGGCCTCCCCAGCCGTGTGGAACTGTGAGTCAATGAAGTCTCTTTCCTTTACAAATTACCCAGTCTCAAGGATGTTCTTTACAGCAGTGTGAAAATGGACTAATACAAGATCTAAAGGTCCTCACTTTCTTTTGTACCAGTTTAGATTCCAGACCCCATTGGTAACCACTTCCCTGTAAACATCTCTCTTGCCCCTTTCTGCTTCTGTCATATTTGCCTAGAAAAAGCCCAGCACTGACTAAACCCAACTGATTTCCTATACTGTACCTGTATCCAAGTCCAACCAAATACACTTGCAGGACACACAGCTATGCTGGTCCTATTTTACGTCTATGACCACAGCCACATGGGCATGGAGACTCCTGACACTGCCACAGTTCCTGTGTTTGCTCTCCATCCTCCATTAACATGGCACGCTTTTTTTTTTTTTTTTTTTTTTTTTTTTGAGACGGAGTCTCTCTCTGTCGCCCAGGCTGGAGTGCAGTGGCCGGATCTCAGCTCACTGCAAGCTCCGCTCCCGGGTTTAGGCCATTCTCCTGCCTCACCCTCCCCAGTAGCTGGACTACAGGCGCCTGCCATCTCACCCGGCTAGTTTTTTGTATTTTTTTAGTAGAGACGGGGTTCACCGTGTTAGCCAGGATGGTCTCGATCTCCTGACCTTGTGATCCGCCCGTCTCGGCCTCCCAAAGTGCTGGGATTACAGGCTTGAGCCACCGCGCCCGGCCTACATGGCACGCTTTTCCTTTCCATTAAAAGCCTCAAAGTCCCTGTAGTAGACACTGTGGCTCACTCTCTCCAAAACCCCTTTCCCATTAGGTATCAGCAATGAGGTGTGGGTGGGGAAGAATGACCCCACCTTCTAGCCCTGGGCTAGGCCCTGGATCACCTCATTCCTCTTGCCACAGAGATTGATTTGGGTAACCTAGGCTTTTTCCAGTTGTCCCATGGTATTCCCTGGGCCAAAGAGACCAGTTCAGAAAATGGCATATGCCCCATTTGGGGCCAATGGTATTTTACAGCCACTTTCTGGGAGCTTCTGTGGTAGAAGCCCTCCTGACTCCAGCTCCTAAGAAGACACTTCAGATACCAACTCTCACCAGCAAGCAGAGAAGTGCGGCTGTGAGATCTGGAATTGCTGCATCTATCGGGCCTGCGTAGGGGAAGCCAGGCTTGGGATGAGGCTGACATCACTGTCAGAAGAAAATGACAAGAAATTAGATCACCTCTTAACTGGAGGCAAGGCTGAATCTAATCCACCCTGGACCCTGCCTGACTCTACACTTTTCAAACAGTAAGTAGCTGCCATTTTTAAAGCTAGTGGTGTTACATTTCTGTGACCTTAACTAAACCCATCCTGACTGGTCAGCCCCCGTCCCATCTTCACTCTCAGCTCAGGACCTCATTTCATGCTTCGTGGTAGAAGTAGAAGCTGTCAGAAGCCCCTCATCTCCTCATCGCCAGAGCTACCAAGCCTACTGCAGCACCTCCACTTTCTGCCTCGCTTTCTTATGAACATGGGAGATGGGTCAACATTCCCCACTCCCATTTAAGGCCACTCCCCACCTGTGCTCTGCTTCTTATCTCGAGGGAAGCTTCCACTGTCCCTTCTCTCTCCTGCAGTGGCAGCGTCTTGTCTGCTGGGTTGATCCTGGTGGCACACGCACAAGTTGGGTGTTTTAACATCAGACTTGACTGCTGGCTCCTATCAGTACCCCACGCAAGGCCAAACATCTTAAGAGCTGTCTGTGGCCACCACACCCCAACCTCCTGAGCTCATCTCGCCCACTTCAACCTGGCACCTGTCCTCTCCACTCCACCTAAGGTGCTCTTATAAAGGCCTCCAATGACCTTGACCATCCCATCCATGACCGCTCCAATCCCAATGGTCACTCTCGTGCCATCACCTTACTTGACCTCATGGTAGCCTTTTCTACAGTTGGTCACTCACTCCCTTCTCCTCGAAATGCTGTCTTGTCTGGGCTTCAGAGATGCTACACACTCATGGGTTTCCTCCGACCTCCCTGGATGCGTTGCAGTCTCTCCCACTCCTCAGCCTTGCCTCTACATAACGCTGAGCCCCAGGACTTGGCCATCAGTGTGTTCTCTCTGCAGGGACATGGCAATCAGCCATTCCCATAGCTTTGAATTCTACCCCACCCCCATCTCTGTCCAGCCCATGTGTCTGCACCGGGCCCAGACTCATCCATGTCACCGCCTCCTTGGCCTCCTCTCACTGATGTCCAGAGGCATCTCAAACACAGTTCAAAAGTGGGACTCAAGTCCGCCTCTCCCACTCACTACCACCCCCACACAGAAGTTTCTTCCCCATCTCAGGAAATGGCACCCCCAGCTAGCCAGATCCCAAAGCCACCCTTGCTCCTCTCTTTCACTGACCAACCCCATCGGCAAGTCCTGTGAGACTCAGTCCTGAAAGGTCTCCCTCGTCAGTCCCTTCTATGCATGCTACCATCATCTCCCATCTGGACATAAACAAACACCTCTAAGGAAACAGTTCTGCAGCTCCTCAAAAAATTAAACACAGAACAACCAGACAGATGAACCAGCAAGCCCACTCCGAGGTAGAAACCCCAAAGAACTGAAAACAGGTGTTCAAACAAAAGCTTGTGCACGAATGTTCACAGCAGTGCTATTCCCAACAGCCACAAGACGAAAACCAGCCCTGCTGGCCCCATTGCCTGAAATGCACAGTCCCAGATCTTTCCATGGGTCGGCTTCCACTGATCCAGGTCTCTGCCCAAACCTTGCAGTCTTTCCCTGACCCCTAATCCGGACCCCATCATGCCTTCCTGTGTATGCCCTTCACAGAGCCAGCACAACTTGTAATCGCTTGTTCACTTCTGTGTTGCCCACTTCCTGTAACAGGTGGGGCTCCCTTTCCTGTCTTGTTCATGGAATACAGAAGGTGCTCAGAAGACAGGGTTGTTGTTGAGCCTCCAACCTCAAGGGTCCCAGCGCGCCTCCTACACAAAGCCTCCCCAGTTCCTCGACCAGACTGCACCCATCTCAGGGGCATGCCTATAGCCTGATACCCCTTTACTGCCTGCCGCTCTGACCAGAACTCTTTCTGTGGGCACTAGCAGGGCCCCTGTTCTCGAGATCCCCACAACCCACCAGGCCTCAGTCCCTACTTGATTAGTGACAGGGGGAGGGGAGGAGGCAAGGGGAAAAGTGCAAAGCGTCAGGTGCTCTGAAGAACTCCCAGTAACTGCAACCGCCAGGCCTTGCCCACGAGCTTTACTTCATATTCTTTATACACTGGCACTTTATCATGGGGAAACTGATGTGTAGTGAAGTAAATAACTTGCCTCAAGCCACACAGCCTTCGTGTGGAGCAACAGAGAACACAGCCTTGGAGCCCACGCTCCTAATCTCTGAGCAGGGCCACGCAAAGAGAGAGACGTCTCTACCAAAAATACAAAAACTTAGCCAGGCGTGGTGGCAGGTGCCTGTAGTCCCAGCTACTCAGGAGGCTGAGGCAGGAGAATGTGTTGAACCCGGGAGGTGGAGCTTGCAGTGAGCTGAGATCGCGCCACTGCACTCCAGCCTTGGTGACAGAGTGAGACTCCGTCTCAAAAAAAAAAAAAAAAAGAGAGAGAGAAGAAAGCCTCAGTGTCTGTCTGCTGCAAACATGAACAGTCTTTC
Source organism: Rhinopithecus roxellana (assembly GCF_007565055.1). Taxonomy (NCBI): domain Eukaryota; kingdom Metazoa; phylum Chordata; class Mammalia; order Primates; family Cercopithecidae; genus Rhinopithecus; species Rhinopithecus roxellana. The sequence goes on along the minus strand of NC_044551.1, from coordinate 156,480,101 downwards.
CAGTCCACTTCTAATCTACGAAGTCCTGACGTTTCTCCTCAGCTGTGGCATCAATGTGGGACCAAGCCAGCTAAGGCCCACCAAGCTCCGGGGTGCTCTTGGCCCAGGGTTCACTACACAGTGGCTGCCGCCCTTCTTAGCAGCTCTTAGCCATAGGGAGGGGCAACCAGGGCTTGGCCCAGCAGAGACAGCCCTGAGATTGACCACAGGCCCAGCCAGGGGTGGGGACAGGGAGTGAGGGGCCTGTTGAGTGCTCCTTTTAAAGCAGGCTAGCAACACCTGCTCTCTGTCAATAAACAAAGGGCACAGTCTGGGGGAACAGCAGCAGGCTCATGGGCTTTGGCGCTCAGTGACATTCATGTGGAATGCGTCTTCTCTCTTGTTCCACACTCAGGTTGCAGACCCAGGTGGACTTGGCAAAAGCTGTCACATATTTGCTCTTCCTGACACAGGCACCGAGGTTCTAGCCCTCCCAGGCCAGGTGCCCCAGTGCACCCATGAGCTCAGGCTGCCAGCAGACTGGGCCTTCACAATCTCGCCTTCCAGCGGCCTGCAGGCTGGGTCTTCCAGCTTGCCCTTGGTTCAGTTTTCACAGTAATGAAGACTACTATTGTTCTTTTTATGTAACAAAATTCTACATCATAAAATCCCTACTAGGCGCCAGACCCTGCCCCTTGGTGCCATGTATATTACATCTCTCAGTCCTGCCCATGACACTGCAGGGAGATCATTATTCCCACCTCCTGGATGTGAAACCTGAGGCTCAGAGAGGGCCAGTGCTTGCCCAGGGTCACACAGCTACCACGTGGAGGCAAGAGTGGAATCTGAAGTTGGGTCTATCCCAGCTCTTTCTTTCACCGCCAAATCCCCTAGATTTCCTGGTTAACTCACTGACCTATTGTCCCCATGAGTCACTGAGACATTCTCTACCTAGCAGGGGACTGTGACAACCCTGGGTGAACAATGATGGGGCAGTGATTGGGTGGAGCCAGATGGTGATGGGGGACACAGAAGGGCGACATGGTGATGGGGCCCTCAGCACACAGGGCATGCACACCACTAGCTACACTTACCACCTGCGAGGGCAAGAGAGCCCAGAGAGGGGTTCCGGAGCAGACAGAGGAAAGAAGAAGGAGTTATTGAGTCATGAGAAGCGCTGAGACAGCCTGGGGCCTGGACCAGACACAGTCTCACAGCCTCGGTGTTCACTGCTTGGCCTGGTCGGGGCTGGGGGGTTGGGAGGGGTTGCCCTGGGCATGGTATTTCAATGCAGCTGCATTCAGACTTGTGGGACAGGGGCAGAAAGGGCACATGATCTCTTAGCATGGACAAGGGGCACATATTTGTGGCTCATCTTAAATTCGCATGACCCAGCTGCTCTCACTGGCATACTTGGGGGTGGGGACTCAGGCAGATCACAGGTGGATGAAACTAGGGCGGGGCCAAATCTAGAAGCCAAGCTGCCCAACCCCCGGGCCTTCAAAAGGAAGCCTGGCCACTGAGTGAGAGGTCTCAAGAAGGGACTGGGATCAACACAAGGTGGGTCCCTGAGAGAACATGTGACACCCCCACCTCCACCTCCCCAACTCACGTGGCCGTGCAGGTCCGTGTTGAGCAGCATCAGGGCACAGGTGAGTGTGTGGATCCCATCTGAGTCAGAGACGTGGCACTCTCAGTGCGAGGATCCAACCTCTTCCCACCCCGTCTCCCGACGGAACCCACCAGGAGGCCTTGGACGCAGAGTGAGGCCAGCCGCCTGCCAAACTCACCTCAGGGGCCAGGGCCTGCATGATGCTCCTGGTCTGCCCCCAATGCAGGGCCCAAGTCACATGCCTGCCCCAGGAGCCTGACCACCCTGGACCCACTCTGGCCCGGACTTCTGCCTCCTGTGGCCAAATTCACCTTGAACCTCAGACCTAGGAATGGCTCTGAGACCCCAGCCCTGCCCCTGCATTGACCTGTGTCTCTCCCAATGATGAGCCTCGTCCCCCAGTTCCTGAGATGTGGGCCCATCTATTGGGCAAGTCCTGTCCCTAAGAGGACCCCAACCTGGACCCCCACCACACCGGGACAGCCACCACACCAACAGTCAGCACCATGACAGGGACCACAGAGAAGGGAGAGCCACAGAGCTGAATCCCGAGGCTGGAGAGACTTCCAGGCAGTTGGGAGGAGAACAGGCAAGACTGCGCTTTGCTCAGCAGGCAGACCGTGTGCCATAGCTTATTCAATTAGCATTCATTGAGCACCTACTGCATGCCAGAGAGGACAAACCATCTGGGCCTGGCAAAAGGACCAAAGTGCCAGGTGGACCAGGGTGGGAAGGGGCCAGGGCCTGGCTGAGTGGGTGGGGAGGGTTGGGCAGAGTGGGTGGGGGCCATACCTTCCGAAGTGCTGTCATCAGGGTTGCACTGGCAGTACCGGCGGGAGAAGTGTGTGAGGACTCGCTCACGCTCTTGTGTCTCCCCCATCAGTGGGAAGGCCTTCAAGAATGTTCTGGAAGGCAATTCAAAGCTGCTGAGGGCAGTCTGAGTCCTCACCCAGGGTAAGACCACCCCCCCACACACACCACACACCCACCCTAGGGGGCCAGGGCTCCAGTGCCCCATTCTCTGGGTCTGGACGCTCTCTCCAGCCCGGGAGGCCCTGGGCCCCAGGACAGCCACTCTGGAGTGCTGAGGCCAGGGGGCCTGGTAAACTTTAGAGTTTCAGTCCTCATCACCCTCCAGGGACCTTCTGGAAGTAGGCAGAGGACAGATGGTGAAGAACAAAGAAGCGCACCGCAGCACCTGCTCTTCTTCAGGGTGGACGCCCACTCCTTGCTCCTTCCCCTACAGCCAGGCCCTGTCCACGCCTGCCCTTCAGAATGCTCCTCCTCAGTCATCCTCCCTCTTTCATGTGCCACCAGCTGAGCCCAGGCCTAACCCTGATCCCCCCACTCCTCCTCCACCCCAAGACTGAGTTGTCACCAAGTCCTGATAGTTTGTTCTTCAACCTCGACCTTAACCCTCCTCCTCTGCCACCACCCTTATCATGTGCCCAGGACAACGGGGCCACCCCTGCACCCACTACCTCCTCCCCGTAGACACCAAGTTGTCTTTCTAAATACCCACGCAGGCAGGACTTACTGCTGCTTAAAATCCATCACTGGGCCAGGTGCAGTGGCTCGCACCTATAATCCCAGCATTTTGGGAGGCTGAGGTGGGCAGATCACCCAAGGTCAGGAGTTCAAGACCAGCCTGGCCAACATGGTGAAACCCTGTCTCTACTAAAAATACAAAAATTAGCCAGGTATGCTGGCACGTGCCTGTAATCCAAGCTACTCAGGAGGTTGAGGAAAGAGAATCACTTGAACCCAGGAGGCAGAGGTTGCAGTGAGCCAAGGTCACGCCATTGCACTCCAGCCTGGGCAACAGAGTAAGATTCCATCTCAAAAAAAAAAAAAAACCTGTGATTCCTTGGCACCCTCAGAATAGCACCCAGGCTCCTCACATCATGGCCACATTCGCTGCCCAGACTACCCTCCTGTGCCTCTAACCTCACACCCACCTGCTACCTTCACACCCTGGACAGAACAGGCATTTCACTATTCAGTGCCTCAGAGCAGGCCAGGCCTCCGGGACACCCTTCCTTCCTCGGCTGGGCAGCTCTGAATCTCCCTCAAGGCCCAATTCAAAGGTCATTCCCTTGGGAAGGGAGATTGCAGGCTGAGGCCATTGGTGTCTCCATCAGTCTTGGGTTCAGGAGATGGTTTGTTCTTAATTTTGCTATAGTTGATTTCATTTTGGCCCAGAATGACTGCAATGCCCACTTTGTTTAACCCTCTCTCATGCCACCTCCTAAGGCACCCTGGGACCTGCAAGCCATGTCTTGGCCAGCCCTTACCCTCTGAGGCGCCTCAAGGCATCCAAAACTGCAGAGTACTCTCAAAATCCAATCCCAAGCAACCAACTGCTGCATAATAGCACTGCCCTGTCTGACAGCTCGCTGTCCTTCTCTCCCTATCTCTCTTGCTTCCTGTTCTCTTCTCCCATCTGTCCCCCAGCCTGGCCCCTCCCCTCTTCTCACATTCCTCCAGGACTTTCTCTAAACCTCCCCCATTCCAACCTTAGCCTGTTTTACCTATGAGCCATCCATCCCAGCTCCTACTCCCCAGCCCAAACTCCCCTTCCCTGGACACTCTGCCTCAAGCCCCAACCAAGTGCCACGACCACCAAACTCTTGGGCTGTCCCTAGGGGCAGCCCCACCACTGCCCACCCTCCCCCACATCTTGGCACCACCAGCCCTTTTACTCTACCCTCTGTGCAACTTCTCACACCGACCTTTCCCCTCTGCCCAACCTCATGCTTGTTCTCTCCCACCTGACCCTCTTCAGAAGCCTACATGCTTGCAGTGCCTGCACAATTGAGTCTCAGTATTGGGCTGGCATACAAGGCACTCAGTCCAGCACCTACACCTCTGATCATGAGCTGACCCCACTGAACAACTTCCCCAACCAATCTTCCTCATTCTACTGCAATCTTTACAACTCAGCTCAGGATACAGTAGCCTGCTAAACACCAACACTTCCACTGAAAACAATAAAAACCATGGGTTTTCTTAAGCTATTGGAAATATTGCTGAGGCAGCAAAGACCAAAAGGGCCAAGATTCTGGAGAGGAGAGAACTGCGGAAAGATAGTTTGAGCTTCTGTGGCTGCTTTTTCCCTGGGGGAATTGCTGATTATGGGCACAGGCAAGAGGCAGGGCATTGGGTGGCTTCAAGAGGCTGGAGACTTCAGGGGCTGTAAACACATGGCCACTTTTCCCTTTGAGATAGTTGCTGAATTTCAGAGATATAAAAGATACAGGCCGGGCGCGGTGGCTCATGCCTGTAATCCCAGCACTTCGAGAGGCCGAGGCAGGCGGATCACGAGGTCAGGAGATCGAGACCATCCTGGCTAACATGGTGAAACCCTGGCTCTAATAAAAGTACAAAAAATTAGCCGGGCGTGGTGGCGGGCACCTATAGTCCCATCTACTCTGGAGGCTGAGGCAGGAGAAAGGTGTGAATCCAGGAGGCGGAGCTTGCAGTGAGTGGAGATCATGCCACTGCACTCCAGCCGGGGCAACAGAGCAAGACTCTGTCTCAAAAAAAAAGATATAAAAGGCAGGAAGCAAAAAGCCTAAGCAGAAATCCTCTGAGAAGTAGAGGGAATTTTTTTTTTATTGAAGAGGGGGAAGTGTTGTTGCACTGAGAAGACAAAATCAGGCTTCTGAGCCAAGAAAGAGGTTTGCCCAACTGAACACACAAGGCTCCCAGTAGAAAACTCTGAGGACCTCTACCCTATGATCAGAGCACACCCTGAGCCATAGCAAACTTCAGTGCAAGGATTAGGACTGCATCCCCACACACCTTCTAACTGCCTAGCAAAGGACAACGTAAACCCTCTCTGGAGGAATATAGAATAATCTAGAAGCACTACAATTCTTTTTTTTTTTTTTTTTTTTTTTGAGACAGAGTTTCGCTGTGTCTCCCAGACTGGAGTGCAGTGGCACGATCTCAGCTCACTGCAAGCTCCACCTCCTAGGTTCACGCCATTCTCCTGCCTCAGCCTCCCGAGTAGCTGTTCAAAAAAGAGAGGGAAAATAATGGAAAAGATGGATAATTCACGCAGAGAATTAGAATCTATTTTTTAATTTTTTTAATAAAATGGGAATTCTAGAAATGGAAAATATAACATAAATTCAAAACTCAGTAAATGAGTTCAAAACCTATGTATGCCTATTGTGCCATTATCAGAACGTTAAGCGTGTGGGAGTTATTTATATCCTACTGCTTAAGGTCATCACCAAGGTCTGATTTTGTAATTCAGAAAACTGCAACCTCAGGCATAAATGGGTTAATGACACATTAGAAACAGAAAAAGGGTAAGCAAAGTGAAGTGAAAACAGGTCAGCCGAAAATATCTCAACAGAAGCAAAGAAAAAAGAATGGAAATTACTTTTTTTGTATGTGGGTTTTGTTTGTTTGTTTGTTTGTTTGAGATAGGGTTTCACTCTGTGACCCAGGTTGGAGTGCAGTGGTACAGTCATGGCTCACTACAGCCTCAGCCTCCCCAGGCTCAGGTGATCTTCCCACCTAAGCCTCCTGAGGAGCCAGGACAACAGGCCTGCACCACCATGCCTGGCTAATTTTTCTACTTTTTGTAGAGATTTGGCCTCCCTATGTTGTCCAGGCTGGTCTGGAACGCCTGGCCTCAGGTAATCTTCTGGCCTCAGCCTCCCAAAATGCTGGGATTTCCCAAAGTGCTGGGATTACAGGTATGAGCCACCGTGCCCGGCCAGAAATTACATTTTTTAAAGTGTAAGAGACACGTGGAACACAGTCAAAAGGTCTAACGTGCATGAATCACCCCACCCCTTAGCTCCAAGATGCTTCCATCTCTCCTAGGGCCTGGTCAGTAGCTGCCCAGTTGGCCCCTGCCACCAGAGCCTACTAGATACTACAGGGCTGCAACCATCCATGCTACCCTCCGGCTCCTAGGAACCTGCAATTGGCCCTCCTGAGGTCTACTCCCTAGGTCCTAAACCAATATCGTTGAGATCAAATCCCATTTTACCATCTCCTCCCTCGATGACTGTGAGGAAGTCTCTTTATCCCTCTGGCCCATAGTTTCTTCATGTGAAAAACATGAATGATAGTGCCTACCTTACCGGGGTACGGAGGATGCAGTAAGCAAGGTGAGTAAAGACCTAGAGGATCTGGCAGGCGGGAATTGCTCAATACAGGCAAGTCCTGAGCCTCCCTTCCTCTCCTAGAGTCACAACTACATTTCCACCCTCACATCCTAACAGCTACTACAAAGCGGGCACTCACTAAACTACTGGGCCGCTGCTGCTCCTGTGGCCCCTTCCCCACAGCCTCACCAGGGGGTCAAAAGACTTGCCCAAGGTTGTAGAGCAAGTTTATGGTAGAGCTGGCATAAGCATCCAGATGTGCAGCCTGTACCATTTGTGGGCACTGCCCGTCCCAGCCCCACTGACCTGAGTGCTCGGTCCAGAGTCAAGCCCGAGAAGTCGAAGAAACTGAGGTACTCCCCGGCCACCAGTCTGCTAAACTCGTTGCTGCCAGGAGAGTATGGGATGTCTGTTAGAAGCAGGGTCCAGCGCAAGGATGACAGAATCATAGGCATTACTTGGGGAGTGCGGCCCAGGGTACCCGGACCCACCCACCCCCAAGACCTGCTCAACCCCTAGGCTACTGGCCAGTTGGGCCATAACATTCAACCTTGGTCTGGGGGTGTCAGGAAGGCTTCCTGGGGGAGGTGACGTCTCAGTCAACACAAGGAATTACAAGCTAACCAGGCAAAGGAAGTAGGGGTGGGATGATGCAGTGTCCCCAGGGAGGAAACTGTATGGCATGTCCAAGAAGCTACTAGCAGGGCCATGTGGCCAGAACCTAAAGAACAGGAATGGGGCAGCAAGTGATGAGGAGGGGACCAGGGGAAGGATCAGGACTTGATTCAGAAGGGTTAAAGCAGGGATGGGCAGTCTGTATTTTGGAATGCGCTACTTGCTAAGTGGAGACCGACAGGAGGACTGCCATAGTTGTCCAGATAGAGATAGATGGGATGGGGAGAAGAGAGATTTAGGGGGCAGAACCCACAAGACACGGAGATGGAATGGACATGGGGCATGACCAAGAAGGCGGTCCCCTGCAGGAGATGTCAGACTTCAGGACCAGGCATCCATGTGAGAGTCATCAATCCACAGCTGGTCAGTAACAGCTCAGGGTGGGGCTGAGCCCATGCAACAGGAGAGGGCACAGATAGGCTGGCTGGCCCAGAGCCCCAAATTGGGTTGGGAACCCAGGAGCGAGCCAGCAAGAAGGCTGAGAAACAGCAGCCAGAGGTGGGGTGTGTTGTCCTGCAGGCCAACCAAGACAGTATTTCAAGAAGACTGGCATGAGGAATTCTTGTCAAAAACTAGAACAAATTTCTACCTGATTCTAATTAAGCCTGGAGCTCACTGCCCATTTGCAGGACCCATGGGAAATAGAGAAACATGTTAAATAACAGCATGAGGATACCACATCTGAACTGTGGAACATTCTTTAGGACAAGTGGCTTGGTTTCTTCAACAAATACTCAGCACTGCTGAACTGCTGAACTGTTGTTGATTCAAAGAGACTTAACAGACCAATCAGCCAAGCGCGATGTGTGGACCCTGTTTGAATCTTGATTTCAATAAACCAACATTTTTGAGACAATCAGAGAAAATTAAACATAGTCTGAATGTTGGAGAGATTAAGAATTTTTTGTTCATTTTGTTAGAAATTATAATAGAATCATGATTATGTAAAAAAAGATCCTTATCAGTTGGAGATACATACTAAAGTATTTATAAATCAAATGATAGAGTGTTTGAAATATGCATTACAATCTTCCAGCACATGAGAAAAAAGCTGCGGGTCATCGACGAAATGAGAATGAAGAAATAGTAACTTTGAAACCCAGTAATGGGTATATAGAGGTTTGATATTTTTTTTCTCTGCTTTCGTGTTTGTTGAAATTTTCATAATAAAAAGTTTAATTAAAGAAAAAGAAATAAATGGCCAGTCTCACGGAAGCTGCTGAAGGTGCTAAGGTGAGGCTTGGGGAGCAGCCACCAGATTCAAAAACACAAGGCCACCAGTGACGTTGGCACAAGAGGTTTCTGAAGTCGGTGTTGGCGGGGGGAAACCAGTGTGGAGGGGCTGAGTGTGGAGAAAGAAAGGGGATAGAGGCCACCCTGGGCAGAAAACCCAAGAATTTTGGCTAGAGGAGGAAGTGGGGCTGAGAAACAATTTTTCTTTTTCAGATGGGAGAGACTTGAGCACAATTAGCTGCTGGAAGGAGTGGTTGAAAAGATGGGAGAGGGCAGGGGCAGGCCACCAAGAAGGCTCCTGAAAGGATGGTGTTAGGTTTGGGGGTCCAGTCCAACAGAAGAGGTGAGGGCATCTGAATTGTGATTTCTGGGCTGGTGCGGTTGTCAGGGACCCGGTGCAGGAGCAGCGTGGAGGCTGCGGGGGGTGGAGAGAGAAGTGGAGGGAGAGAGAAGAGGAGGGAGAAGAGGAGGATCCAGGACCTGAGCTGCCCTCAGGGTGTCCTGAGGCCTAAAGCCTGCATGTCACCTCCCACTCATGGGCAAGGGTCTGGACTGTCTCCCAGCCCTGTGAGCAGTGCTGCAGGGCTAGGCCTGCTCCTGCACAGCTCAGAGCCTTAATGCGGATCCTGGGAAGCACTCCAGGTAAAAGGGCCAGAGGCAGGTGGCAGGTGAACACACCAGTGGTCAGAGGTGCGCAGGATGTGCCGACAGACTTCCTCGGTCCTGCAATCCCGCCTGTCCCCTGGTCCCCCTTGGGGCTCTCATCTAGCCAGTTCCCTCTGCACCCGGTCTGAAGGCCAGGGTGTGGGCTTTGGGGGCTTCAGCCCCTTCAGCTGGTCCCAGTAGACAGTAGTGCTTAATGAAGGCCAGAAGCCCTTTCCTGAGCTCTGGGTCCCAGAGGTGTCCCCCGAGGCCCAGGTTCTCCTCTCTCCCTGGCCCCATTAACTGGGCCCAGCTGCTGCCGGCTTCTCTGTCCTCATATTCATGGTGGCCCCATAACCACATCCCACATCCCTCACCCCCAGCCCCGAGGGGCCGCCCGCCACCACCCCTCCCCAAGAGCATCAGCCTCGCCCAAGCAGCCCAGAAAGGAAACAGATTTAGGGCGAGGCCAGGAATGAGGACAGTGGCGGGAGGAGGTGTCCTCGGGGAACTGTTGGGAGCCACCCCCCAGCACAAGGCACCCCTGAAGAAGGTCACCCACAACCCCTTGAGGCTGAGAAAGACACGAGGTTTGCCCGGGGTTGGGGGCGGGGGAGACCACACTCACTTCTTGCCCAGCTGCCGGGCCACATCGCAGCGCTGGAAGCCCTCAAGGTGGTAGAGGCGGCGTGCCAGCCGACGAGCAGCTTCACTGACCCCCTGGCACCCGTTGGCCAATGGGTCTGCGCTACCAGGCTCCAACCCCTCCGAGCTGCTGAGCTCAGAGTCTGAGTCTGACAGGCCATCCTTCAGGCTGGGGTCACTGCAGATGGAAGGTGGGTGGAGGAGTAGGGTCAGAGGCCCAGGGTCAAAGGCCCTGGAGGAGGTTGGGAGGTTTCCCCAGGCCACTGCAAACCATGTAGGGGCCAGAATAGGGAAAGAAGCTCCACCGCAGCAGGAGGGAATGAAATCAGACTTTCAGAAGAGCCTCTCAAGTGAACTCACAGCATAGTTCCCTGACTCCCCACTTCTACCGGGGCTGAGAAGGCCTGGAAGAGCAGAATGAAACCTCAGGACGCAGGGTGGGAAGTCTGGATGCAGAGGGTGGACCAGGTGACCTTGAAGAGGGCGTGCTGACTCTGGATACTGAGTCACTCTAATCTGCTTTGCCCACTCTGGGTCTCAGTCTCCCTATCTGCTCAGTGGTTCTCCCAGCTCCCAGCCTGGGCCCTGCCTCACCTGGCTGAGTTCAGCAACTTGTCTGTGTCCTCCTCGTCATCATCCTCGTCCCCCCCTGGGCCCTGGGGGCCATCTTCATGGAATCCATTGGGCATGGCCATGAGAGACAGGCGGCTTAGGACGTTCTCAGAGCGGCTGCTGGAGATAGAGCGCCGCAGGGGGCTGCCCAGCTCCCCATCACCACCAGCTGCCCCCATGTCCCCCTCAAACCCCATGTCCCCAATGCCCAGCCCAGCCCCTGGCTCAGGGCTGTCACGAGCCCGCTGCTGGATGAGGGGTGTGAGGGGGGCCTCGAAGCTGACGCAGCTGTCACTCTCATCGGTGAGGCTCAGCCCATCTAGGGAGTCGAGGCTGCTGTACTGGGTGCCCCGCAGCAGCTCTGACTCCAGAATCTTCTCAAACGTGGCACTGAAGCCATCCCGCACATCTGGCTCCCCAGGACCATCCAACCTGTGGGATGCAAGGAGCCAGTCACCATCCTGCCAAGGTATCCCCAGTACAGGTGCTGGTGACTGCACTCATCTATGCCTGGGAGCCCCCTAGGGGCACACCACCCCCCATCCTATTCACTTATCCCTTCAGCCAATACTGACTGAGCACAGGTGCCAGACACCGGGCTGGGTACTGGGAATACTGCAGGGAAAAGAGCAGACCTGGGGCCGGGGCCATAGTGGGCATCAGATATGTGTCTAAATGAATGAATATAAGGCCTCATCCCCCAGCCCGGCATAGAGGGCTGCTTCCTCCAGGCTCTCAAAGCAATGTGAACATTTTCCTATCACAACCAGTGTCACACTGGGTCATAATATTGCTCTTCCCTCAACCTGGGAGGTTCTTAGCTCAACCAAACACATCCCAGCTGTCAGGTCTGGCCTCACTGCCACCTCCTCAGAGACAGCAGGGGAGGCAGGCCCACAGCACACTGGCCTCCTGCTCCGGATCTGTTTATTTACTCCTCAGACCTTCCCAGCATGTAAGATTCTGTCTTTTCTCCTGTTTACTGTATGTTCCCCAGCTCCAGAACAAAAGCTTTGCAAAGCCAGGGAGCATCCCCACACAGAGTAGGTGCTCGGAACATCTAGCTGAACGATGTGCTGGGTGAATGAACATGTGCTTTTTAGCCCCATGGCCCTACCCATGCTTTCCAAGCCCTTGCAGGACCCTGTGCTGTCCCCCAAAAGAGGCCTTTGCACTGGCTGTTCCCTCTGCCCAAAGTGTTCTTCCCCAGCTAAAACCCTCCTTCCACATCCCTTTCTCAGTGAGGACTGCCCAGACCTCCCAATCTAAACCATAAGCTGCCTCTAAACACCCCAGCCCCTTTTTTCCTACTTTTTCTTCCCCAAAGCACTTATCTCCTTCCAACATACTATATAAGTATTCATTGTTTTAATATTTATCGTCGGTCTCCCTACTAGACTACAAGCTCCATGAGAGCAAGGGGTTAGTATGTTTTGTTCATCTCCAGCACCTGGAAGACAGCATCGCACACAGATGAACTGAGGAGGCTGGGAAGATTCTTATCCACCAGAGACACGAGCAGGTACACAGGGAAGGAAGGAGAGAGAGACTGAGAGAGTAAGACCATGAGAGGAGGACAAGAAAGAGACAGAGGAAAGGGATATGAGAGGACAACAGAGACAGAACGTGAGAGAGATAAAGAAAGAGCTAGACAGACAAGGATAGAGATGGAAGATACAGCCAGCAACAGGAAGAGACACAAGGAAAAAACACAGCAGGCTGAGCCCGGCCCATTTCAGATCAACCGAGGCCCATGATGGGTAAAGAAGCACGCCCCTCCCTCTGCATCAGCCTCCCCTGAGGCTCTGGTCATGCCCTACTTTCCCCCAGCCCCTGCTGCGTAGCAGAGACTGAGTTGTATTTGGAGGACTGGGAAGTGCCCCTGCCCCTCAAACATCTCCTTGGCCCCACAGTGCCTAAGATTCTGTCCCAGTATGCTTCCTGGAGAAGGCACTCCCACTCCAGCCCCAGCAGGAGCTGAGACTGCAGCCTTATTAGGCTCTCTCCTGCCAAGGAACAAAGTGGGGAGGGGGACAGAAATCTAAAAGGCACAGAATGCCTGGCAGGGGCTGGGGTAGAAGTTTCCTCTACTGACCTCTGGAAGGAAAGGAGGGGAAAGAAGGTCCATTGCCCTGGCCACCAGGGCAAATACCCAAAGTCAGCCCAGTAAAGACACCTCTGCCAAGCCTGTGCTGGGCACTAGAGACATCAAACAAGACAGAGCCCTGCCTGCAGGGAGCTCTCAGCCCAGGGTCAGAGCCACCAAAGGACCCCCCATCTCCCACCTCCTCATGCAACTGAGCAAGCCTGAGGAGTGGCCCTGATGGGAGCTTGAAGACCATCAGTCCAATCTCCAAGCCTCCAACTGCCCCCAGCCTCGCCATCCCAAGTAAAGATGCCACCTCAATACGGTGTGCTCTAAGAAGCCCCAGTCCCCTGCCCCCACCCCGCTGCCAGCTATGGGGCTGCCCTAGACCCTGCCTGGATGGAAACACGCTTATGGCCATGGCACAGCCAGTGACACAGACACGCAACCCCACATACTCACATTCCTGCCCACGAAGACCTAGAGACACTTATCCCTACATAACATGTACATGCGCCCAAACGTGCAGCCACAAATGTCTAGGCCAGGGGCAGCAACACTCCCAGCCCACAGCCACCATCCCCTTGCATACCAACACGTTCACACATCCCTGTGCACACACGACATGCAGGGCAAGCACACACTCATGCCCCCACACACGCTCACACACTACCCGTACACTGCCTGTTCAGGCCAGAGCCTGCAACTACGCACACTAAGACTTCTAAATGCCTTCTTTTCTCAGCCCACCCTGGTGCCCTCTAGACATTTATCTGTCCCTTCCCTGCTCTGCTTGTCCAACACACCCCCAAAACTCCAGGTCTCTCCACCATCTGCTGAGGACAATAGAAATTGGGCTGTAACTCCAACAAGCAGGACTGAAATGAGATCCCTGGTAGAACTTCCTGACGATTACTGCAGGTGAGAGTAGCTGAGAGGGATTAAAGCCCAAAGCCTGCTTTCCCGGAGTCAGCTGAAGGATTTGGGCTTTCCTGAAGGATTTCCAGGAAGCAGAGGGATGAACCAGATTAATTTTCACATTGGGCATTTTAAAAGGACTTGGAATTCAAATGCCCAGCCTGGGATGGAGGGAGGGCAGCACTCCCCACCCCCTACAACCCACATAGAAGCAGCTCATGATGGCACAACCTTCAGCCCCCCAATCTGCTGGCCTTTGAGTTCTCCATCAAAGTCAGTCTGTGGTTCTGACAAACCACAGACTGACAGCAGCTCTGTTCTTTCAAAACACCCAGAATCTGGGCAAAAGAGGGATATGAAATCCCCATTTTATGTATGAGAAACACAAGAACCAGAGAAACTAAGTGGCTAGGCCCAGGCCACACAAAAACAGAGTAGCCAAATATGGTGAGCTCCCATAGCAAGACATCCACTCACCCCAGCTGAGGGTCCTCAGCATCTGGGCAGAGGCTTCTAGAAGCATCATCTCCCTCTGCCAGCACGCCAGCCCTCCAGGGCCTGGACCCTGTTGAATCTTCCAGAATGTTCAAGTCTGGCCCCAGGGCTAGGCCATTGGTGAGAGAGAGGCCAAGGCTGAGGCCACGGAAGACCATGTCTGGGTCCTTCGTGGGTTCCTCAGTGTCCGCTGGGGTGCCCCTTCGCTCATGCCCTGGGCTGCAGAGGCTGCTGTTCAGGCCCTCACTGGCCATTCCATTCCGGACCCCCAGATCCTCCTCAGGCTCCGGGCTGGGGTCATGGGTGGCATCACCTTCCTCAGGCACTGCAGATAAGAGTTTGTCCTCCTCCATGGCAGCCACCGCTTCCGCCTGTCCTGGCTGCTCCTGGGACTCCTCTAGACCTGGCAGCGGGTGGAGAGAGGAAGAACCAGTCAGACAGGGCTGGGGCTGGGGGGCGCCTGAAGTCCAGCAGGACCAGTGGCAGAGCAGCCTGCCTGGAAGTGGGAGATGGCCGAGACGATCTTCTCGGGGCCCTTCTGGCTGGAATGTGGGTTTGGGCCATGGTGCTCTCACTGCCTTGTCCAAGCAGCCACCTCACCTCACCCTTGACCCTGGCCAGCCCACTGTGCCCTAGTCCCTGCCCTTCCTGTTACCTTTTGTGTCTCTGCTGTGCCCGCCAGAGTTCACCAAAGCCCTCTGAGGATGATCCAAGTGGGGAGGAAGTGGAGAAGCGTCCAGCAGGGCCCCCTCCCATTCCTGCTGGTGAGTGATGGTGACAAACCACAGACTGACAGCAGCCGGTCTCCTAGCCTCTTCCCGCGTTCTTGCCCTGGCTCCAGGAGCCAGAGATGAGAGAACCTTACCTTTGTGGTTAATGGAGGGAACTGGGCTGGGAGGCTATCTTCAAGGAGGAGTTCAGAGAGGAGGCAAGGAAGTCAACAGACGCAGCCTAATTGGAGCAGGGCCCACCCCAGAAGCCAAAGTGAAGCCTGGAGACAGCCAGGGATAGCCCAGCGTGGGGCGCTGTCCAGGGTGCTGGGCGGGCGGCGCCACCCAGGAGCCTCTCAGAGCCCAGGCTGCCTCCACCACACACACAGCCCAGAGCCCCAGTTGTCTGGGAGGAAGGGGGAGGCCTGGGGTTCCCCTCCACTCCCGGGCCCCTATCAGAGCTCGCCCACCTGCAAGGAAGGACTCATGAGGAGACCGCCAAGGGGCACTCTGGGGAGAGCACTGGAAGGAGAGTCAGGCCCTGCTCTGCCCAACTCCCTGCATGACCTCGTGTGCGTCCAGGTCAGGCCTCCTCACTGGCCTGCCCAGGCCAGCCCCACTTCCCTCTGGGTCTGTTTCTCGTCTGTAAAATGAGGAGACCCATTTACCCATCATCTTCACCTCCACTGTTTCAAACGGGTTGGGACCAGCCCACATTTCCCAAAAGCTTCCTGCCCAACCTAATCCCAGATGGAGAGGGCAGATGTAATGTGTAACAGGCTGTGTTCTGGCTCTCTCCTCCTCCCCTCTCTGCCCCTGGCCCTACCTAGGCTAGGCTAACCCCCTCCCCAAGTGTCCTCTGCCAGTGGGGACACAGATCAGCCCCTCCAAATGCCCTGGAGAGAAGCAGGAATCTGGGCCATTTCTCCCAGTTCTGGCTGGGCCACTTCCTTCCTCCCCTTGTTGGGCCTTGGCTACCACTCTGCTCTGGAGAGGGATGCTGGGGGTTCAGGAGAGGCTGCAGGAGAGGGACTGGCCAGCCTTCTGGGCTGCAGCAGAATGAGCTGCAGGGGCAACAACAGGGATATAAGTGAGCTCAAACTTCCTATACTTGCCTGGTCATAAACACCACCTGAGGGACTTGGTACAATGCAGATTACCAGGCCGTGCCCCAGACCTCCAGAACCAGAAGCTACAGGGAAGGGGTATGGTCCTCTGTGATTCTTATAATGAGGCAAGTGTGGGAACATTGAGGTAGGCTCCAAAAGAAAAGTCCCACTTAAAGAACAAGAGCCTGGGGAGGGAGGTGGGTCCTCTTCTCAGGAATTCTGGGCCCTTGTGGGAAGCTCAGCCACCACAGTCCAGTTAAGATTATTTAACCTGGGTTTTCAAATATGGAGCAGAAAAGAGGAGGGCAGAACAGACAGACCTGGGACCCCCGCCCATTTACACTGACCCTTACCTCCTAGAATTTTGATGACTGCATAAGGGAGATTTTTACTTTAAAAAAAAAAAAAAAAAAGCCCACAGACTTTTAAACATCTGAAGAGCTAGGCTCTAAAATATCTGGGCCCTGATCCTAGGACATCGGGGACCTCCAGAGGTTGAGCACTGAGTAAGGAATTCTTTCTGGTCTGCCCTAAATCCCTGCTGCTGTAGTTGCTATTTCAATCCGTTCCCTCTGGTTGTATACTCAGAGGAGGAAAAACAAGAAGTCACCTTCTCAACTGAGACTCAACTGAGGGTGGGGGGAGGGGGGACATTTAGAAAGGAAAAAGAAGTGGGGGCTTTTGGCCTGCTGCCTGAGTTCCAGTCCTCTGACCTGCTTTCTAGCCCAGGGGCCTGGATGAGCATTGGCTTGAGTCCACCACCTTGAGTCAGGGCTCTGCCTAAGCTTCCATGAAACCTGAGGTTTAAGAGTATCAGCAGCTTCACTTGATGCTTAGCCTACACCAGCACCAAAGCTAGAATTGTGGACAGATTGAGGACCTCTTGGAAGACCCCCTCCACCCCACCCCCAACTTCCAGCAGCTGCCTCGGGCTAGCTCCAGCCCTACCTGCCCTGCTATGTCCTGCTTTAGCAGGGAGCAGGATGGAGGTCCTGCCAACACCAGGCACTGGGCCATGTCCTTTGTTTCTGGAGGTGGGCAGACAAGGGGCAGCATTGAGTTCTACTCTGGGCGGGGGGCCCAGAGTCCCTGCCTGGACTGCAGACCAGCTGAGCCCAGAAGTAGCTGAGCCAGAACCCCCTCTCTTGCTGAGTCCAGGGGAGGGCAGCATAGAGGGGAGGTTTTAGAGCAGAGGTGTAAGACTATGCCCCATGTGCTCACTTTGAACCGTTGTGTGTCCTGGGACTCATCATTGCTCCCTCTTGCCTTTGTAAGCCAATCTACAGAGTGGGAGTATCACCTCTGTTCTCCCCCAGGGCCAGTGGGAAACTTAATGTCATGAACACTGAGAGAGCTAAGGTCCAAGGAAGGGCAAACTCACCACAAGGTTAAGGATGAAAGGCAGCTGTGCTCCACTCTTTCTACCACCATATTTGACAAATGAGGAAGGCTGAGGCACAGAACCCAGAAAGGCTTTGCCTGAGGTCCCACAGTGTAGCTGTCTCTAGAACCCAGGAGTAGCCTCCCTCTGCAGCTAGATGGGCTGAAGACGCAGAATGAGCCCCCAGTTTCCCAGGACCCCCGCCAAAACCTCCCAGGAGATCAAGGGCCCAAACCCTCAACCAAGAGAGTTGGCCCAAAGCAGTGGCCCTTCCCACCTCCAGTCCTGCTGGTGAGAGCAGGGGAGCGGGCGCAGCCAGGCCACTGGGCACACATCCCAAGGAGACGCCTGCAAATGACAGGCTGACATTGGCCAAGATCCCCCGCAGCCTCTCTTGGCCTGATCCAAGTCCCTCTCCAGACAGGGGCTCCCACTAGCCTCAGCCCTTGGAATGACCCTGGGCTCAGCAGCCTCTTTTCAGCACCAGCTGAGGTGGGTCCTGTAATGATAGTGGAACCCTGGCTCAGCCAACTGCCAGGGCTGAGTGCACTTCCTGGGTCTCAGCTCTCCTGAACAACTCTGTCCCCCTCCCCACTCTCCCTGTGGCAGCTGGAGGGAGTTGCAAAAACACAAACCTCCCTCCCTCCCTCCTCATAGTCCTCTAACCATCTCTCTTAGATTAGAATCCAGTCTCCCCAGCATGGCCTGAAAAGGTCCTGCAGGAGCTGGTTCTGCTGCCCTCTACCCCATGCCCTCAGGCTCTCCCACATCAGCCACAATGGCCTTCTTTCTGCTCCCTGAGTTCATTCCCACCTCAGGGCCTTTGCACCAGCTATACCCTTGGCCTAGAATGCTCTTTCCCTAGATCTTTAAAAGAGCCTCTTCTGCCACTCAGGGCTCAACTCCAACACTGCCTCCTGAAAGAGGCCCTCTCTGACCCCTGGCACTCCATCACACTCCTCCATGGAGCACCATAGCACTCAGTAGAACTGAAGCTCCCTTTTCTATGTGTTCACTGATTCCCTGCCCATCTCTGTACTAGGATGTAAGTTCAGTGAGGGTGGGGACTATGTCATGTTCATGGCTGTCTCCTCAGAGTCCAATGCAATGCTTGGCACACAGTAGGCACTTTAAAAGTATTTGTTAGATGAATAACAAGGATTATCATCATGCCTATTTGTGGCAGAGGCTAAGAGAGGTTGAGGAACTGCTCAGAGTCACAAAGCTGGAAAGCAGCAAGGCTGAGATTCTGATGGAATGCTAGACTGTCAAAGAAATAATCTTACAGACCCTTTTTATGGTGGGATCCAAGCCAGGGACTGTGGGAAACCCAAGGACAGGGCTGGAGGTGGGGGCCCACCAGGGAGGGCTCCAGGGGCCAGCATGCTCTGTAAGACACAGGGGCAAGTGCATGGGTGCAGGACCTGAAAGCAGACATACAATGCAGGCATGGGTTGGCACATGCACACATGCCCAGACACACACGCACGTGCACACACATGCACACACATGTGCGTGCACACACATGCACACATACGCACATACATGCACACACTCACGCGCGCGCACACGCGCACACACGCAGACACACATGCACACACACGTGCGCGCACACACATGCACACACACGTGCGCGCACACACATGCACACACACAGACACACACACGCACACAGACACACACACGCACACACACACACAGAGGGAACTGGGCAGCCGCTAATGAGGCAATCCCCCTGATTTGCCTGGAAAGGTGGACAAGGCACCGGCAGTCCTAGGGGCTACGTTAAGGGCAGTAAGATCTACATCATCGGGCATCCAGGTCAAAACCATCCTGAGTATGCAGAAGGGACTGGGATCAGAGAAAATTGTTCTGGAATGTATGTCAGTGTGGTGGCAAGGCTGAGACCACAGCTGACCCAGGGAAGCAAATCTAGGAGCACCAGGACCCTCATTTTGCTTCCAGTGGGCTAGGGGAAGTTGGGCACAAAAAACCCCTCTCTGGCCTCATGTCCCCACGTGCACCATCGATCCCTAACCAGTTCCAAGTCCTGGACCTCTTTGTACACTTGATGGAGGATCCTGCCCCGGAAATCTCACAAATGTGTGCAATATTTAGAGTATATCTGGAAAGGCTCAAAGCCCCCTATCCATCCTTAATTCCATACCCTAACCTGGACGATCTCCAAGGACCTGCCATCTGACATTGGATACTTGGAGAGAGTTCCATAAGGGCTACTTGGCAAATAAAACTTTCTTGGACCTATTCTCTGCCCCCTGGAAACCCACGCTGAACACCCCCATTGGCTCACTACTCTTCCCCAAAATCCCTACCCAAAATTCCCTAGACCACCCAGATTTTAGCACATGAGCTAGCATCTTCAGATAAACACATGTCAACACACATGAACATACATGACACACACAGACACTTAAAAGATGATTGGTGCAAACAGGTGGCATGTAGGGAGTGTTCATAACAGACCCTGAACAGCTATGCCCCCACTCCGCAATGGGGCCTAGGATGGCCAGGCCTAGACTGCTCCAGGGCTCCACAGGACCTGCTAGGCCACTGGCAGCATGGGCAGTAGGGTGCTGCCAGGAAGAGTCCTCAGCTGGGCCCCCCTTACCATGCTCCCTTGTAGCCTCTGCCAACCAAGAGGCCTGGAGTTAAGGATCTTCCCACCTCCAAGAGCTCCAGGCCCCCTCCCTAAGCCCAGGCCAGCCTCCTCCACTTCCCAACTGCCCAGGGAGATGCCCAGGATAATTTGGAAGGGATGCCCACCCAGGAGCCTCGGGAACTTCCCAGATTCCACATCCTAAAATGACCCCAAACCCTCTTAACCCACTTGGTCTTCCCAGCTTGGACCGCCTTGTGCTGCAAGGGCCTCAGACTGAGACAGTCCAGGAGAGAGCGGGTCAGTGCCCCTACCTGTGTGCTCAGAAAGACCTGGCTCCAAATCCAAGCTCTGCTACCCACGAGCTGTGTGACTTCAGGAAAACTGCCCACCTCTCTGAGCTCGGTGTCCTCCTCCATAAATGGGGGATGCCGACAGTATTTGTCCTCTCAAGGCACCTGTGAGGACTAAAGGAGATGGCATGTGTTCAGTGCTCAAGGGAGGGCTGCTGCCTCCCAAAACCTTCTAGGGGTTGCAAGGAACCAAGCTAGCTACCCCCAGAGGGGTCATGCCCGGGACAGCAGCACACAGCACAGGCCATTCAGCCGGCACCCAGTGGATATTCGTCCTTGGCAGCTGTCAGAGCAAGTTCTGAGGAAAGGGCTTCAGAAGCCCAGCCTGAGGGTGGAGGCAAATGAAAGACTCCCGTGGGGCCAGGAGGGGAACCAGAGAGGGCACCCTCTCCCTTTCTCAAGGCAGCTGAGGTCCCTACTGTCCTACCCTCCTAACATCCTCACCCAAGGCCAGGTTCACTCCTATCTTTCCATCTCAGGACACACAAATGTAGGGCAAGGGCCAGGAACCTACGCCCCCTTTAAAGATGCCCATCACCTTTCAGGTAATGCCAGTCTGGAGTGATGACCAACCCCCACCTGCTTTCCTTCTCTCAGTGTGACCACCAGGGAACCAGCCCTTGCCTTGGGTTCATGTTCTCATGGCCAGGCAAGCAGAAGCCCCCGGGCTGCATGCACAACGGACATCTTAACCTGCGTGTGCTCTGCTGGGATTCTCAGGGGCCCTTGGGGCTCGCTCCACAAAGGTCATTCCTGGACATCTCCCAGCTTGCTTCTCTCCCCAACCCTCCAGCCAACTGGTACCTTCATTTGCTTAGCATTTGCATACATCTGCATGCTGGTTGAAGAGCCCTTAACACTAATGAAATCCACAATGTCTGCTGTCAAATTTCAAATCATGTTTACAGCTGGTGACTCTATGCCCAACTGACTTCCCTACGGGGTGAACCCTCAGTTATCAGGAACCACAAAGGACTAAGGTGTCTTGGTCAAGAGAGTCCACAGCCAGAATGACCACTGGGCCACCTTCCTCCAACTTCAGAGGGCACTGGACTCATACTGCTTCAATCCACAGGCTCATGGAGCCCACAGGCTAATATGAGCCTGTGGGTTGAGAGTTGAATCCTGAGAGCTACAATGGACTGACCAAGTGCAAATCCTCCCAACCAGCCCAGCCTCGGATACAACACCTGGGCAAAGGCAGACCTGAGAGAGCTCCACCTCTGAGCAGCTCCCCACAGTCTGCTTCAACAGCCAAGAGACAGAAACCAAGAAGCTTCCTCCTCCCTTCTCTCTGCCCGGTTTTCACATATCCTACACCCTCTAGGTCCTCACATTCTCTGTCCATGCCCCCCAACTCCTCTCCTTCTCTGCCTCCCCCACTGTGACCTTCCTTCCCACCCCCTCCCCAATCTCTGTGTATATATACCTTCCTCCCCACCCCCTCCCCAATCTCTGTGTTATATAGCTTCTCTTCATCTCTCCCTAGCCGAGTCCTCCCTTCCTCTCCCTCCTCTTCCCTGTCCAGTCTTGTCTCCTCTTTAGGACTTCAGCTCAGGGTCTGCAGGTTGTGGCCTCCTTGATGAAAATACAACAGCATGTGGTACGAAGTAAGCGTGTGTGAAAGGGGCTGTGCTGGGCCATTTCACTGTCACCTCCTCTCTCTTGCCCATGGCCCACTGAAGGGAAGTCAGGCACTCTAAAGCCTCACCCATCCATGGGCTGTACATGGGGCAGTAGAGAGAGAGGGGACCCAAGAGTGACGCCAATATTTGTGCCCTGAACAACTAGAAGGATGGAGTTACCACTCAAGAAGGGAAACTGGGTGGAGCAGGTTTGGGGAGGAAAATAAGGGCAAGTTGAGGGGGGGTGCCTGGCAGACAGGGAAGTTGAGATGCTGTATTGGCTCCTGGAGCTCGGGGGAGAGGTTGAGACTTGGGATTTAAATTTGGAAGCTGGCAGCACATAGGTGGTACTTAAAGCCACAAGACTGGATGGGATCTGTACGGAGGAGTGGAGACAGGGGAGAGAGCCTGTGCAGGGCAAGTGCTGGGGCACCCTGATATCAAGAGGTGGGAGGGGGAGAAGAGGAACCAGCAAAGGAGGCTGAGAAGGAGCAATCCACAAGGTAGGAGGAAAACAGAAGAATGGGTGTCCTGGAATCCATGGAAGATATTTCAAGGAAGAGGAAGACTGGACGTGTCAAATGCTGCCAATAAGCCTGAGAATTGACCACTGGGTGCAGCGACAGGAACATTACTGATAACCTTGAGAGGAGAGGTCAGCGGAGTGGAGTCCAATAAGAGCGGAGTCAAGAGAGAGGGGAGGAGAGGATGTGGAGACAATGAGTCTAGACAACCCTTCTGGAAGTTTCTCTGCAAAGGGGACGAGAGAGATGCAGCAGTAGCTGGCTGGAGAACACAAGAGACCTTTTTTTTTTTTTTTTCTTTTTGAGATGGAGTCTCTCTCTGTCGTCCAGGCTGGAGTGCAGTGGCGTAGTCTCAGCTCACTGCAACCTCTGCCCCTGGGTTCAAGCAACTCTCCTGCCTCAGCCTCCCAAGTAGCTGGGATTACAGGTGCCACAACCATGCCCGGCTAATTTTTGTATTTTTAGTAGAGACAGAATTTCATCATGTTGGCCAGGCTGGTCTTGAACTCCTGACCTCAGGTGACCCACCTACCTCAGCCTCCCAAAGTGATGGGATTACAGGTGTGAGCCACCATGCCCAGCCAGAACCATTTTTAAGATAAAAGAAATAACAGCAAGATACCTGCTGATGGGATGCTCTAGCAAAGAGGAGGACCCAATAATGCAGGCAGGGGCCCTGCCGGAGTGATGTTCTCAAGCAGACACAAGGGGCCAGGATCTCTGCACAAGTGGAGGGGTGGCCTTAACCAGGAGCAGGAACGCTTTGCCCACAGAGACAGAAGAAAGCAGAGCAGTGAGTGCAGACACCGGCAGACAGTGAGTATGGCGCTGGGAGCCTCAGGACGCTCTGACTGCTTATATTTTCTCAAAGATTATCCGCTGAAAGGAAGGGTGGGAGAGGCGGGCGGGTGAGGGTAGAAGAGCAAGTGATGACCGGGTGCAGTGGCTTAGGCCCATAATCCCAGCACTTTGGGAAGCCCAGGAGGGCAGCCAAGGAGGGTGGATCACTTGAGGTCAGGAGTTCAAGACCAGCTCTGGCAACATAGTGAGACCCCATCTCTACACATACACACACACACACACACACACACACACACACACACACACACACACAAAGAGCAAGTGTGAAAGAGCCATCTAGCATCTAGCATAGGGGAGAGGCAACAACCTCAGAACCTGTGCTGTGCCTGATGGACTGCACTAAGGACCCACCTGAAGTTCAGAGTTCATGGGCTTGGACTGAAAGTAAGAACAGTCAGGGCAGTGGTTTTGCTCAGCCCCATTCAGCTGCATGTGCAGGAGCTGGGGTAGGCCAGGCACTGGATTTAACCAGGGTTGGGGTTTTGCCAAGCAACTGTGAAGAGGCAAAATGAAGTAAGGGAATTGGGGTCTGCAAGTTAGCGACAGGATTATCCTGGCTTCCACACGGGCAACTGCCATCTGAGCTGGCCTAGCCCTGCTCAGGCCCCTCCCCTGCTGGTGCCTGAAGCCCACCATCCATTCTCTGCTGTGGGCTATGTGTGGCTCTTTTTTCTGCCCACATCTCAAAATGAGCTTCTGCAAGGGGGCCACAGTTGGGGCCACCAAATGAGCTTCCCACACACCATTCCTCTGGCCTGGAAAGCACCTCAGACCTCATACACTCAAAACCTCCATCTCCCTTCCCAAGCCACTACATGAACTCATCCTTCCCACTCTCCCCACCTCCAGTCAGGTACAAGGGCCTGTCCATTCTGATTCCTAAATCTCTCCCAGCTCCATCCCCTTCTCACAGTCCCCCACCAGCAACACCCTCCCAGCAGGGCCACCAAACCACACAACTCCACTCCCTCTATGTGCCACACGCAGCAGCCCCAATCCAGTCCCCCGTGTCTTGTGCTGGGCACTGCCACAGCCTCCTGGCTGGTCTCTTTCCCATGTGCTGGCCCAGTCAGCCCCACTCCATCCTCCTCAGAGTGCCTTTCCAGCACTCCAAACTGCCTCATCATCCCCTCTTCAAAACCCTTCACTGGTTTTGAAGTGCCCTTGGGGAAAAGGCCAGCCCCTCAGCCCACATTCCAGGCTAGCTATAGCCTGGGCCTGCCTTCCTGTCTGGCCGCCCCATGCCCTCTCCCCTTGCTGTGCCTCTCACTACTTTCTCTGGGCCTCCCCTCTCCCGTACCAACAGTACCTGTCTGAGTTGTGGTTCCCCCACCCCCAACCCTGAGGTTTCGAGCTCCCTGAAAGTTTGTGTCTGCTTCTCTATTCTCCAGCATCTGGTCTGATGTAGGGGTTCAGTCAGATTTGCTGACCTGGTGTGCAGATTACCAGGCAGATGAAGCTTCTGGAGGTAGGGAAGGGGGAGGAATAGAACTGAAATACAGGGACCCCTGAGCCAAGTGACCTAACTTACTGCCACCTACTACAGGACAAGCTAATAACAGGTGCCTCCCGATATCATGCACTGATAAGGACATGACATCATCTATGGGATATTCTTGCCCAAAAATGGTTAACTTGACTCTAATCATGAGCAAGCAAGAAGACAAATCCAGAATGTGAGATATACCACAAGGCTTCAAAATTGACAATGTCATAAAAAATTTTTCAAAAAAGTCAGGAATTCATCCAGATTGGAATACTAAAGAGCCATAACAACTAAATGCTATGTATGGTCCATGATCAAATTAAAAAAGAAAAAAAAAAAACAGCTATAAAGGACTTTACTGAGACAATTAGAGAAATTTAAATATGGACGACATGTTAGGTTAAATTGGATGATTACTAAACTTCTTGAGTATGATAACAATATATTCTCTTTGTAGAAAAATGTCCCTGTCTCAGGAAATTCATGCTGAAGTATTTAGAAGTGAAGTGTTATAATGTTGGCAATTTACTTTCAAAAGGTTGAGAGAGAGAGAGAAAGAGACAGAGAGAGAAACAAATGTGGCATAATGTTAACAACTGGCAAATCTAGGTCTCTAGGTGAAGGGTATGTAGGTGGGTATTTACCATACTATCAGCTTTGACAAGATAAAAAGTAAGGTGGGAGAAGGAAGGGAGTGGAGGGAGACATTCCGAAGAGAGGAGCTCAGAGGTTGGGATTTTGGGGCAGGAGTCAGAGGAGAGGACGTTCCTTCCCCAGGGCAGCCCACAAATCTGAGCAAGAAGAGCTGTGGGCCAGCCCTGGGCTGGACGCTTGAGTTACCCCAGGCCAGGCAGGCACAGCGCTGGAGTGGCTTACCAGCTGAAAAGGGGGCTAGACCCTGAGGAAGCGGACTCACCTGTGGGCAAACCGGCTTAGAGGGACAAGGAAAACAAGCTGGCTCCAGGGAGACTAGGGCAGGAACATGGGCTCCTCCCCCTCCATTGAGCTGTGGCAAGGAGCCAGGTCTGGCCCCAAGCCCACCCAACTCCCCCAAACACCCCTCGAGGGGCGACAGCCTAAGTGTATCCTCCTGTTCAGAGAGCCAGTCTAAATACGGAGCCTCAGACATAAGATGCCGCTCAAAACAGATTTTCCTGGAAAAGACCATCTGGCAAAGGAGGTCTAGAGCATCGTCTGTCACGAGAGGCAGTGTTGATCTCCTGCAAGCCAATGTCCGGAATGGGAATGCCTTGATCCCACCTCCCTAGGAAACTCCAGCTTAGTGCTTGTTTTTCCCAAGATCATCCCCTTGCCCAGATGGACAGGCACTCTATCCCACCTCCCACCTCTCTTCTAAGTTGTATCTCCAGGGAAGAAGAGGAGAGGATGGGGACACAGGTCTGAGTATCAGAGAGTTCTGGCAAAGTGCAAATCCTCACTCTGCCACTTACTAACCAGGTGACTTTGAACAAGCAACTCTACCACAAAATGGGAATAAGGGTAGTGCCTCCCTCTAAAGACTGTTATGAGGGTACTTAGCACATATGCTCCATATATGGAAGTTGGGTGAAGTAATGCCCCCCAGCCACTCTCTCTCTCAGTCCTGTCTACAGCAGGAAGTCATTCTTTCCAGCTATCTTTGCTCTCTCCCTTTAGGGAAGACCCTGGGGGCACTATTGGTCAGGTCTGTTTGTGGAACATGCACCCCATAGTTGTCAGGCCAGGACAAGCTGCAGGAGGGAGGCCTCTCAGGGCATCCCTGGGCTGCAGGGTGCAATTCACCCAAGCATTGAGACTTCAACCTCACAAGAGGCACCAGTGAGGGAGGCCTTTCAAGGACAACCCAGTCATCCTCCTTTAGCTGAGCCACACCCACCTACTCACCCCACTGGGTGGGAATATTTTGGGGGCTCTGGCCAAACTCTAGGGACCTGCTATGTTTCCCAGGACCAAACTTTGCAGTAGCCCCACTCAAAAGCCACTGCTTCCCAGCATATATTGGGAAAAGGGGTTGCTGAGAGGACAGCAGGTACACTTTACTGATTCGGAGATCGCAGGCCCCAGAACTTGTAGCTTCCCTGGAAGACAGGTTCCTAACCTCCTGGGGAGAGGGTGGAAGAATGACAGAATGACTGCATCTGCCCTGGGCCACAGGTTGGGTTTGGAGGCAGTCCCAGCCCAGTGACCCCCACCCCCACCCCCAACCACCATTAAGCAGCTCTTGTTTGTAGGATCTAGAAAAAGGAACTGGGGAACCCAGGAAAGTCCAAACCCAGGCTGCCCACCTGCCCTGGCCAAACCCTGAGCCCTCTCCCTGATCCCCATCAAGCTCAGCCTGGCCTATCCCCAGGCTGCCAGGAGTCTTAGGCCCTCTTCCATTGTGACTGCTGCTTCTGCTCCCTGTTCTCTTCCTGGCCCCCCCAAGATGGCCCCAAGACAAAGGGGTGGGCAATGCAAAAACAATGCCCCCAGTGATCATTCCAGGGAGTCCCTGCATTCTCTAGGAATATCTGAATACCTCCTCCGAGGAGGGGGCCCGCTGGGCAGGGTGGTCCCCAATCTGGACTCCCTCTGCACCCAGCCCCAGCAGCCCGCTCCTGGGACCCCTCCCTCCCACTGCCGCCTCGGCCATTATGTGCCTCCTCAGCCCTGCCTGCCACGCCCCCGTGCGAGCCCCCGCTCTAGCTGCAGAACCGAGGAGGCCTGGCCGCCAAGCCGGGCTGTCAAAGTTGGGAAACTGGAAACAGAAATAAATCCTCAAAGCTGCAGCCTCGTGAAGGTGGCTGCCGGCAGGCCCCGGTACCCAACGCCCCGATCCCCGGCCACCAAGCTGCCACTGGCAACCCCCACGCACACGCGTACCCCGAGATTATACAAAAGCGGGGAGAGGGTAGTGGGCCGCGGAGCCGAGAGACAATCGGGCCGGCAGCCCCCACCCTCCCTCAGGCTGGGTTCGGGCTTTCCCGCGGCGCCTCCTCTCCCCGGCCCAGACCCGGCCAGCCCGGGCTTCCTCTCTCGGCCCCATCTCCATGACAACCGTATCCTTCTGATGCTCCAGACGCCGCGGAATTGATCTGGAAATGTAGCTTTGTTAGCGGACCCGGGCGGGCACCGAGGGCGAGGGCGGCGCCCCCCACCCCGCACGCGGCCCCCTCCCCGGCCGCTCCCGCCCCAGCCTGGCCGCCAGCGGGTAGGATTGGGTCCCGGAGCCTCGCGGCCCCACTCACCGCTGCTGGTCCCCGCCGCGGGTCCGGCCTCTCACGGCGGGGCCATCGGAGGCCGCCGGGCTGCCCGTCCCGCCCCGCCGCCGCCGGTCGGAGCTGCCCGCGCCCGCCCGCGTCCCTTCAGGTGCCGGAGCCGCGGTGTGGAGAGGCTGAGCGAGGGGGACGGACGGCAGGAGGGAGGGAGCGTAGCCGTGAGCTGGAGGAGGAGGAGGAGGGAGGAGCGGGAAGGGCGGGGAAGGGCGGGGGCACTGCGGGCGCGCGAGCGGCGGGCGCGGAGCCGGGAGGGGAGCACGGCCCCCAGCCCTGTCTGCCCGCCGCGCAGCGCTCGCCCCGGGACCCCAAGGGTGCCGGGGAGGGCGCGGCCCACCCTGTCCCGCCCTGCCCCGCGCGGGCCCTTTAAGAAAGGGGGGGAGGGGAGCGCCCGAGGTTCCGCCCCCTCCTAGCCCCGCCGGGCCCCTGCCGTCCTCGAACCCCCTGCCAGATCCAACCACCTCCGCCCCCCAGGCAGGACCCTCCGGCCTAGAACCTGAGCCCTCGGGACCCGCCAGGCCCTGGAGGTGGAGGGGGCGGGTCCTTGTTCAGGGAGTGACCCCTGCCCCCCAACTCCCTGACACACACTCCAGCCCCCGGGAGACCCTACCAAGAGAGGAGCAGGGAGTGCGGGGCACCAAGGTGAAGGATCTCAGAGAGTGAGACTGAGCCCCTGAGACCTAGAGACAGACAGACGGGAGGGAGACCTGGGCTGTGGGGTGAGAAGGAAACTCGGGACAGAGTGGGAGGGGAGGAGGCTGGAGGGAGGAGAAAGAGACAAAGGAGAAAGACCCCGAGGGAGGCAGGAGGTGACGGGTGGGTCCAACCAAGAATCCACATCCCAGTGCCAGGTCAAGGGGAAGCCTCCCTGGGCAGATATAAGGAGACAGAGAGAGACAGAGGGTGCCCTGGATGGAGGAAACCGCCTCCCAAGCAAGGCACCTGTCCCATGGTGTCTCCCCAAGGGCAAGTCAAGGCCCTGAGGCCCCCTCTCAGCCCAGGACTCTAACTGAAGAAGAGGGTTGACTGGCTGTACCTGGGCTAGCCATTAAGAACTTCCTGGCTGTGAGGCACCTGGAGAGTAAGAGTCCGCCTCTCAGAGAGATGTTAAAGGGCCCCCACCCACAGGGATCTAAGGAGGGGGTAGCAGGCCCAGTGCGTGGGAGAAGGGAAATCAGGATAGAGTCAGGCCTGGCCACTGGAGGCCACTTTCTACCCCCTCCCCTACTCCAGCCCCTGGGGGGTCACCACACCCAGTTGCTTCCATCTCCAGACCTCAGCAGATGATCCACACTCTGCCCAGTGGGGCCTTGATCCTGCTGCGCTCGGTGAACTACTGAACCCTCAAATTCCTCCTTAAATGCCCCTTCCCCCATGAAGGCTTCTCTGACCTTCTTTCCACCATGAACACACAGACATGGACTCTTCTTAGAGAGCAGGAAGAGGATTTGCTGACCTCTTAGGGTGGCAGTAATTGGAGGTGTGGGGTCTGAGCTGTGTATAGTCTCCCTCCCTTCAAGCTGGGCAACAGTAGGAGCTGTGACTTCATCAACCATGGTGACACCTCTGACAGCCAAGCATCTACCAAGTGCTGTTCATGTGTCATATTTAATTCTCAAAACAATCTCAAAACATCTCAAAACCCATTTTACAGATGAGAAAACTGAGACTTGAAGAGCATAAGTCACTTGCTCACAGTCCCAGAAGGTCTAAATCTGTGAGCACAGCTGGTCAACTAAGAGGGCACTCAGACCACATCCTTCACTGCCCATCAAACCCTAGGACCTTACCACAGAGCCCAGAAACAAGCCAGCCACTCTCTGTGCAGGTGCCCAGGATCTTAAAGGGCACAGAGGGAGCCTGGCTTCCCTGCTGTCCTGCATTCTGCCTCCCTGCCCTCTGCTACCTGTAGGTAGAGAAGGGTGGCGACCAGCAGGAGCTGTGGAGAGAAGTGCACGTGGCAGGGCTTAGATACCACACTTCTCACCCTTTGCACCCATGCCTTCAAGTCACAGCTGGACCACCATTCTGGGCTCCTACTTCCTCATCTGCCCAATGAGGATGGTAACAGGCCCCCTCTTGTGGGGCTAGGATGGGACCGAAAGAGCTAATGTGCTCAAGACCTGGCACACAGATGCACTCAATGGGCCATGGCTGTTCCAGCTGTAATGATGACTTACTCATGGAATGCATTATTTAATTGTTGTCCACCGGATGGACTCTGAGCCCCTTGAAAGGGTTCACAGTGTATCCTCAGCATCTAACTCTCAGCATGGCTTAATAAATTACGTGGAAGGAAAGAACAGGGAAAGAGGAAAGGTAGACACAGCTGTCTCTCCAGCTAACTTGCACTGGGCTGGCACACAGAACCTAGTTTCTGCCCCCTGGATCTGTCCCCTGTCCTTCGTAGCTCTGGGAGCCTGTGGCAGGGGCAAGGAGACCCGGGTTCTAGTCCAGTCCTCCCACCCCACACTTCCTAGCTGTGTGGCTGTGGGCAGCTGTACCCTTTACTGAACCTTCCTTTCCCCTCCGTCAAGTGGGACTAGCTCCCAAGAGCTCAGAGGGCTGCCAGAAGGCCACAGGTGGGCTCTGTGTGAGTGTTCCGGATGCAATGGACACTGGAGAGGGGAGTATTGTTACTGTTCCTTGTGCCTTCTGAAAGACAGCAGGGTCAGGCTGGGAATGGTGGCTCACGCCGGTAATCCCAGCACTTTGGGAGGCCAAAGCGGGCTGGATCACTTGAGGTCAAGAGTTCGAGACCAGCCTGACCAACATAGTGAAACCCCCATCTCTACTAAAAATACAAAAATTAGCTGGGCTTGGTGATACATACCTGTAATCCCAGCTACTCTGAAGGCTGAGGCAAGAGAACTGCTTGAACCCGGGAGGCAGTGGTTGCAGTGAACCAAGATCGTGCCACTACATTCCAGCCTGGGTGACAAAGCAAGACTCAGTCAAAAGAATAGGAAAGAAAGAAAGAGAGAGAGAGGAAGGAAGGAAAGAAGGAAGGTAGGAAGGAAGGAAGGAAGGAAGGAAGGAAGGAAGGAAGGAAGGAAGGAAGGAAGGAAGGAAGGGAGGAGGAAAGAAGGAAGGAAGGAAGGAAGGAAGGAAGGAAGGAAGGAAGGAAGGAAGGAAGGGAGGAGGAAGGAAAGAAGGAAGGAAGGAAGGAAGGAAGGAAGGAAGGAAGGGAGGGAGGGAGGGAGGGAGGGAGGGAGGGAGGGAGGGAAGGAAAGGGAGGAAAGGAAGGAAGAAAAAAGAAAAGAAGAGAAAAGGAAAGAAAAGAAAAAGGAAGACAGCAGGGTCAGCATCCCCCTACCCAGGAGCCAGAATAGACTGTGTTTCCCCCATTCCTCAAGGGAAAGAAGAATGGGCAGCTTCTCCCTGTTCCTCCAAGTGACCTGCCTTTCCTCCCCCACTCCACCTCCTCACCTGAGGGGGTCTCATAAGAAGCAGGTGCCAAGGCTGGACCAAAGACCCTTGCACACGGAGGGGCCTTTTCCCATGGTTTACCGCCTGGCCCTTGACTGGTCCCCAGGGAGGATGAAAGTTATGGGGGTGCCCGGCCGCACTGGGCATGGTCAGCACCTTGGGCAGGGACAGAGGGATCCTCCAATTGGAGGGACTCATTTGGGTCCAACCCACAAGAGGCTTGACTCAGAGGCCGCTAAAACACCCAACTCTCCCATCTTCCAGCTGGAAGACTGAGGCCCAGGAGGGGCGCCTGGGTAGGGATTCCCCAGACCAATCCCAGAGAGCTCAATGAGCACCTACTGTGTTCACAGCTCTGTTGTAACCTGCCCCTGTCCCCAGCACCCCCACAACCCCAAGATGAAGGCCCCAATTCACCGATTCTATGTCCCCTCTCCTGACACTTCCCACTTCAAATTTGATGTCCTAGGACCCCTCCCACACTCATACCCCCTCAACCATTTCTAGTGACCTCCCCTTGCTTAGGCAGGCTCTCTGCCTGGGATGCCTTCCCCTTCACGCACCCTCATTTGGCTAATTACTTTCCACTCCCCAGCTACCATCCCATTTCTCTTTACCTATTATGGCAAAGCTCCTTGAAAAAGTTGTCCATGCTGGCTGTCTCCCATTCCTCTCTCTCGAAGGAACTCCAGTCTGGCTCTTATCTCCCTATACAGTCCACTGATACCACTCATCAAAGACACCAACACACTTGCTGAGTACAGATGTGCAGGTTGGGCACTGCACAAGGGTGCTAGGGTACACAAAGGATGGAGAGGTAGCTAAAACCCAACCTGCTCTCCTTTCACCATGCTGTGTGTCCTGATGCAAGGCTGTATCTGTCAGGGGAAGAGATGCCTTTTTCTTTCTCCTTTTTTTTTTTTTTTTTTTTTTTTTTTTGAGAGAGATGGTCTCAGGCCAGCATAGTGCAGTGGCACAATCATGGCTCACTGCAACCCTGAGTACAGTGTTAGCTGTGGGTTTTTCATAAATGCCCTTTATCATGTTGAGTTAATTCCCTTCTATTCCTAGTTTGTTGGGTGGGTTTCTTTGTTTTTGTTTTTGTTCTGTTTTGTTTTGTTTTTTTGTTTTTCTTTTAGAGACAGGAATACTTAGGCTGGAGTGCAGTGGCATGATCTCAGCTCAGTGCAGCCTTGACTTCCCAGGCTCAAGCGATCCTCCCATCTCAGCCTCCCCAGTAGCTAGGACTGCAGGTATGCACCACTACACCAGCTCATTTTTATACTTTTTGTAGAGATGGAGTTTTGCCATGTTGCCCAGGCTGGTCTTGACTTTCTGGGCTCAAGCGATCCCCCTGCCTTAGCTTCCCAAAGTGATGGGATTACAGGTGTGAGCCATCGTGCAGAGCACCTTTTTCTTTTTTCTTTTTTTTTTTTTTTTTTTTTGAGACAGAGTCTCGCTCTGTCGCCTGGATCTCAGCTCACTGCAAGCTCCGCCTCCCGGATTTACGCCATTCTCCTGCCTCAGCCTCCCGAGTAGCTGGGACTACTGGCGCCCACCACCTCGCTCGGCTAGTTTTCTGTATTTTTTAGTAGAGACGGGGTTTCACCATGTTAGCCAGGATGGTCTCGATCTCCTGACCTCGTGATCCGCCCGTCTCGGCCTCCCAAAGTGCTGGGATTACAGGCTTGAGCCACTGCACCTGGCCCAGAACACCTTTTTCTTTACAGCAAGGTATCCACCTTCTGTGTGCCTGTGTAGCCAGGTCCACCTGGAATGGCCACCATTTTCTTTCTTTCTTTCTTTCTTTTTTTTTTTTTTTTTTTGAGATGGAGTTTCACTTTTGTTGCCCAGGCTGGAGTGCAATGGCACAATTTTGGTTCACTGCAACCCCCACCTCCTGGGTTCAAGTGATTTTCCTGCTTCAGTCTCCCGAGTAGCTGGGATTACAGGTGCCCCCACCCCAACCCAACCACCCACACCCAGCTAATTTTTTGTATTTTTAGTAGAGACAGGGTTTCATCATGTTGGCCAGGCTGGTCTCGAACACCTTACCTCAGGACACCCACCTCAGCCTCCCAAAGTGCTGGGATTACAGGCATGAACCACAGCACCCAGCCGTGGCCACCATTTTCTAAAGTTTGTACACGGTGCTAGGCTGTGGCCTGGTCCTCAGTGACTGCCACGATGCTAAATCCAAAAGTCCATTCACAGGCCTGGTCTTAGCTTCCTGACAGCATCTGACACCATTCATCCCCCCTTCCTCCTTGACATGCTTTCCTCCCTTGACTTCCAGGACTCCTCACTGCCATGTTTTTCCTCCTGCCTCTCTGGCTGCACCTTTACATATTCCTTTGCTGGTTTCTCCGCCCCTCTCTGACCTCCAATGCCAGAGCTCCCAGGGCTCAGTCCTCAGTCTTCTCCATCTCACTCTTGCCCATGATGACCCCAGCCCAGCTTCAAAGCCCAGCTAAACCCTGAAGCTTCTCGGTGTGTGATTCTCCAACCTGGACCTTTCCACCTGAGGTCAGACTCTAATACCCAAGTGCTGATCTGAAGTTGCCACCAGGATATCCAAAGAGCAGTTCCATCTTAACCCAACCCAAACTGACCTCCTCTTCCTCTTTGCAGTAAACATCACGATCACAAGGCTAGGCTGGTCTCGAATTCCTGGGCTCAAGTAATCCTCCTGCCATGGCCTCCCAAAGTGCTGGGATTACAGGCATGAGCCACCGTGCCCAGACTCAAACCAAGTCTTTTTTTTTTTTTTTTTTTTGGAGACGGAGTCTGGCTCTGTCGCCCAGGCTGGAGTGCAGTGGCCAGATCTCAGCTCACTGCAAGCTCTGCCTCCCGGGTTTACGCCATTCTCCTGCCTCAGCCTCCCGAGTAGCTGGGACTACAGGCGCCGGCCACCTCGCCCGGCTAGTTTTTTGTATTTTTTAGTGGAGACGGGGTTTCACTGTGTTAGCCAGGATGGTCTCGATCTCCTGACCTCGTGATCCTCCCGCCTCGGCCTCCCAAAGTGCTGGGATTACAGGTTTGAGCCACCGCGCCCGGCCCAAACCAAGTCTTTATACAGGCCACAAAATCCCATAAGATCTGGCCCCCACCACTCCTCTGACCTCATTCTCCTGCAGACACACCGGCCCGCTCCCTGTTCCTCCAAAGCACCGGGCACACTCCCACCTCAGTGTCCGTGCTGTTCTCTGCCTAAAACACTCCTCCCCCTGGTATCCGCACCGCCCACCTCTCACTTCCTTCAGCTCTCTGTTCCAATGTCAGCTTTTCTGACCACTCTACTAAAATACTACCCCCTCCTTCATCCGCATCTCCCATTTCCCCACCTTCTTTTCCTCCGTAACACATATTTATATACCACATGCTTGTCCTTTCTGGGAATGGTCTGTGTCCCACCCCTGCTGCCATCACTAGGCCCTAGGTTTCATGAAGGTAAGAATTTTCCTCTCTCCCTTGTAGATTCCCAGGGGGACTGGAACAGCACCAGGCACCCAGTGGGCATTTAGTGAAGCACTCATAAAATGAGTGCCCACTATTCCTAGTTTGTTGAGTGGGTTTCTTTTTGTTTTTGTCTTGTTTTGTTTTTTGTTTTGCTTTTAGAGACATGAATACCCAGGCTGGAGTGCAGGGTACATGATTTCGGCTCACTACAGCCTTGACCTCCCAGGCTCTAGCGATCCTTAATAAAGGAAGAAGTCAGCTGTAAATATTAGAAGGGCTTTGAAACACACAACAACACACAACACACAACAACACACAAACAAACAAAACCTGGTGTGTGACTGCAGCTGGCTAGTGGGTAGGGCTACTTCAGCCAGGTGTTCAGTCAGGGAAGGCCTCTCTGAGGAGGTGCGCCCAGGCCGGGCAAGTCGGCCTCCATCACAGCACATGTCACACTGTGTCGTGACTGTCTGGACTGGACACTCCATGAGGGCAAGGACCCTGCACACTCCCTCTCAGTCCCCATCTCCTCCCTGAGCCCACGGCCTGCATGAAGTTGGTATCCAAAGAGTGATGAACCAAAGAATGAATGAATGAGTGAGTGGCCAGGATCAAACGCACGCCTGGACAGCGACCCTGACGGGCCCACAGTAGGGAAACCGTGCAGTCGGGAGCCGGGGCAGGGAGCCACAGAGGCCTGGGGAGGATCCCTGGAGCCCCAGGTCTGGTCTGCAAATGAGGACAACGTGACCCACCACTCCCACGTTAGCCAGGAGAGAGCGTGGGGAGGACTCACACTCTTTGCTCACTGGACAGCCCTGGCAGTGGGGGCCAGCAAAGTTGAGGTAAGGGGCCAGTCACCTGGAGGAGAGCAAGGCCACGGGCTGAAGAAAGAGAGATTGCCCCAGCTCTGCGAGCTGCCTGTGCAATCCCTCCCCCAGCAGACGAGCCCTGGCCAGTATGGGGCCAGGGCTGGTGGACAAAGCCCCACAGGAGTGCCAGGGACTTGCAGTACCGAGAGCCAGCCGGCCGTCGGCCCAAGGCACAGGCAGAGCCTGGCCCAGAACGGCATCTAAGGGCTTTTGTGGGCCTCCGGGAGCCTGTCCAGGAGAGTCCCGGGAACTGGCTGGGGTGGTATGGGGTGGGCAGCCCGCGCTTCCGGAGGTCCAGCTGGCCGTCCGGGCCTGGGTTGATGGGGGTGAGGGGGAGAAGCCCCTTGTGGCCCCCCTAGTCTCTACCCTAGTGGAGGTCACCCCACCCTGTCCCAGGAATTCTCACTGCTAGAATTAGAGGGGCCAGCCCGTCCCATCACCCGCACTGAGGCCCAGGGAGCAGGGCACGCGGCGCCTTTAGGGTTGACTTCGGCTTAAAACTGACCCTCCCCTTAACCCACGCGTTCCTCCAAGAAGCTGGGCGGGAGAGAGGAGGGCAAGCCTTTTTCCAAAATGAAGGGACACGGGACATGTCGAGTCCTGCCCAGGGAGGAGCGGCCAAGCCGGGAAAGTTCCCGCAGGGCGAGCTCGGGCTGGGGGAGGCGGGCCAGGCGTGGGGGCGGGTTGTCGAGGGGGCGTGGGGGGTGCTCTCCGCCTCCCTCTGCTGGCCAGACGCAGAATTTCCAGAGCCCCTGTGTCCCAGTGCCCAGCACTGCCCGGAGTCCTCCGCGAAGCGCAGCCCCGCTCGCCCGCACTCCGAAAGGAAGCGAATACAGGTCATATGGGTCATCCCCCTGCCGCAGCACCAGGCCCAGCGACACTCCGAGTCCAGCCGCAGGCACTCAAAAATCATCCTCCGCGTCGGGATCCCGCCAGTGCTAGAAGTCTCCTATCCGCTCCAACCCGGGTGTTTCCTCAACTTTGCCTAGGCTGTCTCCGAAGGTCGTGGCGTTACACAACACGGATGGAAAACAGGCTCCCCAACTATCCCATGGTGACCCAGACCCCCTCTTCCTTGTGCCAGAGACCACAGAAAATTGAGGGGAGTTCACGTACGGGTCCTCGGACAGCGGGAAAGGTCGGGGTCTAACTGGCTGAGATCCAAGAGGCCGCCCCGCCCAGCCCCTCGCGGCCCTAGAAAGGCAGCGACGGAGGCTCTTTTGGGGTCGGGGCGCCACCTGCTGGTGTTTATGGAAACTGCACCCGCGCCACCAGGCGGACTCCCTGGCTGGGAGAGAACACCAATAAACCCTGGTCATGGCCGCTGACTGCTGCTGAGAGTGTTCTGTGAGCCAGGCTGGTGCTGAGTTCTTGGCACACATGACCTCATTTCACCCTTACAGCACTCCTATGAAGTGGGCATGATTGCCGTTTTACCTATGAGGACACTAGCTCAGAAAGTTCAGAGCACCCCTAGTAAGTGGCAGAGCCCAGGTCCCCCTTCCTGGTATGTGCTGGAACTGGGCTTTCTGTTGCACTGGGGCGTGGGGGTGGAGCGGGGGGAGGAACTCAGGAATGAGCTCTAGGAAGGAGGTCTCCCCGTTCCTACTCTCACCCCAAGCTTGGGCAGAATCCATCTCAGCTTAGCCTGCAACTCAGGCATGGTAGGAGCCCTCGGGCTTGTTTGCCCCATTCATGCCCATGTCCTTCTCCGCTGACAGCTTGAGAGCACTTCTAGGACAAGGCCAAGGCAATCTGTTTTCATGCCACCTCCATCCAGCACTAAGTGAGTGCCCTCAGCCTCTCTCACTTGTGATGACTACTGGGGCCACACAGCCCACACACCCTGCAGGCCCCAGCCAGCCGCTCCTCACTCCCAGTTCGGGAGCTCCGGGAGGTGTACTGTAAGTGGTTGTGCGAGTGACAGAATCCCAACTCAAACTGACCAGTGAAATGGGGCCTCTCTCAGTGGAAAGTCAAGTTCAGGAGTAGGTCAGGCAGTACAGAAGAGGCTCTCAAATGTGGTCTTTCTCCACATCTGTAGCCCAGTGTTCCTCTGCATTGCCTTCATTTCCAGGCAGGCTTTTCCAAAAACAAGTCAAGATGGCTAAGGCATGTCTGAGC
The DNA here is from genome assembly GCF_007565055.1 of Rhinopithecus roxellana. NCBI lineage: Eukaryota > Metazoa > Chordata > Mammalia > Primates > Cercopithecidae > Rhinopithecus > Rhinopithecus roxellana. The sequence goes on along the minus strand of NC_044551.1, from coordinate 156,442,271 downwards.
TTATGTCCAGCTTTGAGGGAAGAAGCCATCCCCATCCCAACAGTGCAGTACAAGCGGAAGTCTCAGGACTCAGTCTCACCGGCCCAGTCTGGGCAACACGGAGAAATGTGGAATGCTCCCAGCCCTGAACCAATCACTGAGTCACCAAGAGTCACTGCCCCTTTGAAGTGAAGCCTGGAGTCAGCCTCAGGTCATCCACCACATGGACTGAGTGATGGTGGGTGTGGATTTGTCCCAAAGGAAAACGGGGGAACGTTTCAGGAGAATGGGGACAGCTGCTGCACAGCCAACAACTCTAATGTCCATGACACTTGGGCATACCAGAAAGTCACCTTTTCTTGACCCTAACCCATTTAAAAAATTTATTTATTTTTCATAAAGCGAAGTGAGGTCTTGCTCTGTCCCCAGGCTGGAGTGCAGTAGCAGTGATCTTTGTTCACTGCAGTCTCAACCTCCTGGGCTCAGGTGAGCCTCCCTCCTCTCCGCCTCCTGTGTAGCTGGGACTACAGGTGCCCGCCAAGACACCTGGCTAATTTTTGTATTTTTTGTAGAGACGGGGTTTCGCCATGTTGCTCAAGCTGACCTCAAACTCCTGGGCTCAAGAGAACCTCCTGTCTCAGCCTCCAGAAGTGCTGGGACGACAGGCGTGAGCCACGGCGCCCAGGTTATTTATTTTGAGACAGGGTCTCACTCTGTCACCCAGGCTACAGTGCAGTGGTGTGATCACAGCTCACTGTAACCTCAAACTTTTGGGTTCAAGGGATCCTCCTGCCTCAGCTTCTCAAGTAGCTGGGACCATGGGTATATGCTACCACTCCTGGCTAATTTTTAAATTTTGTGTAGAGACAGGGTCTCCCTGTGTTGCCCAGGCTGGTCTCAAACTTCTGATCTCAAGCAATCTTCATACCTCAGCCTTCCAGAGTGCTGAGATTATAGGCATGAGCCACTGCACCCAGCATCTAACCCACTTTTAGATTGGAGACCCCTTCCCACATTATCATACTTGCTTCCTTCATTCATTCAACAAATATATATTGAGTCCCTACATGTACCAAGCACTATTCTAGGTGAGCCATATCAGTAAACAAAAAAACACAAAAATCCTTGCCCTCCTGAATCATGCTTCCAATGGGGGTGGGAGGAGAGAAGAAACAAACATAATAAATAAGTGAAGTATATAATATTATAGACAGTGACGAGCACCACAGGGAAAATAGGCCATCAGGAAGGCGATGAGGGCCGGGCACAGTGGCCCATACCTGTAATCCCAGCACTTTGGGACGCCAAGGCAGGCGGATAGCCTGAGGTCACGAGTTCAAGAGCAGCCTGGCCAACATGGTGACACCCCGTCTCTATTAAAAATACAAAAATTAGCCAGGCATGGTGGGGCGTTCCTATAGTCCCAGCTACTAGGGAGGCTGAGGTGGGAAGATTGCTTAAACCCAGCAGGCAGAGGTTGCAGTGAGCCGAGATAGCACCACTGCACTCCAGCCTGGGCAACAGAGCAGACCCTGCCTCAAAAAAAAAAAAAAAGAAAGAAAGAAAAGGAAAAAGAAAGAAATAAAAGGAAGGAAGGGAAGGGAAGAGAAGGGAAGGGGATGAGGAAGGTAGACAGGGTGAGAGGTGTTCCCACTTTAAATAGAGTGTTATCAATAGGCACTTTGAAAGGATGAAGTTGAACAAAGACAAGAAAGAGGTAGGCTGAGCTAGGTGGCTCACGCCTGTAATCTCAGCACTTTGGGAGGCTGAAGTGGGCAGATCACCTGAGCTCAGGAGTTTGAGATCAGCCTGGCCAACATGGTAAAGCCTGTCTCTACTAAAAATATAAAAATAATTAGCCAGGCATGGTGGTACGCACCTGTAATCCCAGCTACTCAGGAGGCTGAAGCAGGAAAATCATTTGAACCCAGGAGGTAGAGGTTGCAGTGAGCCAGATCACGCCATTACACTCCAGCCTGGGCAACAGAGCAAGACTCCGTCTCAAAAAAAAAGGAGGGGGGAATTTGTCATGTAGGCATATGGCAGGGGAGATTTCCAGGAAGGAAGAAAAGCCAGTGCAAAGGCCTTGGGGTGGGAATTTGCGGGGCATGTTCATGGACCAGCAAGGAGCAAAGGGAACAGGGAAGGATGTGGGAGGTGAGAGCAGGGAGGGAGCAGGGGCCAGATGATGGAGGGCCTTGTAGGCCATCATGAGGACTTTGGCTTTGACTCTAAGTGACATCAGGAGCCACCGAAGGTTTGGGCCAGAGAACTGATTTGATCTGACTTATATTTTTAAAGTATCCCTCTGGCTGCTGTGTTGGGGATAGACTGGAGAGATCAGGGCCAAACCCAGTTAGGAGGCCATCGAGATGTCAATTAGCAATCTAAGCAGAAATGTCAGAGTGGCAGACAGAAAAGTCTAAGTGGAGATACACACTGGGGATGAGTGGGTGAGGTCACCACAGGAGTCAGGGAGGGGCGTGTCACAGGACCAAGAATGGACCCCTGAGGCCCTCCCACATTAACAGCTGGGGGAGGCCAGCGCAATGGCTTACACCTGTAATCCCACCACTTTGGGAGGCAGAGGCAGGTGGATCACTTGAGGTCAGGAGTTCAAGACCAGCCTGGGCAACATGGCAAAAATCCGTCTCTGCAAAAAATACAAAAATTAGCCAGTGTGGTGGTGCATGCCTATAGTTCCAGCTACTTGGGAGGCTAGGGTGGGAGGATCACTTGAACCCAGGAGGTCGGGACTGCAGTGAGCTGAGATCATGCCACTGCACTCCAGTGTGGGCGACAGAACAAGACCCTGTAAAAAAAAAAAAAAAAAAAAAAAAAAAAAAAAGGCCGGGCACGGTGGCTCACGCCTGTAATCCCAGCACTTTGGGAGGCCGAGACGGGTGGATCACGAGGTCAGAAGATTGAGACCATCCTGGCTAACACGGTGAAACCCCGTCTCTACTAAAAATACAAAAAAATTAGCCGGGCGTAGTGGCAGGCGCCTGGGCGACTAAGCAAGACTCCGTCTCAAAAAAAAAAAAAAAAAAAAAAAAAAAAAAAGAGCTAGCAGAAGGGGAAAGGGGAGAAATAAGAAGAGGGACTGAGAAAAAGCATCCATGCAGAGAGGCAGAGGAAAAGCAAGAAATCCTGTAAGCCAAACAAAGAGACAATACAAGGAGAAACGAGATTGAGCAAGTCAGATGCTGCCGATGAAATCAAGTGAAATGAGAGCTGAAAATCTCCCTTGACTTTAGCAGCATGGAGGTCACTGGGGACCTTGACAAGAGCCATTTTTGTGGAAAAGACTGAGGAGAACCCAACAGCAGAGGTTATGAAATAACAGTTAACAAGCAGCCTGGGCAACACAGCAATACCCTGTCTACAATTCACAAACTTCAGAGCAGCACTACTCATGATGGCCAAGAGGTGGAAAGAACCCGGTGTCCATCGACAGATGAATGGGTTAACAATATGCGCTACATCGTACAATGGAACATCGGCCTTAAAAAGAAAGGAAACCCTGACACCTGCTACAACATGGACGAATCTGTTTTGAGACGGGGTGTTGTTCTGTCGTCCGGGCTGGAGTCCAGTGGTGCAATCACAGCCCATTGTGGCCTTCAGCTCCTGGGCTCAAGCGATCCTTCTGCCTTAGCCTCATAAGTGGTTGAGACTGCAAGTAGCCCCACCCTGCCCAGCTATTTTTGTTGTTTTTTTGTTTTGTTTTGTTTTGTTTTTTGTTTTTAATTTTGTTTTATTTTTGTGGAGACAAGCGTCTTACTATGTTGACCAAGCTGACCTTGAACCCCTGGGCTCAAGTGATCCTCCCACCTCCACCTCCCAAAGTGCTGGGATTACAGGTGTGACTGTGCCCAGCCAGATTAATCTTGAAAATGTTAGGCTAAGTGAAATAACTCAGATACGAAAGAACAAATACTGTGTGATTTCATTTATATGAAATATCTAGACAAGGCAAATCATAGAGACAGAAAGTAGGATAGACATGACCAGAGGCAGTGGTGAGTTCCCATCTAATGGATGGAGTTTTTGTTTGTGATGATGAAAAAGTTCTGTAAATATACTACATACTAGTGATGATTATATGACATTTTGAGGGTACCTAATGTCACTGAATTATACACTTAAAAATGATTGAAATGGGCCGGGCGCGGTGGCTCACACCTGTAATCCCAGCACTTTGGGAGGCTGAGGCGGGCAGATCATGAGGTCAGGAGATCAAGATGATCCTGTCTAACACGGTGAAACCCCGTCTCTACTAAAAATACAAAAAATTAGCCGGATGTGGTGGCGGGCACCTGTAGTCCCAGCTACTTGGGAGGCTGAGGCAGAATTGCTTGAACCTGGGAGGCAGAGTTTGCAGTGATCCGAGATCACGCCACTGTACTCCAGCCTGGGCTACAGAGTGAGACTCTATCTCAAACAAACAAACAAACAAACAAACAAACAAACTAGTCAGGCCCAGCGCAGTGGCTCACACCTGTAATCCCAGCATTTTGGGAGGCCAAAATGGGCAGATCACCTGAGGTCAGGAGTTTGAGACCAGCCTGGCCAACATGGCAAAACGTCATCTTTACTAAAAATATAAAAATTAGCCGGGCATGGTGGTGGGCACCTGTAATTCCAACTATTAGGGAGGCTGAGGCAGGAAAATCACTTGAACCCAGGAGGCGGAGGTTACAGTAAGCCGAGATTGCACCACTGTACTCCTGCCTGGGCAACAAGAGTGAAACTCAGTCTCAAAGACAAATAAACGAAAAAACTAGATAACAGGCATGTATTGAGCACCTAATACATGCTAGATACTGGACTGAAACTTAAGGCCTATGAAAGGCCCTGTGAAGGGCCACTGGGAGCCTACGTGGGCTCAGTACTGCCCCAGCCCCACCTTCTGGCCCCCTTGTTTTCTTGGGCCCTGGGCAGGTAAATCCACGCAGGCAATTATTATGATATGAAATGCTGTGTGTGTGCAATTTCAGAAAGATATATGATGAGGCCGGGCACAGTGGCTCACGCCTGTAATCCCAGCATTTTGGGAGGCCAAGACAGGCGGATCGCGAGGTCAGGAGTTCAAGACCAGCCTGACCAACATGGTGAAACCCTGTCTCTGCTAAAAATAAAAAAAAATTAGCCAGGCGTGGTGGCAGGCACCTGTAGTCCCAGCTATTTGGGAGGCTGAGGCAGGAGAATGGCGTGAACCTGGGAGGCAGAGCTTGCAGTGAGCCAAGATCATGCCACTGCACTCCAGCCTGGGCGACAGAGCAAGACTGTGTCTCAAAAAAAAAAAAAGAGAGAGAGAGAGAGAGAGAGAGGTGATGAATGCTGTCCTGAGACTATGGTGAAGAGCCATGGCTGGATCTCAGTTTTATAACCTTTGGATCTCAGTTTTATAACCTTGCAGCTGGTCAAGTAATCACTGTCAAGAATTCTGGACAAATAGAATAAGGCACGTGCAAAAGGAGATCTCTAGAGGTTCCATCCTTGGCTCTGGACTTCTCTGGTCCATGGGGTTTTTGTTTTGTTTTGTTTTTTTAACCAATAATTTGAACAAAGAATTAGGGGCATGCTTAATGTGTTTTTCAAGGACTGGAAGATGAAAGGGGATGGCATCAGAAGCTGAAAAGAGGCAACAGAGTGAATGGTTAAGACCACAATGTCTGAATCTGAACTACCTGGGTTCTAATCTCACCATTTATGACTGAGTCAACCTCTTCTTTGTGCCTCAATTTCCTCATCTCTAAAATGGGGATAATAGTAGCTTCTTCACAGGATTCTCCCAAAGTCTGAATGAGTTAACCAAGGGTCTGGACATGGCTCATATATGAAAGTTTGCTACTCTCATCATTAACGGGACTGGCTGGAGGCCGAATTCAAAACCAACAAGATGGAATTTAATGAGGACAGCCAGGCATGGTGGCTCACAACTGTAATCCCAGCATTTTGGAAGGCCGAGGCTGGTGGATCATTTGAGACCAGGAGTTCAAGATCAGTCTGGCCAACAAGGTGAAACCCTGTCTTTACTAAAGATACAAAAATTAGTCGGGCGTGGTGGTGCACACCTGTAATCCCAGCTACTTGGGAGGCTGAGGCAGGAGAATCGCTTGAACCCAGGAGGCAGAGGTTGCAGTGAGCCAAGATCACGCCACTGCACCCCAGCCTGGGCAATAGAGCGAGACCATGTCTCAAAAAAAAAACAAAAAAAGAAAAAAGAAATTTAATGAGGACAAATGAAAAAGACAACATTCAGGTTCCAACAAAGCAATTATACAAGTTCAGGGTCAAGGAGAGCTGGCTGAGCATCCATCCATTCATCTGTCCATGAGAAACAGCCTGAGGTGTACAGTTGATTGCCAGGTCAACTGCAGCCAACCCTGTCATTGTGACCTTCACTGGTATCCGCCAAGGTGCAGCATCTGACACCGAGGAGGTGACAACCCCTTTCGGTTCTGAGCTGAGAACTCAGTGGTAGAGTGTAAAATGTTGGTGGGAGTGGGAGTGTAAAATGGTAGAGCTGCTTTGTCAATAGGTCAAGCAGTTTCTTAGACAACCAAACATATGCCCACCCTATGACCCAGCATTTCCACTCAAGTCCCCAAGAAAAAATGAAACCATATATTTACACAAAGATTGTACAACAATTTCATAGCAGCTTTATTTACCATGGTTCCAAAACTAGAAACAACCCAGATGTCTGTCAAGAAGCAAATGGATTAACAAACTATTACACGTCCATACAATGGAATCCTACTCAACAATAAAAAGGAACAAACTACTGATATATGCAACAACAGCATGAAGCTCCAGAACATTATGCTGAATGAAACCAGCCAGGTAAAAAGAGTAGATACCGCATAATTCCATGATTATGACATTCTAGGATAAGCAAAACTAAGCAATGGTGGAAAGAAATCAGAACAATGGGGGCAACCGGAAACTAGGAAACTTTTTGGGTGATGGAAATATTCCATATCTTGATAGAGATGGGCTTATACAAATATATGATATGCATTTGTTAAAACTCAATAAATGGTATTCTTAAAATTTGTGCATTTCATTGTATAAAAATTTTGCCTTCATAGAGCAAAGAACCATACGTAAGCATTGAACTCTAGTTCATGATAAACATGTTGAAGTGTTTGGGGGTCAAAGTGTACTGATAGCTGTAACTTGCTCTAACATACATTCAAAAAAGATGACTTGATGGATGGAGGAGGGATGCATAGATAATGACAAGACAAAGATGGCACTAACATAAATTAGAAAACCCGGGAGTGGGTGGCTACGTAGGTGTTCACTGTAAAATTTGTTCAACTTTTTTGTATGTTTGAAATTTTAACAATAAAACGTGGAGAAAAAGACAGCCAAAAGACTACAAATTGGGTGCAGTGTACACTGCTTAGGTGATGGGTGCACCAAAATCTCACAATCACCACTAAAGAACTTACTCATGTAACTAAACACCACCTGTTCCCCAATAACCTATGGAAATAAAAAAACTAATAAATAAATTGAAAGACAACTGATGGCTAAGGCCTGGGGAAATCAGCACAGGCCCACAGCTGTCAGCAGTTAGGAGGCAAATGCAGTGCCACCTTTTCGGAAGCAATTTGTCAACATGCACCAAAAGCCTTAAAAATGTTTCTGTTCGGCTCACGCCTGTAATCCCAGCACTTTGGGAGGCCGAGCCGGGTGGATCACAAGGTCAGGAGATCGAGACCACGGTGAAACCCCATCTCTACTAAAAATACAAAAAATTAGCCGGGCGTGGTGGCGGGCACCTGTAGCCCCAGCTACTCAGGAGGCTGCGGCAGGAGAATGGCGTGAACCTGGGAGGCGGAGCTTGCAATGAGCCAAGATCACGCCACTGCACTCCAGCCTGGGGGACAGAGCGAGACTCCATCTTAAAAATAAATAAATAAATAAATAAAAGTTTCTGTTCTGTAACCCAATTTTTTCTTTCTTTCTTTTTTTCTTTTTTCTTTTTTTGAGACATCAGCTTGCTTGGTCATTTGGGCTGGAGTGCAAGGGCGCTATCATGGCTCACTGCAGCCTCGACCTCCTGGGTTCAAGTGATCCACCCACCTCAGCCTCCCAAGTAGCTGGGACTACAGACACATGCCACTACACCCAGCTAATTATTTGCATTTTTTAGTAGAGATGGGTTTTTGTCAAGTTGCCAGGCTCAAGATCTCAAACTGCTGGGCTCAAGTGATCCTTGGCCTCCCAAAGTGCTAGTATTACAGGCGTAAGTCACCACACCTGGCCCTCATTGCTAGGGATTGATCCGAAGAAAATGAAGATGGATGTGGGCAAAGATGTAGCTACAAGGATGTTCATTACGATATTGATTATAATGGCAAAAAGTTGTAAACAACTTAAATGTCCTAAAATAGGGTATTGGTTAAAGAAACTGTGGTGTCTTTATGCACTGGAGTATTATGTCATTAAAATGATGCATCACAAATATTTGCTGAAATGGAAAGACATTCTCTATCTATACAGTTAAGAAGGAAGCAGAGCCTCTGGAGTCACCGTTCTCTTGACTAGAGACCCCATCACATGACATAGGCTACTGAATGTACCACCCCCTGTCCCAAGACTTAGAGTTCTTGGGGGGGCTTAATGTCTCTTTATTGTGACTAGCTGTTTTCCTATTTTCATGACATTCTCCATTTCCCATCTGCCTTGTAATTCTTGCGCACTGTCCCATTTCCCCCTGCACTGTCCCTTGGGAACCACACTTATTCCTTCACACCTCGAGTGCCACTAATTGGGCATACAACTTTGACTGACATTTGCGGTGAAGGCATAACTGGACCTTGTGTGGGACTTTCCTAGGGGGTCAGCACTGAAGTCCTCGCTTCTTCATTCTGAAAGAGGCCCCGCCCATGGGGGCCTGGGTTTGCCTTGCTCCCAGGCTCTAGGAGGAGGAAGGTGGTAGAGACTGAGAGGGAATGGTTCTTAGGAGCCTGTCGGGAGGGCAGTGCTTCAGCAAATGCTCCCACATTTCTTTTTTTTATTTGTCTGTTTTTGAAACAGGATCTCCCTCTGTCACCCAGGCTGGAGTACAGTGGGTCTATCATGGCTCACTGCAGCCTCAACCTCCTGAGCTCAAGCGATCCTCCTTCCTCAGCCTCCCGGGTAGCTGGGAACACAGGTGCATACCACCACACACAGTTAATTTTTGTATTTTTGTAGAGATGAGGTCTGGCCACGTTGCCCAGACTCATCTCGAACTCCTGAGCTCAAGCACTCCATTCACATCGACCTCCCAAAGTGCTGGGATTAGGGGCATGAGCCAAGTGCCCAGGCTGCTCCCCACATTTCTAGCATGGCCTTTGGAAACTAAATGTTTCTTTATCATCAAAATTATTTTATTCTTTTTTTTTTGAGACGGAGTCTCACTCTGTCACCCAGGCTGGAGTGCAGTGGCCAGATCTCAGCTCACTGCAAGCTCCGCCTCCTGGGTTTACGCCATTCCCCTGCCTCAGCCTCCTGAGTAGCTGGGACTACAGGCGCCCGCCACCTCGCCCGGCTAGTTTTTTGTATTTTTTAGTAGAGACGGGGTTTCACCGTGTTAGCCAGGATGGTCTCAATCTTCTGACCTTGTGATTCTCCCGTCTCGGCCTCCCAAAGTGCTGGGATTACAGGCTTGAGCCACCGTTCCCGGCCTCAAAATTATTTTATTCTTTTTGTCCCAATCCTTAGTCTTCCCGAGCAAACCTGTCTTACAACCAAATGACCCTTCAAGCTACTAAGTTAGGCAGAAGTTGACTTTCTCCCCTACAAGGGCTCCCTCCCACCAGGTTTGAAATAATCTTGCTTTTGCCTCTCACTTTAATGCACGCATTGGCATCTGTTTGCAACAAGAGACCCCAAGGGCTAAAAGAGGTTATCTCTGGGTGGTGGGATTGGGGATATTTTTCCCTTGTGAATATTTTCTACTTTCCGTATAACAAACATATTTTCTTGTGTTTTGAGAAAAAGTCACTACAGAAGGGGCCATTGCCAATTAGGGTATGCCCAGTGGAGGGCTGCCCAGGAGATGAAGCGCTGAAAAGGTTTATAGGGAACTGGCACCACTTAAGCTGGAGAGAAGGCTGGAATGGGGGTGGGAGGACACAGACCTCTCTGCAGCCATCTGGGGCCTGTATGCAGCAAATGGAGTCACTTGTTCTGTGCTCCACAGAGTGAGCTAGTTCTAACAGCTGGACAGCACAAGAAGGCCAGCTTGGTCTCACTAGAAGAAACTGTCCTACAGTGGAAACTGCATGCCTTTTAAGGCAGTGATCTCCCCATCACAGGAGGTGTGCAACAAGATGGGCAGCCCATTGTCAGGAGGGTTAGAGAGGGGATTTATAGGCTGGCCAGGAGAATGGACTGTGGTTCTTTGCGGTGCCTTAAAGAAGCTCACCAGCTACTCAGGAGGCTGAGGAAAGAGGATCACTTGAGCCCAGGAATTTGAGGCTGCAGTGAGCCTCGATCATGCCACTGCACTCCAGCCTGGGTGACAGAACAAGACCCTATCTTAAAAAAAAAAAAAAAAGCAGCTCCGAGTGAGTTTTTCGCCTCCCTGAGCAAAGTGTCAAGGGAGCTCTGCGACCATGTCTAACATTGGTGAATAGAGGGGATGGTCAGTGAGGACTTCCTGGAGGAGTTCAGAGAACCTGACCTTATGGCCCCTCAGTCTCCAACCTCTGGGTACATATCTTATTGACCCCTTTTTCTGGGGTCATCCAGCTGTTTCTGGACAAAAACAAACAAAGCCTCAGCCCCTGCCTTGCTGCAGGACCTAGATAATGCCTTGCTCTTCTCTGGGCCTCAGGATGCCCTTCTGCTCAATGTTCTCAGCTGAAATTACCCATGCTTTTTCCTCCAGGGCAGGCCAAACTGCCAGTCATGCACTTGGGGGAGGGAGGCTGCTGGGTTTTTTAGGGGGACCCCGGTTGTATTCCAGTTTACAGCCCTTGGGACTTGGGCCCAATGCCCAGAGGAGATTCAGCAGAGGTGGCAGGGGTCTCAGAAGCAGGCCAGGGGCTCAGCCAGGCTTCCTGGATACCCCTCCCCAGCCCTCAGCGACAGGAGGTCAGGAAGGAGACTGGATGTTATCCTGTCAGTGTCGTTACCATGGTGATGGGGTATATATCTGAGCTCTCCCCAGGGCCCCTGAACCCCTCCTCAGGGACCTTGGGGAGGGGTCTTGGAAGGGGGTATTCTCTGATGAGGCAGAGTGTGGTGGGGGCAAAGTGAGGCCACAAGACAGGTGAAGAGGCTGGACGCAGTGGCTTACGCCTGTAATCCCAACATTTTGGGAGACCGAGGCAGGTGAATCACCTTAAGTCTGGAGTTTGAGACCAGCCTGACCAGCATAGTGAAACCCCGTCTCTACTAAAAATACAAAAATTAGTAGGGCATGGTGGCGCATGCCTATAATTCCAGCGACTCGGGAGGCTGAGGCAGGAGAATCGCTTGAACCTGGGAGGCGAAAGTTGCAGTGAGCTGAGATCGTGCCATTGCACTCCAGCCTGGGCGACAAGAGCTAGGCTCTCTCTAAAAAAAAAAAAAAAGGAATTAGGAGAAGAAGAGAAGACAGGCGAAGAAATTCCCTCCCCTACAGATGAGTTCATTTAGGGTGGGGCAGTGGGTAGCGCACAGGCCGGGGGTGTCAGGCGGGCCTGGTCTGAATTCCCGTGCTAAGTGATCTTGGGTAAGTGGCTCTACATCTCTGGGCCTGTGAGGATGTTAGTATGACGATTAAATGAGACGCCACTGGGATGGTGATGAGCTCATGGCTGTATTTTCTCCTCACACGCACAGATATTTGTAGGCAGAAACTGAGCCAAACCGCAGAGCGCCACAGATAGGCGCCCGCGACCTTCTTGCTGCTCCAAGCTCCCCATGTGGCCTGCCGCGCCCTCCCTCCTCTCATAGCTCGACGTCCTCGCCCGCCCCCGCGCGGCCCTCCCAGGTACTGCAGCAGCCCCCGCCACTCCCGGAGACAGTGCCCCCCACACTCCTGCGTCCCCTGCTGCCTTGCAAAGATCGGGTGTGGAGTAATCTCTTGACCTCAATCCGGCAAGCCCTTGTCTCCAAACCTTCGAAGTCTTGGCTGTCCTTCTCGGAATCTAGCCTCAACTCCTGGGTATGGGTTCCAGATCCATCTTGCTGATCCCAGGCTGGTGGTGGGCGCCGGAAGCAACCTTGGCTGGGGCGGCCAATGGCACTGCAGGCAGGAGGGGACGGCACAACACGGTCTCCACAGAGGTCAAATCATGATCTGGGCTGCTGGCGATGTCCAGGCACACACTCCACGCCCCCAAGTGCACACATCCACAAGCACTGCACTCCCACGGTGGACAAAGCAACATCACTACCTAATCAGGCCCTGTCCCTCCCCTGTGCCCTGCGGACCCCGAGGAAAGCGATGCTTACTCTAAATTGCAAATAGAAAGCCTTTCCAGGGGCCGGGCGCGGTGACTCACGCCTGTAATCCTGGCACTTTGGGAGGCCGAGGTGGGCGGATCATGAGATCAGGAGCTCCAGACCAGCCTGACCAACATGGTGAAACCCCTGTCTCTATTAAAAATACAAAAATTAGCCGGGTGTGGTGGTTGGCGCCTGTAATCCCAGCTACTCCGCAGGCTGAAGCGGGAGAATCGCTTGAACCCGGGAGGCGAGGCGGAGGTTGCAGTGAGCCGAGATCGTGCCACTGCACTCCAGCCTGGGCGACAAAGTAAGATTCCATCTCAAGAAAAGAAAAGCCTTTCCAAGGCCCACAGCCCTGCATCCACCAGCCCTGCCCACCTCTTAAACCACCTCTTCCCCCATTCCCCCTGCCCATTATTCACTATTTTCCAGCAAAAATACACAGTGCTCACTCCACACTTCAGGTCCTGTGCACTTACTGTTCCCTCTCCCTGAATCTCCACTCCTTACCCCAGATTCACCACTGGCTGCTTCCTTCCCTTCTTTTAGGCCTCAGTTCAAATATCACCTCCCCAAAGAGTCCTTTGAGACCACTGAAGCTAAGAGGCTCCCCACCCTCCATTCCTGAAAAACATGTTTCCTGCCCAATGTGTAATCTAATCATTAGGACAATGCACATCCAAAACAAAAAATGAGACCGAGTGCTGCGGCTCCCGCCTCTAATCCCTCACTTTAGGAGGCTGAGGCAGGAGGATCACCTGAGTCCAGAAGTTCGAGGCTGCAGTGAGCGGTGATACAAAGACATTGAAACCCTTGTCCCTTGTGTACTGTTGGTAGGAATATAAAAGGGTTCAGCCAGTCTAGAAAATAGTATGGTGGTTCCTCAAACAATTAAAAATAGAATTATATGATCCACCAATTCCCCATCTGGATATATTCCCAAAAGAATTGAAACAGGAACTCGAAGACATGCTTATATCCCTACATTCATAACAGCATCATTCACAATAGCCAAGCAGTGGCAGTGACCCAAGAACCCATCAGCAGATCCATCATGGCCTATCCACACAGTGGAGTACTACTCAGTCTTAAAAAGGAAAGAATTATGACATATACAATATGAGTGAGCCTCAAAGGCACTATGCTGATGAAATAAGCCAGTCACAGAAGGACAAATATGGTATGATTCCACTTATATGATGTACCTAGGGTAGTCAAATTCATAGAGACAGAAAGTAAAATGGGCGGCCAAGACAGGATAATTGCTTGAGGTCAGGAGTTCAAGACCAGCCTGGGCAACATAGCAAGACTCTGTCTCTAGAAAAAAAAAATGAAAAAAACTAGGGTGTGGTGGTGTGTGCCTGTAGTCCCAGCTACCAAGAAGCTGAAACAGGAGGAACCCTTGAGCCCAGGAATTCAAGGCTGCAGTGAGCTATGATTGTGCCACTGCACTCCAACCTGGATGACAAAAGAGAGACCCAATCTGAAAAAAGAAAGAAAGGAAGGAAGGTAGGAAGAAAGGAAGGTAGGTGGTTGCAGGGATGGAGGGTGCTGGGAAAGGAGGTGGGGGGAGTTACTGTTTTAATGAGTTCAGAGTTTCAGTTTTGCAAGATGAATGACTTCCAAAGATGGATGGTGGTGATGGTTGCACAATAGTGTGAATGCATTTAATGTCACTGAACTGTACACTTAAAAATGGTTAAGATGATAAATTTCGTTATGTATACTTTACCGTAAATAAAAAGCATGTATCAAAACATTTCTTTGCTTTTTCAATCCTGCTTCATTCATTAAACTATGACTTCCATAAGAACAGGACCTGTATCTGCCTGGTGCACCTACTATGTGTTGCTAGTCACTGAAGACTTGGGGACCAAGACAGACAAGGTGCCCACTCACCTGGAGCTCACAGCCTAGGGGGAGGGGAGAAAGATACTGAATAAACAAATAAACAAGAATATTATCACCTATTACCTGCTGTGCAGAAAATTAAAAAGTGAAATGTAACAGAGTGGCTGCATGAGGAGGGGTTTCAACTGGAGCAGTCAGGCATACCATCTCAGAGAAGGTGACATTTGTACAAAGACCCAATGAACAATCAAGAGTCAGCCATCAAGCATCCAGGAGACCCGAGCTGCACACCGAAGAAACAGCAAGTGCAAAGGCCCTGCGCCAGACATGAGTGTGGCATGCTAGAGGAACAGCAGAGAGAAAAGAAGGGGGACACGGAGGAGAGAGGAAATAAGGAGACCTCGGAGAGGGAGAGGGGACGGAAGGTCTTCCTGCTCACAGCGGAGGGAGGCCTCACTGAATCACCAACCTCCTCCTCACAGCAGGGGAGGAGGGCTCCATGAACCAAGACCTCTAAGTGCCCAGCTCTGCACTAAACGCTTTTTAAAGATCAGCTCAGAGAATGCTCTCAACAGTCCTTGGGGCAGGTACAGTCATTAGCCACAATAAAAAGAAGGAAACAGGCTCGGAGAGCTCGGCTGAGCTGGTGGGTCTGGGACTACAGTCAAAGTCATAGAGCGGGAGGAGGGATCTAATGCCCCGTGTGCTACCTTCAAGGACCCACTCTAGGGACGCTCTTTCCTCCCACCCAGCTGCCCTTCCACTCCCACTCCCACTCCCTCTGCCAAAAGGGAGAGGGCCTCACACAGGAGGCCTGGCTGCTAACTGATCCCTGCCAAGGGCTTTCTGTTCCTCCTCTCACTGTCCCCTAAGAGCAAGCCAAGGAGAGAACCCACCACCTCTCCCTCACCTGGCTGGAGATGGGTACCGGGAGCAAGGAGACAGAAGCCCATCTCCAGTTCCACAACACCGTTTCTGAGGCCCCTCTGCAGGCCCTGCCCTTGGAAGGGGATGGACCATGGTCCTTGGATGGCAGCCTAGTGATCAGTGAAGATGTCCACCAAGGCCGGGGCAACAGCATCTTGAAGTCTGAGAGAACTGATTTCCTCAGATGCTTTACACTGCTCCGGACCCTAAATAGCCTGTGGTACACCAGGGAAAAAGCCAGACTCCAGGGACAGCCAGACCTTCCACCATCTGGGAGGAATGTTATAGAAAAGAAAGCAGGTGGCCAGGCGCGGTGGCTCACGCCTGTAATCCCAGCACTTTGGGAGGCCGAGGCAGGCAGATCACGAGGTCAGGAGATCGAGACCATCCTGGCTAACACGATGAAACTCCGTCTCTACTAAAAATACAAAAAATTAGCCGGGCGAGGTGGCGGGCGCTTGTAGTCCTGGCTACTCGGGAGGCTGAGGCAGGAGAATGGCGTGAACCCAGGAGGCAGAGCTTGCAGTGAGCCGAGATCGTGCCACTGCACTCCAGCCTGGGTGACAGAGTGAGACTCCGTCTCAAAAAAAAGGAAAGCAGGCCTGCTTCCTGCCTGCACTCCTTCGCTCAGGCCATTCAGGGCCTCACCCACCACAGTGGCTCCACCCTAGCGGGAGTGCCCAGGGGTGGGGCAGCCCCAGGTCCCCAGGCTCGCAATTCCTCACCCTAAAATAGAGACTCTGCCACCCGGGCCGGTCACAATGTGGGACCCAGCACAAAATGAGAATGTGGAGCTTCTTGTTCAAAAAGCAGAAGGGAGATGCCTAACAATAAAGGCGCTAAAATATAAAATTGTATCTATATATCTACACCTACAGATCTATAAAGCTTTGATTCTTTTCTGTTGGTCTGCCTCTTGATTTGTCATGAGTTTGTATTTGTTCAATATCATTTTAAGTAAAAAAAAAATGAAAAATCTAAATGACTAGCATGAATTTTACTATTCATCTTTATATTGTGCAATGTCAGTTTTAAATGCAAATATAAGGATGTTTAACTCATATGCAGAATCATCGAAATTGTATAATTTGTATTCTGTACCTTGTGCACACATGTGTATTTCATTCTTACCTCAAATGGTGGGAAAGGGCACAAAACTTACTCAACTGTTTTCATTTCTTTTCTTTTCTTGACTTACGCACATTCTCTCAACATGCTCTGCTTTTAGCTTACGATGTGTGAGGAGGGGCTGAAAGAAAAGAACTATAGGTTGCCTGATCTGTCCCTGTCCTAGCTCATCATGATCAGTGTCAGCGGTTGGCTTATCCAGCGAAATCACACGAGCAAGAAGGCTATGGCAGGTTTCCTACGCCGTTCATGTTTCCTTTTTTGTTTTTTTTTTGAGACTGTGGTGGCGCGAACTCGGCTCACTGTAACCTCCGACTCCCCAGTTCAAGCAATTCTCCTGCCTCAGCCTCCCAAGTAGCTGGGATTACAGGCATGTGCCACCACACCTGGCTAATTTTGTGTTTTTAGTAGAGAGGGGTTTTCTCCGTTTTGGTCAGGCTGGACTCGAACTCCCGACCTCAGGTGATCCACCCATCTCAGCCTCCCAAAGTGCTGGGATTACAAGCATGAGCCACCACGCCTGGCCGAGGGAGGTGTTCTTATACCTGTTACACAGATGAGGAAACAGAGGGCAGCGAGTGGGTCACACTCTTTTTTTGCCCTCCTCTCCCCCACCACACACATCTAAATCGCAGCCAGGGTGACCAGCCCACTGGCCTCTCGGCCTGGAGTCCAGAGGTCCTCTGTTATTGGCCGGTCCGGGAGAGAACTCTCTCCCAGCTGGGACCTGTCCTATCCTTTCTCCCTCCTCTTCCTCCCCCTTCCTACTTCCTTCCTTCCTGCTCTAGAATATTCCCTTTGCAGGAAAGGTTCCAGGTTCCGGGGCAAGGCCCCCAGGTTTAGCTGCCCAGGCCGGGACACATGCTTCCTCCATCAACCAGCCCCCTTTGCCCTCCCTGGGGGGCCGGATATCTGAGCCAGGCCCAGGTGACAGGGGAGCACCACACAGGGGACAGCTCAAGGTCTTCTTGTCCCTCTCTCTGCCTCCAGCCCTAGCTCAGACAGAGGACTCTGGAACTCATCCTGGTGCCCTGGGGTCAGGCACTAGACCTGGTAGGGGCTTTGTCACTCTGCCTTTGAGATGGTCATCACTGACAGCCTCTGAGCAGGAGCCTTACTCCTATCAAACTGGTATATAACCTATTGGATTGCATGTGCTGAATCACTTTGCACAGCACCTGGCACAAAGTGACTGCTCAGTTAACATTATTAACAGCTCCAATCATTGTTATTATTCTCTCCAATATCATCCTCATGTGACTTCATCTTCACAACTCTCCTGGGAAGTAGGTAGAGTTTTGATCTTCATTTTATAAATGAGAAAACTAAGGCTTACAAAGACAGAGGGGCCAGGCGCAGTGTCTCACGTCTGTAATCCCAGCACTTTGGGAGGCCAAGGCGGGCAGATCACTTGAGGTCAGGAGTTGGAGATCAGCCTGGCCAACATGGGGAAACCACGTCTCTACTAAAAATACAAAAAGTAGCTGGGCATGGTGGTGCATGCCTGTAATCCCGGCTACTTGGGAGACTGAGGCATAAGAATCCCTTGAATCCGGGAGGCAGAGGTTGCAGTGATCTGAGATCGTGACATTGCACTCCAGCCTGGGCAATAGAGTGGGACTCTGTCTTAAAAAAAAAAAAAAAAAAAAAAAAGGAGAAAGAAAGAAAGATGGAAGGGACTTGCCCAAACTCAAACCCAGGCCAGCCAGTGCTCTTTATCACCTTACTATCCTGACACCTTCCCTTCTATTTGCCCTAGAACAATTCTTCACCTGCTGGGTATCTCAGTTTCCCCAGCCAGGCAATGGGGAGGATGGAGGAGGCATTTCTAAAAGGACCTTTAAGTCTGAGGGAACTTACTCACTAATCCATCGAGGTGGGGCTTGCTGAATGGGCACAAAGTCACAGATCTAACCCTGGAGGGTCCTACAAGCCAAGGTCATCTAAACTCAGGACAGACTGCAAGAGTCTAACCTGAGTCCCTTCTGCTCTAGCTCCATCCATTTCCCCCACACACAGAAGAAAGGAAGCCCCATATTGTGGGAGGGGGGGAGGGTGCCTCCCACCCTTCCAGGACTGCTGAAGACTGAAAAACAGGCCCAGGCAGGTGCAAAGGAGGCTAGGCACTGGTAGACGGGCAGAGGCAGAAACAGTCATCCAAGGGTAGGTCCATCAACAAGAATCCCATGAAGGGCTTAGGGCCAGATAGAACTGCCAGACCTGGAAGGGAGGCCTCACCCTACTGCCCCCAACCCTGTATCGTCCCCTTCTACAAACAGCACATCGAATCACAGCTCAGACTGTAGACTTCCTGAGTTCAGATCCATCTGTGAGTCCTTCATCTGTGGACTCAGTGATCCACCCCACCACCATTCTGCTCCGCGGTTCCTCTCCCCACACCTCCCTACCCAATGTTCTCCCTTCATCCAGACCCCAGGCTCTCTATCCAGGCCCCACAGAGGGGCCTGGCTTGCCGTCACCCCATCACCGCCAGCTTGAGGACAGGCCCAATAAAGGAGGACAGGGGAAGAGAGAGGGAACCAACGCACCACCCGGGGCCAGAGCGGCGTCCTCTCCCCATCAGCCTAGGAAGCTGCACTGCTCAGCAGCCACCAGAGGGCGCGCGCCCCTTCTCAGAGCCAAAGCCACGACGGCGGCGGTGGCGGACCCGGAGGGGTTTGCAGGAGATGCGGGGCAGGGGTGCGGTCACTCCGGGAGGAACCCCCCCGGAACGCAGCCACACCCTGGGCTCGGATTCAGTCCCTGTAAGAAGAGGGCCTTGGATGCCGCCCCTCGACCCTCTCCCCAGCCGCGCCCCGCGCTTCGGTCTCCTGCTGACTACTCGAGCTCTCCCCCTCCTGGCCGCTACGAGCACTGCGCCCGGCTGAGCTTGGGCTTGGAGGGTGGAAGGTGGGCAAGGGGGCGAACGGAGATTTACCTGGAAATAATGTGGCAAGGGGCTGCGTGGTGGGAATATACTGGGCAGAACGAGGTTGTAGTGGTTAGCACTAGGTGAACAGAAGTACGAAGAGGTACTGGGAACTACAGTGGATGTGCAGGGTACTGGGCCGATTAATAGGAGGGCACAGAGGGGCCACTGGGCAGTTACTGGGGACAGTGGTGGTCCCTGGGGGCTATTTAAGTGGTACCAAGCCTAAACTGGAAAGAAGGCGCTGGGTGGTTTCCTGGTGGTAATGGGGGCCCTGAGTGCATATCGGAAGTACCACTGCATAGGCACTGGCAGTACTGCATAACTGGAGACATTGTGCGCTGGGAAGTACTGGAAGGCAGTGGGAAGATAGCGAGTGCAAGGAGCACTGAGTGGGAACCAGGGGTGGGAGGGTCACAGAACGCGCAGTGGGAAGTACTGAGTGGGTCTGGGGATATGGCACAACTGAGAGGGTGAGGGGGCATTGGAAGGGTTCGTGGCAGGTACTGGGCATTATCTATGAGAAGTGGGGACATGGGTGGACATCGGGTGGGTCATGGAAGTCACTGGGGTCACACTGAAACCCTGGAACAGTATGGCACTTCCCTGGCTGTGCCTCAGTGCCCCTCACAACAGCGCCATTTTCACAGCCAGGACTTAGATCAGAAATGTCCCTTCGCCAGTGAGGGTCTCCTGCCCTGACCAGAACCTATTCCTGCTTTCCTGGCCGGTGTGGAGGGTGCTGCTCATAGACAGAGAACAACCTCTATTATCTACCTCCCCGAGAAGAGGTGGGAAGTAAAGGCAGGTCAGCCCCTTATCCCTAGAAAAATAAGGAGCCCCCTGCTCAGCCCCTCCCATCAGGCTTCGGCCTCCTGGCCCAGCTTGCTGGCTGCTGGGCCGGGAGGGGCTGCCAGGCTCGGCCTCCTGCCCACTGCGGGGCGCCGGGGGAGGGCGGCGCGAGGCTCGAGATGCCGCGTTGCCATGGAGACACTGCCGCATCCTGACTGCTCCTGGCAACGGGGTCCCGCAGCCAGGCAGGCGCTCGGCGGGGACCCCAGGGAGCGGGCGCGCCAGGCTGCCCACGGCGCCGCCAGACCCCCGGGAGATGGATATGGCTCCCCCACCCACAGGCGCCCCTCACTCACACTCCCAGGGGCACACGATGTACATACGCGCCCCAGCTGCAGCAGCCCAGGCGGAACTGCAGCCCAAGCCCTCCCTGCAGCCCCCACTCATTAATTCAGCAAACATTTGCCGACGGTCTCAGTGCCAGGCGCGAGCTGGCCACTGCGGTTGTGGCAGCGACAAGTCACACGGGGACGCCGCACTGCCCCCCTTTCCCCCCCATCTCACAGCCCGCAGGGGAGGCAGACACAGAAACAGTGTGATCAATACTGTGACCCCCAACAACAGCCACCCGCTGACTGTGTGCTCAGCCCTCCTCATGCAGGGTCTTGCCTAAACTGTAAAACCCTTGGGAAGCACTGTGAGAACTCCTTTCCACAGATGGGGAAACTGAGGCACGGGAGAGCTCATCTATTCACCAGAGGCCATGTAGTTAGGGTGAGGCAGAGCTGGACTTCCCACTTGGATCTTGGTGACTTCCCCACATTACCCCTGCTGGAGAATTTCCCAAGCACAGATGAGGGAGGACCCGACTCAACTGGGGAGGCAGCAGAGAGAATTTTAGACTCAAGCTTGGGTCTTGGGAGAAAACGCAAGTTGGCCAGGCATAGCAAGAGGCAGGAACACTAGGCTGAAAGAACAGCTGGTGCAAAGACCTGGAGAATGTAGACTGGCAGGCTGGGTGTGACAGCAAGGGCAGAAAATGTGGTTAGGAAGCTGCTTGGAGGCCAATCCTGGAGGCTCGCTGTGCCAGGCCAAGGGGACTGGCCTCCATTTCGAGAGGAGTAGGGAAGGTGTGAGCAAGGGAGGGCATGCCTGACTGTTGCTCTGGCAACCCTGAGGGTGAGGGGCTGGCCCAGGGCGGGTGAAGCAGGAGCTGGGACACTAGAGCACAGGCCATAGCCATCATCCCAGCAAGCGACAAGTGGGCCCACTCGGCTTCAGTCCAAAGTGGAAGCAGGACACGGCCTTCTTGTCTTCCCCGGCAAAGATCTTCTGCCTGATTGGGAATCCAGGGAATGACCCCAGAGCTAGATGCCTGACAAGGTGGGCACCCTAGGGGGAGCCAGGGCTTAAAGACAGTGAGCACAGTGAATGGAAACATGCTTCAGAGTGACGTGAGGAACAAATGAGCTAGACTCCTGGAAGGACTTCCCAGGAGGAATGGGTGTGAGGTTCTGAGGCAGGCCAGGAGATCCTTGAGAAGAAAAGAAAGAGCCCCACACACCTCACACATCTGGACACGGGAACAGACAAGATGTTTCTTCCAGACCCCTCCCCAGGGTTATTCCTCCCTGGCCCCACCCAGCAGAGCCTGTTCAGGTACCCCACTCAGGAGGCACAGCATCCGGCCCCTAACCTCCCCCCCCACCCAACAAGGTTAGCCTAATTTTTTCCCTTCCGTGGATTCAGGTCATTGCTCTCTGTCCTCTCTCTGAGGCGCTGCAGAATGTGACTAATTCCCTCCCTTCATTTATGGGTCCTGTTACCTGGAAGGTATTTATAGCGCAACAGCCTCCCTCTCTCCCCAGCGACTCCGCTGCTCTCCCCCTAGGCCATCTCTCCCCACTCGGCCAACCTTTGCCTCTCCTCTCTGCTGCCCACCTCCCCAGCCGGGCCTCCTGTCCTGCCATCACCCTGGCAGGGAATGGGGCTGGCTCTGCTGGGAGGGGTCTGACCAGTAGCCTTTTTGAGTGGAGTGCTATCTGCAGGGGAGATGCCCCTCTCCTCTTGGACACCCTAAAAAAGGCAATCTAGGGCCAAGCTAGAGGACGGTGACAATTGGTTGACCCCTCTGTGACCTCAACAAGCAGTCTGGTACTTCAACTAATAATAGGTAACAATTATTGAGTGCTCAGCAAGGGCAACACAGGGGATACCAGAGTCTATACATAACATTCATAACATTTCTTTACTTAGATAGGCATGGTGGTGCACACCTGTAGTCCTAGCTAGTTAAGAGGCTGAGGTGGGAGGATTGTTTGAGCCCAAGTTTGAGGCTACAGTGAGCTATGATTGTGCCACTGCACTCCAGCCTGGGCAACAGAGCAGGACCTTGTCTTAAGAAAAAACAAATGAAGGACTGGGCGTGGTGGCTCATGCCTGTAATGCCAGCACTTTGGGAGGCCAAGGCAGGTGGATCACCTGAGGTCAGGAGTTCAAGACCAGCCTGACCAAACATGGTGAAACCCTGCCTCTACTAAAAATCCAAAAATTAGCTGAGCATGGTGGTGCACACCTATAGTCCTAGCTACTCCGGAGGGTGAGGCAGGTGACTCACTTGAACCCAGGAGGTGGAGGTTATGGTGAGCCGAGATTGCACCACTGCACTCCAGCCTGGTGACAGAGCAAGACTCCATCTCAAAAAAAAAAAAAAAAAAAAAAAAAAGAAAGAAAAATTATTGAATGCTTACTATGTGTCAAGCATTATTATTATCCTTCGTTTGCAGATATGGAAACGGAGGCTCAGAAAGGCTAAATGACCCTCCTCAGGTCCTCATGGTTGGGATGAGGTGGTCCTGGACAGCCGCCTTCCAGAGCTCTGCCTGGTATTGGAAATTCACCTTAAAAGGCAGGCAGGGTGAGGGCTGCAGACAGCCAGGGGTTCCTGACCAAAACATATCTCACAAAGTCAACAGTGTCCCCACTGGTCCTAAGCCATGGATGATCTCCCTGAGCACTGTCAGGAAACAGCACCAGATGGAGGCCTCTGGGCTACAGAACACTGCCTGTCGCACACACATCTCTTCCTCCAAGCAAGGGTCAAGCCAGAGCAGAGGTTGGGGGGGTGCTGATCTAGCCAAGCACAGGGAATAAGGGAATCTGGTGTCCATGGAGGAGTGAAGGGGAACTACAGCAGAAAGGACAGAAAGAAGACCCTGTGAGGGACTTACAGGCATATAAGGCTGAGGCAGGGACCGGCTGCTCTTTCACATCCCCGCTTCACAACTGTGCAAAGCCCCTTTTACAGCCGGAAGCATGGAAACCCTGACAGGTGAACAGACTGATTCAGCTTTGTCCAGATCCTCTGGCCAGAAATTCTACAACACTGATTAAGCGATTTCTGGGAGACAGGAAAGAATAGAGGAGAAGGCTGAGTTCAAATCCCAACCTTGTGCTCACAAGTATAGTGACAATGAGCAAGTGACTTCGCCTCTCTGTGACTTGATTTTCCCATCTGTAAAATGGGCTGACATCACATCTTACTCACAAGTGGTCGTGAGGACTCAATGATGTGGATCAGGCAAAAAACTGAGCACCAGGCCTGGCACGCAGCAGGGACTCCAAGATGCTGACGGGCAATGCTGTGGTTTTGTATTTGCCCCTGAGTCTTTCTTCTCTCACAGATCTTCCCTGAGATGACGGCATCTTGGGGATAAGGGCTGTATTTCCCTTTTATTTATTTGCGTGTTTATTTTTATTATCCTAACCACTAGACCACTAGGGAAGGGCTACATTTCCTCCATCAGCCTAACATTGACCTTGGGAGCAGGAGATCCCCGGGGCAGGCTGCTCTTGGGAATGAGCATTCATTGCTGTTTTCGTTATTTTCATTGTCATCAGTATATCATTCTCTATTGGCTGTAGCACCATCAGCACACACCCAACAGGCTTGTGGGTTGTTTGAGAGAGCACCTATGCAGGGTGCACCCTGGATCTAGCAGCTCTCATGATACCCCATTTGCCACTATCCTCCTCCATAGGGTGCCAGGAGCCTGCCTGGAAGAAGAAAGCCACTGAGTCATTCTGATTCCTGCTCAGGGAGCCAGAATCAGCAGCAGAGCCAGCCAGCCCATCCAAGGGAGGATCAGGGGCAGAGCTAGAAACCTGGGACTCTCCTGGCAGCACAACCCAGGGGCTGAGCATGGTGGCACCAAGAGCCAGATTTGGGAGAGGAAGTGGAGGTAGGAAATGCAGGGCTCCAGTGGCTGGACCCTGGGAGAACAAGAAGGGGCAATAGCAGGCATCTGTGAGCACACCTGTGGGTCACCCCGGGAACACACCTGTGGATCTGGCACCAGGCAAAGTCTCCACCACCCTGGGAGACAGAGGGCTCAACCCAATTACAGGTAAAGGCTACAGACTCGGAGAGGTTCCATCAGCTACCAGGGTCACGCAGCACCTGGTAAGAAGGTTCAGGCAATGCCTGCTCAGATGCCTACAATCCCTGATCCTCATGTCCTGAGTGCATGGCCAGGCCCAGGGCTGGGGTAGGGGGAATAGAAGCAGTCAGCAACCCTGTCCATACTGGCAGATGGAGGGTGGGACCAGGCATCACAGGAGATTGAGGACCGAAGGTCAGGGAGTAGGGCAGGAGAAGTGAGGCATTCTGGGCAGTGGGCTACAACCTGGGCCTGCACATCGAAGGCCTTTGTCCTCAGCCTGGCTCACCCCAAGATTGTCATGTGACCTTGGGCAAGCCCTGGCCTTTTTCTGAGCCTCAGTTTCCCCAGTTACCCGATGAAAACTCTGAGCTCCAACACTCTCCCTATCAGTTCTGAGTCAGGCCTCCCCAGGCATGCCAGCAGGGCTGACAGGCTTGAGGGGCCAGAGAGGGGCCTGTGCCCAGGCGGCCGTCCTCTCCCCACCCATGGGCACACAGGGTCTTCGCTGAAGAAGCACGGTGTATACAAATAATTAAACGGAAGAATTGGAGTGATTAGGGCAGATGATTATTGTCAAATTATGATTTATCTTGTAGTGGAATTAGTATTCCCCCAAAGGGCCCGGCGTGGCGCGGCGCCCGCCACGGCCCGTGATTAATCGCCGTCTCCAGAAGGTCACCTCCAGCCACTGCAGATTAACTCAGTGGGGAAACTTCTTTCCGTAATTCAAGCTGTTGTTCCCACAACCTGTCATCCGCCGCAGAAAAGGACGATTTCGTCAGGGAGCCCAGGGCGGGGGCCAGCCAGCTCCTGGGCCCCTCCTGGCTGCAGACATGATATATGGTGCGTCCCGACACGGGTGACCACGAGCGGGGGCAGCATCCGCCCGTGTGGTGGGCAGCAGGAGGCAGGAGCAGGGAGAATGTGGGGGAAACGAGGCGCCGCCAAGCAGAAGTAGGCTGTGAGTGGAGAGAGAGCGCGCGCGGGCGGTGGCAATTAGGAAGAAAATTGGATTTTTCAGCGTCCAGAGGCAGCTGGGATCTGCGGTGTGCGGTGCAGCAATCCTCCCTTTCCAACACACACAGGCACCCAGCTCCAGACAGGCAGGGACTCCCCAGGAGAGACGGAGAACGGGGGAGGCCATGGGCCTCCTTCAGGAAGATAGGAAATGTAGAACCAGACCAGGGCAGAGATTTCAGCCCCCAGCTCTGTGACCTGCACCACCCCTAGGTCTCCCCTTCAGTACTACCTGGAGCATGGAATGCGAGCTGGAGGAAAATCCACTTAAGAAGTCCCCTGCCAATCCAGCAAGAAGAACGTGGTGAGGATTGAGGCTGGGCCCGGAAGAACCCTCCCCAGCAGCAAGAAGGGGCCCCTGGGCAAAGGCAGCTTTCCTGACCTTGGAGCCGGAACCAAGATCCCATTTCCCCAGTGGGAGACACTGCCCAAGCCACATGCCCAGGTCAACTGGAGCTACTAATCATGGCCACCTCTGTCTGGCAGCCCAGGCCAGGTCTGGGAGGAAGCATGGAATCCCTGGCCTGTCTCCCTGCGCGTGGAGAGCAGTGGATACAAAGTGCCCAAACCCTGCCTCCTCACTCTGGCCTCACTCCCCAACCTCTAGTTCCTAGATGCAGGGAGCAGGGTAGTAAAAGGCATAAGTGCCTCCCCTTCCAGTCTCTAATTTATCTTCCAGCCAACCCTGCAGGAAGGATGGTTTGTGCCCACACCACACAAGTAAGGAGGCTGAAGGAAGGTGACTTCCTGCCCTGAAGCTGCCCTGGCTCTCCAGCACCCTCAGGATTACTTTCAAGATCTTTTGAGCCCTGCCCTTGCTGCCTGCATGGTCCGCAGCACTTTACAGCCCAATCCCCTGCCCTTCTCACCACCTCCAGAAACACTCACTGTGCACTATTCTTTCAGGCCTCTGGGCTTCAAACATTCCTGAAATGTACTTCCCATCCCCAGCCCTCAACCGGCAAACTTCCATCTATCCTGCTCTATCCAGCTCACTTGTCTCTTCAGAAAGAAAGGGTGCTCCCGGGCCCACTAGAAGCCCCGCCCTTGTGAGCACAGATCACCACCCTGTGCAGAAAGCACACTACACTGGCCTCTCCCAGCAGACAAGGCACTCCTACATCTATCTGTGGCCTCCTACACCTGTCTCCCCAGTGCAAGGCAGACTAACCCAACCCAAGTTGGTACTCAAGAAACCATTTGGGTTTTTTGTTTCGTTTTGTTTTGTTTTTGAAACAGGGTCTCACTCAGTTGCCCTGGCTGGAGTGCAGTGGCACAATCCTAGCTCACTGCAGCCTCTATCTCCTGGGCTTAATCTATCCTCCCACCTTGGCCTCCTAAAGTGCTGAGACTACGGGCATGAGTCACCATGCTCAGCCTCAAGAAAGCATTTGTAAGACACCAGGGGCTAGTGAGGGACCTGCACTCCTCCACTCTCCTCAGCCCACAACCCCAACTTGTCAGGCCCCAGAACTAGGGTATGCTGGGGAGAGGACAGAGGTGACAGTCCTTGCTGGCTGGTGTCCTCAAGGTCTGGAGGCCTCCTTTTAGTTAAGAACAGAAGCATATATTATGTATACATTGGTTTGCTCAGAACATTCTAGGGTTGGAGATATTTAGAGTTGTGAAGACCCAGCACTGTTTGGAAGAGAAAATCTCTTTCTCTCCCTCTCAAGGGTGGGGATGGGGGAACAACTCTTTCCAAAATCATTGGGACTAACACCAGCATTTTATTTGGGGGAAGAAGGGGGCTTTCTATTCCCTTCAGGGACTGCCTGGCAGACACTACCCCCCTTGAGTCTTTGGTTGATGGTGATAAAAACACCCATCCACACTACATCTGATGCTCAAAACACCCTTTGCTGCATTCTCACTGACTCTTTTTTTTTTTTTTTTTTTTTTGAGACTGAGTCTTGCTCTGTCACCCAGGCTGGAGTGCAGTGGCCGGATCTCAGCTCACTGCAAGCTCCGCCTCCCGGGTTTACGCCATTCTCCTGCCTCAGCCTCCTGAGTAGCTGGGACTACAGGCGCCCGCCACCTTGCCCGGCTAGTTTTTTGTATTTTTTAGTAGAGACGGGGGTTTCACGGTGTTAGCCAGGATGGTCTCGATCTCCTGACCTCGTGATCCGCCTGTCTCGGCCTCCCAAAGTGCTGGGATTACAGGCTTGAGCCACCGCGCCCGGCCCCTCACTGACTCTTAAGGGACAAGCTGAAGAAGCTTTTACAGATGCAGGCAAAGACCAGGGTTGGGGTGGTGGTGGCAGGTGATTTGCCCAATTGCTGTAAGCAGTGGAGATGGCTGTGAATGTGAGGAGGATTATTCTAGTCCCACTGCCCATGCAGCCCACTCTGTGGCTCCACTAGCTTCTCACATAGGCAGCTCCAAACCCTTTACCCCCATCCTAGAGCCCAGGAGGGGTGGGAGAATGGCAGATGGCTTGGCTAGGGGCCCTCCCAGGAGATAACCCGCTTCATGCAATCTATGGGCCTGATTCCAATCCCAGCCATGCCCCTCACTACCTTGGACCTTGAGCAGGTCACTTTCCCTCTCTGTGCCTCTGTTTCCTTGTCTGTAAAAACATGAATGGAGACTGGGGCCTGACCTGCAATTAGGAAGTGATCAAGAAATTTGAGTTGTGCTTGTTTTGGGTGGTTTTATCACCTTCATCACCTCATTATCCCTTGTGGAAGAGTGGGGGAAGCTAATAGCTTCCCCATTTCCCAGCGGAGGAAACTGAGTCGGGGCATAGCCTCTAGCAGACAGAGGACATTGCCAGATAA
This sequence comes from Rhinopithecus roxellana, assembly GCF_007565055.1. Taxonomy (NCBI): domain Eukaryota; kingdom Metazoa; phylum Chordata; class Mammalia; order Primates; family Cercopithecidae; genus Rhinopithecus; species Rhinopithecus roxellana. The sequence continues at coordinate 156,413,978 of NC_044551.1, read as the reverse complement.
AGGATCGTGAAGGCCAGCCATGATTCTGCCCGCCCCCTCTCAAGTCCCTCCATTGCTCCTAACCCTTGGAAGACAACACAGTTGCCCAGCCAGAAGAATCCCACCAGCTGGGTTATTCCCTATTCCTAGGGCGCTCTGTTGAGTCCTGCCTCCCGGCCTGTGCCCAAGCTGGTCCCTCCGCCTAGAATCTCCACCTAAACGCCGCTCCCTCCACGAAACTAACCGCAAGGGACCCTGTGCCCGGCTGAACCGCGCAGCCCAGCCACTGACCACCTGATCACCCCAGGCAACCCTCTGAACCCCGCACGGGTTGGGCAAGGACTTCCCAGTCTGACCCTAGATGCTTGAGCGGGACCCCTGGTGGGTGCCCCAACCCCGGGGGAGCGCAGCCCGCTCCCCAACCCCACTCCCTCCAGCGCCGCGGCCCGGGCTTTGATCCGGCTGCCTCTGCGCCCCGAACCTGATTGGCATCGAATTACGCCGCGCGGCGGAGGCAGATAATGGCGGGAGGCGCGGCAGACATGAAAGTGGGGGCGCAGCAGCAGTCCGGGCCGTTGTTAATGATCCAATAAAAAGGAAGAGGGGGGAGAAATAACCCTCCCTTCTCTCCCCGCCCCCAGACCGCGACCGGTGCACACAAAGCCGCCGCCGACTCGGAAATTACCGAGGCTCAGCCCAGACCAGCGTGACCGGGGGTTGGGGGCTGCGCTCACCCTGGCGGAGCGCGGGAGGGCGGGCCGCAGCCACGGGGACACTCGCGGAGGCACAGACACAGCCACACTGACAGGCGCATACACTGAGCCTGTCTTTAATAGTCTATTTGCATCATTTTTTTGCATTGTGTATTTTTTAAGTATACGAAAATATTTTATTTCCTAATTACTGAGATTTGTTGGAGTCCCCTTAAGTTCTGTGCCAACACTAGTCCAGGTCCTGAAACAGTCACACAGACAGCACCATTTAGTCATGCACACGGTGTGTCGCATACACACAGAACAGTTACAGTCTCACATACAGTCACACATGGACACAGAGACACAGTCACAGCATCACACATTGTGGCACCTAGAGTCTCTTTCGGAAACAGGCACAGAGCCTCATGCACACACACACACCCAGCAGGGCCGCAGAGATGCTCACACAGAAACACACTCAGAAGCAGGACACAGACATGTCAAAGACACACACACACAGAGACAAATAAGAGAGGAGGCTCCCAGGAACATACACACATCACACAAGCTGTGGAGAGAGGGACACAAAATGATGCAGGCAGAGCTACAAACAAACATGCAACAATATGGAGACCAGCACAAACCCATAACGTCCCAAAGATACCCACGCACACAAACACCCAGGCATGCTGGGACACACACACATCCAAGCACAAATCCCCTCCTCACTAGCGTCTCTGGGACACACCCTATATACCCTCTCGGCCACCCATTTCACACCTACACTCACACATGTTCAAGTGTATTCGAGCTAGAGCCCACGACTGGGTTGACCCACAGCAGAGATGGGGTGGTGTGGCTGGAACACAGACCCCAGAGGATCCATCTACCTACCCAGGACATGACAGTGGGAAGGGGCGTGGGTGGCGCTGCCTCAAATCCATGAGGCTGGGGCAGATGGTTTAAATTGTCAGAATTTCAGTTTTATTCGTCTATAGAATGGAGTTCAGCTCCTCCCCTATGGGACTGTCTGCGACTCAATAAGCAAGCACTAAATGTTAGCTGCCATTATCATGTGGATTCCCTTGGGGGCAGCCCAGACCCTCTCCACTGCACGCGCACACACACGCACACACACACACACACCCCTTGGCTCCCAATCAAACTCTGCTGCTAAGGAGGTCCCTCTTTTCTTTTTTTTTTGAGACAGGGTCACCCAAGCTGGAATGCAGCGATGCAATCACAGCTCACTGCAGCTTCAACTTCCCAGGTTCGAGTGATCCCCCAACCTCAGCCTCCCAAGTAGTTGGGATTACAGTTGGGTGCCACCATACTGGCTAATTTTTTAAACTTATTTTATTATTATTTTTTAAATTTGAGGCAGGGTCTCACTCTGTCACCCACGCTGGAGTGCAGTGGTGTGATCTCAGCTCACTGCAGCCTCTGCCTCCTGGGATCAAGCAATCCTCCCACCTCAGCCTCCCAAGTAGCTAGGACCACAGACACGCACCACCACGCTCCAGTTATTTTTTTGTATTTTTAATAGAGACAAGGTCTCACCATGTTGCGCAGGCTGGTCTCAAACTTCTGAGCTCAAGCGATCTGTCCAGCCTCCCAAAGTGCCGAGATTACAGGTGTGAGCCACCACACTCTGCTAATTTTTTAATTTTAGAGATGGGGTTTCACCATGTTGCCCAGGCTGGTCTTGAACTCCTGAGCTCAAGTGATCCTACAACCTAAGCCTCCCAAGTAGCCAGGACTACAGATATGCAACACCCCACCCAGCTAATTTTTTAAATTTTTTTGTAGAGATGGGATTTCCCCATGTTGCCCAGGCTGGCTTCCCAAAGTACTGGGATTATAGGCATGAGCCTATCATGCCCAACCCCTCTTAAATCTAATCTGAGTTCCTCATTCTGTAATCTAAACCCAACTCTGGGTTGGGTGCAGTGGCTCACGCCTGTAACCCCAGCACTTTGGGAGGCCAAGACAGGTGGATCACCATGGCCAACATGGTGAAACCCCATCTCTACTAAAAATACAAAATTAGCACGGTGTGGTAGCGCATGCCTGTCATCCCAGCTATTTGGGAGGCTGAGGCAGCAGAATCGCTTCAACCTGGGAGGCAGAGGTTGCAGTGAGCCGAGATTGTACCATTGCACTCCAGCCTGGGCAACAAGAGTGAAACTCCATCTCAAAAAACAAACCAAACCAAACCAAACCAAACCAAACCAAACAAAACAAACAAACAAAAAAACCAACTTTGGGAACAGGGATGTCTAGCCTTTCCTGCTCCAAAAAGCAGCCCCATGTGCAGCAGGAGTCCTGAGGGTAGATGGGACTCCTGTGGGATCAGTCTCTAGGGCTTGGCCTCTCTGGGCTTTGGTTGTCTTCACCATCAAATGGGTTAACAGCATCAGCATCCAACACACGATGCTTCTGGGAGGATGAAATAGCTCTTAGGCTGAGTCCATGGGCCATGGCTAGAGTTGATGGTCCATGTTAGGGTCAGAAGTGAGGGGTCAGGATGCACACACCCCTCCCACTAAGACAAAAGTCCTCACTGTCACTCCTTCTTAGGTGGATAAGGGGACTTTATGAGCCAAACCTGAGAACCTAATTAATGCAGTTAATCACAGGCCCAGCCACACTAGCCATGGGGACAGCAGGGATGCAGAGTCACAGCTCAGTTACCCAAAAGGGTGGAGGGGCAGGAAACAAGGTTATTGGTGGCCTTCTCCTCCCCCATGGCCCTGAATGGAGGCTTTCCTATGCCCTGCTAATCAGCGCCCATCCTGCAGCCCCAGGTCACTGGGCAAGTTACTTCTCGTGTCCAAATCCAGTTTCTCCTGCTGCAGCTCAGGAAGCACGTGGGATCTGCAGTCAGGGTCCTGGCTGTCTCTAATCAGGCAGGTTAGTTAGATTGGTCTCCCAATGGCTGGGCTGAATAACACTGAGTTTGATGGCGATGGTGGGGTGGGTGGGTTGAGGCATAACTTCTTGGAGTCCGGTGTCTAGCCCAGGAGAAAGGCAAGAATGAAGACAGGAGCTGGTGGCAAGGAAGAAAATGCCCCCTTCTCCCTCAAAGGGGCCTGTGCATGTGATGCTTTATGGGGGGTAGGGGGGCGGAGAGGGTCGTCAAAGACTGGCCAGGGCTGCAGCAGGAGGGGGCAGCCCACTCGGGCAGGGGAGCTGCCATGTTATAAATCACCCTCGACTCAATTAGAGCCTGTGAAAGGTTGTGCACACCCAGCAGAAAGCTCCGCTCTTGGCGGGCAGCCAGCTCTCTGGGGGGGGGGGTGGGGGCGAGAGCTTGTGTGTGCCTACGTGTGTGTATGTGTGTGCCTGTGTCTTACTGTGCCCTTGTGTTTCTGTGCCTGTGCGTACCTGTCTGTGCCTGACCCATGTGTGCCTGTGGTGGGGGGAGAGTATACACACCCGTGGACTCTTGCATATACAATATGCTCCAACGTCCTTGTGTTTGTCACCAGGTGCGTCTGTATGCACCTGTTCATGCCTACTTGTGCTGTGTGTGCACTTGTGTGTGTGTTGGATGAGTGGCTGTCCTCGTGCCCATGTGCACTCGAGTGTGAGTGTGTGTGTGATTGTGTCTCTCCATCACTTTGCCTCTGTATGCCTCCTTGCCTGTGTGCACCCAGGTGAGAGTGCATGCTGGTGATGAGTTGAGCTGGGCTGGATGTGTGGGTGGGAATGGAAGGGTGTTCTTATGGTAGGGGGAGAGTTACGTGTATTTAGGGAGAGGCAGAAACAGAAAAAGAGACACGGATTGATGGAATTATGGGCAGGCAGAGAGAGAGTAAGAGCCAGAGGAACTTAGTAGAGAGAGACGTGACCGGTAAGGGAACTAAGCTTTGAGGAGAGTGAGGGGCTTGGCAGTGTGGAGGACCTGCCAAGGCCAACCACCTCCACCACTGAGTCAAGAGGCTGGACTGGCAGGGTGCGGTGGCTCATACCTGTAATCCCAGCACTTTTGCAGGCGAGGCTAAGGTGAGAAGATTACCTGAGGTCAGGAGTTCCAGACCTGCCTGGGCAACATAGGGAGACCCAGTCTCTACAAAAAAATGTAAACATTAGCCAGGCATGGTGACATGTGCCTGTAGTCCCAGCTACTTGGGAGGCTGATGTGGGAGGATTGCTGAGCCTAGGAGGCTAAGACTGCAGTGAGCAGAGATCACGCCACAGCACTCCAACCTGGGTGACAGAACGAGACCCCGTCTCAAAAAGAAAAAAAGGCTGGCCGGGCGCAGTGGCTCAAGCCTGTAATCCCAGCACTTTGGGAGGCCGAGACGGGCGGATCACGAGGTCAGGAGATCGAGACCATCCTGGCTAATCCGGTGAAACCCCGTCTTTACTAAAAAATACAAAAAACTAGCCAGGCGAAGTGGCAGGCGCCTGTAGTCCCAGCTACTCGGGAGGCAGAGGCAGGAGAATGGCGTAAAAAACCCGGGAGGCGGAGTTTGCAGTGAGCTGAGATCCGGCCACTGCACTCCAGCCCGGGCGACAGAGCGAGACTCCGTCTCAAAAAAAAAAAAAAAAAAAAAAAAGAAAAGGCTGGACCCTAGCCATGCCATGGAAACACTGTCCTAGAGTGGCCAAGGAGCAACCTTAGAGGTCATCTCTCCTTCCCTGATGATGAGCAGTGATAAGCATTGACATGTCGATTATCTCACAGAACACTCACAGGCACACTGTGAACCATGCACTATTATAATGTCCACTTCGTAGATACCAAAACTGAGGCTCATTGACTTGCTCTCAACAAGTAAAGTAGAGCCAGGGTCTGAACCTGGGTTTGTCTAATTGCAAAGTTCTTGCCACATTCTTTACTGTTTCCCCAAGTTTCCCAGTGGGTCACACTTGAAGGGGGTGGGAGGAGAGTCCATGTGAGTATGTGTAGGTGGGTGGGTATGCCTCTCCATCTGCCTGGGCACTCTCTGAACCCCAGGCTGCTGTGCCCCTAGGGCCAGCAAACAGTAGATGCCAAAGAAATATCTAAGTAGAGAACCAAGAGTAGCTGCCAGAAGGGAGCTTGGGGTGGGGAGAGGAGTCTGTGAACCATCCCAAGGATACTGGCCACCTCCGCCCCCCTCCCAGGTAGGAGGTGCTGTCCTGAGTCCCAGAAAACTGTGGAATAGGAGCTGAGATTTTCCCAGAGCTAGGCTGGGCTCTGCCTCATCTTCATTCCTACCCAGAGCTGAACCACCTGGATGTATCTCTAGACCAGCATCATGTCTCACCTATACCTCCTCTACCCAAGCCACAATGACATCCAGACCCTGTCATGCCCCCAGGAACACTTGGGGCCCTGAATCAGGATCCCCATGGGAGAGGCCTGCATAGGCACCATTAGCCAGGAGCCAATTTGGAACCCTGGACTTAGTTTCCCCCATCTGTAATGGCATTTCTTTGAGGACGACTAGGAGGGCTCTAAATCACTCAGCCCTCGGCCTCCTTGCTCCCTGGAGAAACCCACCCCAGAAATCGCCCCAGGTCTCAGATCCAGCAAGGCTGGATAGGGTGAGGAACGCAAACCCAGAATGGGCTTCAGTCTCCGTCTTGCCCCAGACACTCAGGCCCCACAAGGGTTCCTCTTCCCCAGGCTCTTGGGAGACTCTTTCCCTGAACCACCATCCTGTCAGTGGCCTTGTTCTGCTCTCATTTACTGACCAGGTGCCAGGGGTGGGAGGGGCATGGGCCTTCCCTAGGGCAACCTCCAGGAGGAAACCTAGCTTTGTGCTGAATCTTCACTCTGCCTTTTCTGCAGGTCCCACATCTGGAACCATTTCAGGAAGAAGCACAGGGCTGAGCTGCCCCTCCTTTGAAGATGTGGCTATGGGGAAGGGTCATGCCCTTTGGGAGGTTGGGGGTCACAATGCATGGATGGCACCCCTCCTGAGGCTAGGAAAGGCGGGGAGAGGGAGCAACAGGAATGGGCAGCGCGGGTGGAGGCTGGGCAGGTTGGAGTTGAGGTATTCATATTTTGGGTTTTTGTTTTTGTTTTTGGTTTTTTTTTTTTTTTTTTGAGACGGAGTCTTGCTCTGTCACCCAGGCTGGAGTGCAGTGGTGCGATCTCAGCTCACTGCAAGCTCCACCTCCCGGGTTCATGCCATTCTCCTGCCTCAGCCTCCCGAGTAGCTGCGACTACAGGCGCCCGCCACCTCGCCCGGCTAGTTTTTTGTATTTTTAGTAGAGACGGGGTTTCACTGTGTTAGCCAGGATGGTCTCGATCTCCTGACCTCATGATCCACCCTCCTCGGCCTCCCAAAGTGCTGGGATCCAGGTATGAGCCACCACGTCCGGCCTGGGTTTTTTTTTTTTTTTTTTTTTTTTTAGACGGAGTCTCGCTCTGTCGCCCAGGCTGGAGTGCAGTGGCCAGATCTCAGCTCACTGCAAGCTCCGCCTCCCGGGTTTACGCCATTCTCCTGCCTCAGCCTCCGGAGTAGCTGGGACTACAGGCGCCCGCCACTTTGCCCGGCTAGTTTTTTGTATTTTTTAGTAGAGACGGGGTTTCACTGTGTTAGCCAGGATGGTCTCGATCTCCTGACCTCGTGATCCGCCCGTCTCGGCCTCCCAAAGTGCTGGGATTACAGGCTTGAGCCACCGCGCCCGGGCTTGCTTTTTTTTTTTTTTTTTTTTTTTTTTTTTTTTTTTTTTTTTAAGACAGTCTCGCTCTGTTGCCCGGGCCGGAGTATAGTGGCACAATCACAGTTCACTGCAACCTCAACCTCCTGGGCTCAAATCATCCTTCCTCTTCAGTCTCTCCAAACTGCTGGAATTATAGGCTCACACCACCATACCCAGCTAATTTTTGGTGTTTTTCATTTGTTTGTTTTGTAGAGATCGTGTTCTGTCATGTTGCCCAAGCTGGTCTCAAACTCCTAGGCTCAAGCAATCTGCCCACCTTGGCCTCCCAAAGTGTTGGGATTACAGGCGTGAGCCACTGTGCCCAGCCAGTTGAGGTAATTGTGTTCTTAGTGCTCAGCACTGGAAGAGGAGCAGCTCCTCCAATATGTGGGATCAGGTGACAAGCGCAGAAAAGGTGCCGTAGATGACCAGCATCTTCATCCCGGAGGAAAGGAATCCAAGCTTCATTCTTGGTAAGCCTCAGTTTCCCCATTACTAAAATGGAGACATTACTTTCCACACAGGATTCTGGGGAGGATCCATCGTGAAAGGGTGTTTTGGCACAGGGCCAACACATCCTAAATGCTCAGAACAGGGTAGTGGCTGCTGCTGTTGCCACTATTACTGCTTTGCTTAAAACATAGCTGCTTCCACCAAAGCTGCCATCCGGCTGAGAAGATCAAGAGAACACACCCAAATCAGTCAGGGAAAATGCAATCAGACACTGGAACTCTGGGAAAGGAGGATCCTGGAGGGCTGGGCAGTCAGGAAGAAGTTCTCAGAGGAAGTAACGTGGGGCTGGACTTCAGAGATGGGAGAGTGAAGCCAGCCAGAGAAGTGGGAAGAGGGCATGCTAGAGGGGAACCTGCTGAGCAAAGCCCTGGAACAGGAGGGTGCCCTACAGGTCGGGTGGGCCTGAGTGTGTGAGGAGCAGAGAGGCCAGCTGGGTTTGGTTGGGTGCTCCGGGGGCCTGACTTACCCTGGGGAGAGGAAGAGGGGAGACTGGATGCTAACTGCCACCTCTAAGGAAGGACTGTCTGCCCTGAGGCCCATCCTACCCCACCTGCACTGCATCCCAGCAGAAGTCCCGAGGATCTGCAGGGGGCCACTGACACCCACCCCTATGTATTCACCCCCCTGACATACACCAGGGCTTCTAGAAATCAGGTGGCTGCTCCCTTCTCCCTTTATTTATTCCCTGTTTTTTCCCTTTTCAGGAGACGATAATTATTCACATCATCGCGGTGATTTACTTGGTAATCAGAGCCGCTCGATGCGGTGGCCGCGGAGCTGAGACAGACGAGCATTGCCTAGGAGGACGGGCCGGGGGCTCAGCCCCCCTCCCTCCCACCTGCCCCGCCTTTGTTCTCTTCGAGGTCTGCACCCCCGCTGCCTGGCGGGCAGTGGAGGCGCCCACCCGCCCGGACATGGCAGCAAGCTCGGGGTCTTGGGAATGAGTGTGCACATGCGTGTGCCCGGGGGGAGGGGAGTTTGGGGTCTCGTGTGTTGCTGGGTGGCTGACTTGAGAATGATGGAGTACCTGTGTGCATGTTTGGGGCTGGTAGTGGTGATGGTTGGGAGTGTACCAATGCATGAGCATTGCGGTCAGGTGTGTAATTGTAATGTGTGCACCTGTGTGATTACCGGGGGCCTAGGGTACATCTGTCTCTGCAGGCTTGTTCACAAGTGCAATGGGCAGGTGCCCAAATATGTGTATTTTAGGCACATAGCGGGGAGGAGAAGAGAGTGGAAGCTCCTGCGCTGAAGCTGTCTGAGGTGATCATGGAATCATGGATGTGGCAAGGGTGGGTTCTAGCTCAGTCTCTCCGACCCTGTCTGGTTGGGGAGGTGGGCTGGGGGCGGCGGAGTGTGAATCAGCTCAGATCCAAATGCCGAGTTCTCCTGGGTCAGTGCTGGGGCCCCGGGGGTCACGTGAATACAGATGTGGCTCCGTTCACAGGCTGTGTTCACACGTGTCCGCAGACCTTCGCCCCCTCCCGCCCGCGGGCTGGCGCAGTGACGGTGACCTCATTACCGCCTCCGCAAAGGCCCCTTGAAATCCCTGCGCCGTCGCATTTGGCTGCTCAAAGTGATGGGAACGGCCTGCGCTTCCTGATCAATCGCTTAAAATTCAGGGTCGGCTCGCTCGCGGGAGAGGGCTGCCTGCCAGCCCCGCGCACCGCGCTCTGCCGCCTCCCCCTACACCCCCTCCTTGCTTTGGGGGGGCAATGCTGTCGTATTGGAAAACATCCCCGCGCTGGCTGGGGGGCCCGGTGGGGCCAGCGCTGGAAGCCGTTCCACTCGAGCAGATGGCTGTGAAACTTTGGCGGCGAGATAAATTGGGTCTGACGGCGTGAGGCCGGCTCACAGATGGGCGGGATTCTCACGCCGGCCCCCACGTCCGGCCGGGCTGCGGGCAGGGCCGACACCGCTCAGAGCCCCCTTTGGGCACCCGCCTCGCCAGCACAAGCCTTCAGGAGGCCACCCATCCGGCAACAGCCTTCCTCAGCCGAAGGCAGCCTCCACCACATTCCTTCCGGCCCCAGATCTCCCCAGAGACGAGCCCAGAGGGAGGGACAGCCCCCAACCCCCGCCCGGTCACCTCCGCCAAGCTGGCAGCTGGGCTTTCCCCCTCCTCTGCCATCCGCAGAGGCCTGAAGCGTGAAGGTTAACAGCTGGGGGGGAGGCTGCGTCTCCCTCTCTCACCCCCGCCTGCTGCAGCCCCGCCTACCTGCCAGCCCAGGGGATGTCGTAAACAGGGCTGTGAGGTGTGTGTGTGTGCGGGGGGTTGGGGGGTGACTGAAGCGGGGGAGAGAAGAGAGAGTCAGACAGACAAAGGGAGGAACGAAAATGAGCAAGAGGCGAGCGGAGACCTGAGCAGAGACTGAGGGACAGAGACAGCTAGAGGCAGAGACAGGCAGAGAAAGAAATGGAGATGGAGATGTGGAGATAGACACGGAGACACCCAGAGAGAGAAGGGAGGGAGGAGGAACCTCAGAGCCAGAGAGGAGACACACAATGAAAGTGGGAGGAGGGCGAAGGACGGGGCGAGGGGTCACGATACTGGCAGAAACGCAGAGCTGCGGACGACCGTGGAGGGTGGGGACGAGCCGAGGTTGGGAGCAGGGTGCGACCCTGGGCTACCCTCACCCCCGCCACCAGAGCTGGGAGCCAGAGCGAGGGAGCGTCGTTGCCCCTGGGTGCGCCCTCCATCGCTACGCCACTTGCCCGCCTCGGTTTCCCCTGGAGCGCTAGATGAAGGAAATGGCGGGGTGGGGGAGCTGTGGGGGTCGGTGGGTGCTGCACGGCCATCACACTGCAGCAAAGCTAGCCTGTCTCGCAGCCTCCCTCGCGCATCAGTCCAGCGGGCAGATATCGATCTGGCCCAGCCAAGCTCTACACTCGCGGCCTGCAGCCCGTTCCGTGGCGGTCCTACAAAGAAAGGGTGGCTCACTTATCGGGCCTCCCCGCGGGGGATTCTGCACCAGAATAACGCCCCCGGGACCAGGGTCAGGGCGGCGAACTCGCCCCCGCCTGTCCCAGCGCGGTCCCATTCGGCAGGCCCAGGTACCCTGCGGCTGGGAGAAGGCTCGGGTGACCCCCAGCCCCGCCTCCTGCAGGGCGCGCAAGGCCAGAGGAAAAAATCTTCGCTGAGTTGATGAAGTTGAAGTTTCGTTCAGGGCGTGAAGGAGACAGCCAATCAGATGGCCGTTATTTACATAGGCTCTCTGATTGGCTCTCACGTTGCCTCTTTAGAATGTTACTTGGAGACTTTCACAGAATGAAAAGTCCCCCGCTGGGGGTGGCGGAAGGCTCAGAACCTCCAAGGTTTCATGTAGGGCTCCCCAGGCCAAGCTTTGAGGGAAGATGGGGAGCTTAGATACAGTTTTGTCCAGCTCTCACGATACAAATCACCAACTTGAGTCTGGAGGGACAGAGAGGTGGAGCTTGGCCTGGATCCAGGAGATGAGTTCGGCCTAGCGCTCTGCAGTGGGCCCACCACCCCTGACACCTAGATGTGTGGTCACCTTGGCCGTGGGGAGGAGGGGCGTGGTCCTGGCAGCCCCTCTCATCCAATAGCGAGAGAGGGGCTGATTCAATGGTTTGAGGGAGCAGGAGCAGGGAAACCTGGCGGTGCCAGTCTTGTTTGTGACCGGACAGTGTGGGTGGTATCGCCATAATGGTCTTGTTTGTGACCGGACAGTGTGGGTGGTATCGCCATGTTGGAAACCCAGCAAATAATGCAGCCCCAGAGGCAGGCCAGGCTGACCCTGAGGTCATGTTTCACTTGACAGCCTGCGCCGTCACACGTGAATACAGGAGAGCCCAGTGACAGGACGGAGCCTCGGGGCCTCGAGGAGTGGGTTTGCTCTGCAGGGAGTGGCACTGGGCAACCCGAAGCAGCTTCGCACTGCCCCGCATCCGCACTCCCGGGTCCAGCAGACACTGAGTCACTCTTGGGGATGGGGGCGAAGTCAAGACATTGGCAGCTAGGAGCAGAGAAGTTCTCTCAGAAGGCCTCCACCCTGCCTTCCCCACTGAGTCGGCCCCGCCCACCCATGCTGGGAAAAGGCAACCCCCTGGGGTTGCCATTCGAAAATCCTGCCTGGCCTCCTGGCCCACACTTCTCCCCAGGGGGCTCAGCATAGATGACTCAGGACTTGGAGTGGGGCTGTTAAGGGGCAAATGTGGTGGTAGGGGGGCCTGAGTGTGTGGCTGAGGCTGGAAAGTCCCTCCACCATCTGCCTGTAGCAAATTGAGGGGCAGGTAGGAGAATTCACTCTAGTGGGGTTCTAACCCTGCCCCAATTCTTTCACAGTGACACAGTCTGGAGACCCAGCTCTGTCACTCAACTCTACATAGCCTTCACCCAGAGCCTGACAGTGTATATGAAGGAGAGGCTACGCCTGTGAGTCCTTGCGTGCCAGCAGCTGGCCTTGTGACATGCCCCTGTGGGACCTTGGGTTGCAGTATCAAGTGCTAGGGCAAACACACATTGTTTGCAGAAGACCCAAGGACCCCACAGCCAGTGCAGGATATCTAAGAGACTCCACCACCTGCCAATCCCCAGAACTTACCCTGCTAATGAACCAAACTTGCTGTGTGACTTGGAGTGCAGCTCACACATCTCTGGGCCTCAAACTTCTCTGTAAAACCATGCCCTCCTGAATGTACCATTCCCAGTGGTGGCAGCTGCAGAGAAATCATAATAGCAGGGGCAGGGTCCAAGAAGGGCCTGAGAAGCTGGTTCAGCCTGTGGTCTGGGAGCCAAGTGGGGCAGGGACAAGATTGCCAAGTCCCACGGTTCTCACCAATTCTCATAATCTCATCTCTCCTCTTGTCTTCCTGCCTGCCTCATAAATAGGAGACTGGGCTGGGTCTGGGGCAGGAATGGGGAGCTGCATGTGTGCATTTGTGTGTGTGTGTGTGTACACACACATGGGGAGGGTGTGAGAGCCTTCCCCCCACCCCCGCCGCTGCCGCCATCGTGCTCTGAGAAGCTGAGATAATCCCTCGCCATCTGTCTTGTGTTGCTAACCCACTCAGCCGGACAGCTGCCCGGGCCACAGCTCTACAGGCAAGCAGGCAGGGGAATGAGGGGTATGGGGGGAGCTAGCCAACTCCGAGGACCAGGCAGCAGGGACACTCAGTCCTCCCATACCAGAATACCCCTGCTCTAGAAAGGGAAAGTAAAGTCAGAGAGGGGACAGGCAGGACTTCCCCCATTCCTGCTTCTGAACCTTTGAAGGAGTGGAGGAGTGAAGACCACTCCCTGATGTGGGGGTTGGAGGCCAAGCCTCCCAGAATGCAGGAAGGTGAACAGGATCACTGTCTAGCTTATGTTCTCATGAGCCCACACAGATCACTGTGATGGGAGGGGTACAGTAGGACAAGTCAGGCCCTCTGGACCCAGGGAAGGGAAGAAGGGGTCATCTCATCCTTCCCCAGCCTCCAGACAGGCCAGTGTCCCAGGCCTCCCCAGTGGTCAACTTCCCAGAGCCAGGAGGAGAAGGCAGGCTTCTAGGATTTTGGACAGGTAATGCTTAGTGTACAGGCCCATTGTTCTGATGAGAAAACTGAGGCTCAGAGAGCGAAATGACTTGCCCCAGCTCACCCCATGAGTGGAGGAGCTGGGACTTGGACCAGACATCAGGCTCCAGCAGCCCTAGCTCTGTAGCCAGTTCTATCTGCCTGCTCCCCATCATCAAGTCCCTCACCCTGCCTCACCTTCCCAACCTGTGGCTCTTCGGTCCTGGGGCTCTGATGTTCTGTCAGCCTGAAGCCCAGCGACCAGACTCTCAGCGGTATGGTCCCAATGCAGTCCAGGGGATTTCAGCCATGACAAGCAGAGCCTGAGGAAGGATGAAACCATGCACTTAGTGTGGGCTCCCACCCGCCACCCCCTCCCTGTCAATCATCTTTCACCTCTCCCACACAATTAGCATGCTTCCACACACATACACTCTCAAATACAGATCGTACACACTCATGTGATCACACAGGTCCTCACTCACAAAAAGACAGTCACACCTACAGGGCTTGAAAACATACAATCTTACAGATACAAAGGCAAACTCAGACAGCCTCTCACCTCCTCACACCAACACACAGACCCCAACACTCACACCAAACATACATTCCACCCCCACAACCGCCACACACTGTAGGCTCCCAGTTCCTAAATCTCACCAGCTCCCAACCTCCCAGGTACTCCATCTTACCCCACATGAAGCAGTAACCCTCCAGGGCCAGTACATTGGTAGGAGGGAGGACCAGAGAGAGGTCTGCTCTGCCCTTCCTGCCTATGGGTGAGGGCCCTCCAGTAAGGTGCTGGTGAGCCCCCGTACCCTCCCCATCCCCCAAGACTTTGGAGAACTTCTACCTGGCCACAGATCCAAGAGAACAGTCCTCACCTCTTGCCCACAGGGGCTCACAGCTCTCCTAGGCCCAGGAGGAGGACAGGGACTGGGGGAGGCAACTGCCTCTCTTCTGAGGGTCTCAGCTTGCTGGGAAATGGCACATACCCAAATAATCTGACAGTATTCTGAGGCCCCACAGGACCACAGACTTCAACTCCTGTTCATGATCCAACCACTACATACCCTTCTTCCTAAACTGCTGCTTCTCTGCCTTTTCCCCATTCCAACCAGCCCTTAAGGGACCCTGGAAGCAAAGGTGAACTGACACCCTCTCACTCCAGGCTGGAATTTTGCTCTCAGATCACTGTATTCTCTTGAGCCAGAGGGAGCTCCTCCCTGAGCCCGGCTCTCCCGCAGCTAAGGAAAGCCCAGGCGCCAGATACACTCACACATTCATTCACACACAATGTGGCACACTCACACCTGTCCTCACACAGATGCTCACCTGCATACATCCTCACGCACCCTCACAGTCACACTCACACACACACACTGTCCCACCCTCCTGCTCTCACACGCTCACTGTCACTCTCATGCTCAGCCACACCTCACCCTATCACACTCGTGGCTCTACCTGAGCAGGCCAAAGCTCGGGGGCCCTGAGGTCCATAGATCACTGGCAGAGGCTCAGAGGCTGGTGTTGACAGCCCGGTTGTACAGGGAGAGGGGAAGGGCTGCCACTGAGGCCTGGAGGGTCTTGAATAATTCAGAGTGGTGGTGGCAGTGGTGACCGCAGCCTGTCAGCTGCAAGGAAAGGCTGGTGGCTAGATTGTTCCGGGAAGCTCGCTCCCAGTGGTTTGAGGAGAGTCAGCCCAGTTTGAGGGCTCACCAAACACACAGAGCACTTTTCCCACACGCTTTCAATGAACATCCTCACATGGGCCTGCACAGCAGGCATCATGGCCCCATTTTCCAGATGAAGAAACTGAGGCTTTCATGAGGGAGAACTCACAGCTATAAAGTAGGGGCCTCCAGACTCCCACTCACACTCCTCTCCCCCATACCCACATACATCCTGGAGAGAGCTTCCTCTGGTCATCGTGCCCAGATTACAATGAGAGATGCCAGCCATCTGAAGACACTCTGGAATGTGATGCTGTGGCCTGAATCCACGAAGCACCTGGCTCAGGGCCTGCACATAGTAGGCACTCAGTTGCTGCCTGCCAAATGAGGGCATTGTGCAGAGGCAGCACGGAGTAGCCCGGGGCCATACCTCTGCCTCTTACCCAAGTTGCTAAACCTCTCTGAGCCTCAGTTTCCTCATCTATAAGATGGGCACTAAGTGTATTGGCCTCATGGGATGTTGGTGAGGACTAACCGGGAAAACACACCTAAGCCAGTTAACCTGGGTCTGGTCTGTAAGAAGGGCTCCACATTGCACCTAAATTGTGATGCGGATATCCTTGCCACAAAGAGAGACAGCCACAAAGTGGTGGTCTGCACATACCCGTACTCTCTGCCTGGGGCATACTCTTTTTTTTTTTTTCTTTTTTTTTGAGATGGAGTCTTGCTCTGTTGCCCAGTCTGGAGTGCAGCAGCCGGATCTCAGCTCACTGCAAGCTCCGCCTCCCGGGTTTACGCCATTCTCCTGCCTCAGCCTCCCGAGTAGCTGGGACTACAGGCACCCGCCACCGCGCCCGGCTAGTTTTTTTTGTATTTTTTAGTAGAGACGGGGTTTCACCATGTTAGCCAGGATGGTCTCAAACTCCTGACCTCGTGATCCGTCTGTCTCGGCCTCCCAAAGTGCCGGGATTACAGGCTTGAGCCACCGCGCCCGGCCTGGGGCATACTCTTTACTGTCCTTTGCTGTTGTCTCCTTTTCAAGGATGAGTGCTTCTGCTACTTTCTCCAGGACGACAGCCATGAACTCCTGCCATATCCAACACCCCCTTGCTGCTCCCCACCGCCTTCCTTGGCACCCAGGTGGCTGATCTCCTATGGGTCTTGCTGGCTTCTCTACCTTGTATGCTGAGGGCGAGCCCAGCCTGTCCCAGCTCAGGGTCTGCACATAGTAGGTGCTCGCATGTTGCCTGCTAAACTGACAGCCCATGTCAGCACAAAGCAACCAGCATTTTGGGTGCATCCACAGTTAAACCACTGAGGACACAGGTCTGTTCTCTGCAAAAACAAAAATACCCCACTAGTCATGTCTGATGAGAACCATAGCAAAAGATCAGAATGTGGTGGCTTCACCCAGAAGCAAAGCATCAGGCTCCAAGTCATGTCCCTGACCTGAAGGGGCACCTGCCCAGACCCAGAGGTACCAACTCCTAGAGGCAGCTGGCATGTGACTACTGTGCCCAGTAGAGAAAGGCAGAGACACTCAGTCCCCAGAGCCCAGAGCCCCGAGAAAATTATGGAACATCCTCCATATTTGATTCAAAATAAAAACCACAGTAAACCATAGACCCAAAACTTACACGTCGGCTGAAATTAAAATAGCTTCTTGCTACGTTTTCTGGTTTCAATATTCTGGATAAGCTCATGGAAGCTGAATCAGGCAATTTGTCTGTCTCTTGCTTTGTTTCTGCTGTTGCCCCTGCTTTGCAGGGATCTCAGCACATGCTTGGTCTCCCCTCTGAAGCAGACCCCAGCTGGGTCTGGGGGGGTCCCCTGGTCCTGCACTCCCCCAGGGCTGATCCCCCCAGGAAGTATTCATGCCCATGCACATCGCCCCCATGGGTTCTTCTGGCCCCTCAGTAGGGGAGCAGGACCAGGGCCCAGCCTTGGCCAAGAGTTGCCCCCAGCAGATCTCTCTCTGCCACTGCTCCCCACAAGGTTTCTAGCACCCCCAGCCCCTCCCTCTTCTGGGGAACCTTGCGGCTGGGCCCGTGCCTGCGGCGAGTCTCACCCCAGTATTATTTTAGTCGCAGACAGACACGAGGCAGATGGTGACAACATCCCTTCCCCGCTCCCCACTGACGAGCCGTTGCCGCCCTGAAGCCTCAGGGTTCTTCTCCCTCAGGAATATTTCAGTCCCGACTCGGTGGCTAAATGCGGCTGCTCGTGTGAGACAAGCGCACATCTGCGCCTCCTCCTCCCTACCCCCTACCCATTTCCTGAGGCTGAGCAGAGAGCCCTGGGGAGGCCCTGCCCACTTGCAGCTCTGCCCCATCCTCCCAGCTGCCCTACTGTGTGCCAGGCATAATGCCATGAGCATGGTACCACTGGGAGAGGGCAGTTACTGTGCCCACTTTACAGATGAGGAAGTTAAGGCTCAGAGTGAAGCAGGGGCCATCCCAGATCACACAGCAGGAGAGGAGGCAGTCCGTTGGGCCCCAGTGCACCCTGGAGACAGACACAGGCTCCTTCTGCTCCTTCTGCTCCTTCCCTACCCCTCAATCCTCTACCTTACCACCCCTTTGCCTACTCCAGGCAACTTGCCTTCCTAGGAGCTCATTATTTCATTGTGCCCACTCTCCTGCATCAACTTGTAGCCCAGGGCACGGGGCTAGCCAGCTAGCTGGTCCTAGCTCAGTGGGCATTCGGCTGTAATTGTGACTACCGAAGGCAGGATGGACAAATGCAGGAGGAGGCCTCTTGCATGAGACAGGCCTGGTTTCAAATTCCAGCTTTGTTATGACTTTGGGCAAATCACTTCACCTCCCAGGACCTGTTTCTTCATCTGTAAATGCACAGCAGCAGTATTGCCTCTCCTTACCCCTAATTCAATGAGTGACTGCTATATTCCCAGCACCTAAAGCAGGGCCTGGAACACAGTGTGTGCTCAATGCGTATCTGTTAAATGAATGACACAGGTAATGAGATGAGCATCAGCCCTGGCTCTGTGGAGCTGGTCCTCCCTGCAGCCCTACCCTCAACAAGGCCTGGGGCCAGCTCTGCCTCAGTGGCCCACTAGGAGCTGAAGTTGGTCACAAGAGCCAAACAGAGCCTTCTCTCTAGGCCCCTCCCCAAGCCCCACAATGCAAAGTGCTTGGAGCTTAAGGGGGCGGGCCATGGGCGGGGGGGCCCCATAATAGGCCTGGGTGCCAGCCAAGTGTGGGAGTTGGGCTGAGGTTGTTTTGGTTCCCTCATGCCCCCTTCTCCAGCCACCCACCCTGACTTGCCAGGGGCGGTGAAGCTGGACAAGGGCTCTTTGAGGGCTTGGGACGCTTTCTGGGCAGGTGAGGACATGTCTATTCCCAGTCAGGCCTCCTGGCTGTGGGCTCCCTATCCCAGCACAGTCCAACCCCCAACCCCCTGCCACACCTCAGCTGGCCTTCTGGGGCTGGGCCAAGATACACACTGACAAACCAGCACACAAAAACACCACCCGCCACAGTGACACTCACACCCTGTAAAGATATACAAAGCATATACACACAAACATACACCACCCAACTAACTAAAGGCACAGAAACAAACAGCAACTCAGTGTGCACGGCAAGGTACACAAGCTCTCAATGTCTGTGACACAGAGCACGCCATGTGCACCCAGCACAGGGTGTATCCACACCGTCACACAGCATGGCTGCGAACACGTGTGTGGCACAACCTGGCCCAGGTACATAGCTCAGGAGCACAGATGTGCGCAGCAGGAGGTGTGAGGCCAGTCTTGCACCGAAGCAGAGGTCTGTCTCCCCATACCAGACCAGCAGCTCAGGGACAGGTTGGGGTAGGGACACAGGGCCATTGGAAGAGGAAGAGGGCAGGCCGGGCCCAGGGTGGGGGTGTGTCGGGGTCAGCTCTGCAACCCCCACTTTTATAGGACTCAGGCTGAGGCATCAGTGCCTGCAACAAGCAGGTTTTTTTGTGGTAAAAAAGTCAGGACTCTCACCCCTAATCACACTGATGTGTCACTACCAATGTCTCCTCTCAGCAGCCACCTCTGCCCAGGTCACCCTCACACTCATGCATGGTATAAGAAACTGGATGAGGCTACTCACTGTCACCATAAAAGCCAATACAAAGGCAAAGAGAGGTTGAGTGTCAGTGCAGGTGTGGAGACACTTCTCAGCAGGGAGTTCTGGGCAGCAGACCACCCTCTGCCAATCATGATCAGTCAGGAAGGGTAAGTTCATCTCAGTGGCCACACATCAACCCAGCCCTGAGAACACAGCCCTGAGGCCAGCGAGCTTGGGAAGGCCTCCTCATGAAGGACAAAGGCCCTCCTCTCTGGCTTTCCCTGTCCCTGGCACATGTCATCCATTGCTTCCCATCTCTGGGCACTGCTCTGTGGTGCCCACTGCCCTGGCACTGGCATTTGAGGGTCCCAGTTATCTGACCCCATCTAGAGCTCTTTTCTCCAGGCCTTCACCAATGCTGTTTCCTCCACCAAGGGTGCATTCCCAGCCCCCACTTTTGGTGGCCTCTCCATCCATCAAAATCAATGCCATCCCCCCAAGAAACCTCCCCAGTCACTGCCAGGAAAAAAAAATTCTCACTTCAGTGCTGGAATGAGAGATGAGGACCCATGTGGGGCTCTGCTGGACCCCAGTGGCCTAATCAGCAAAATATGAAAGACACGGCCCATCACCCCTGAGAGCCGAAGAGACAGAACAACAAGTACAATGATTCCCAAAGTAGGGTTCACAGACTCCTGGGAGTCTCCCAGACCTTTTCAGGGGTAGGTGAGGTCAAAATTATTTTACTAATAATACTAAGACATTATTTGACTTCTTTATTATGTCTAAGCCACAGTAGGTAAAACTGTTGGTGGCTTAGCACAAATCAAACTGTACTAGGAGTCATATTCGGCACATGTACACAGAATTCACATAAAACGCTTCTATAACATACCAGAGTTGGCCGAACGTGGTGACTCATGCCTGTAATCCCAGCACTTTGGGAGGCCGAAGTGGGCAGATCACGAGTCAGGAGTTCGAGACCAGCCTGGCCAACATGGTGAAACCCCGTCTCTAATAAAAATACAAAAATTAGCTGGGTGTGGTGGCATGCACCTGTAGTCCCAGCTACTTGGGAGGCTGAGGCAGGAGAATCGCTTGAACCCAGGAGGCAGAGGTTGTGGTGAGCCGAGATCCCACCACTGCATCCCAGACTGGGCAACAGAGCAGGACTCTGTCTCAAAAAAAAAAAAAAAAAATATATATATACACACACACACACACACACACACACACACACACACACATATATATACACACACACACCAAAGTATTTTGGCTGCCTCAAGGAAAGCACTTACGCTATTGTTTGAGTTGCGAGCTGAACTAGCTGATTTTTTTATGGCACGTCACTTTTACTTGACAGAAAGACTGACAGGCAGTCTTAGATATTTGGCAGTTATTCTCTCACAAATAATGAAGTCAGTCAGTCACTTCAAGGAAAACAACACACAGTATTTGTTGCCAATGATAACAGTCTTTTTTTTTGTTTGTTTGTTTTTGTTTTTGGGGACAGGTCTCATTATGTTACCCAGGCTGGATGCAAACTCCTGGGCTCAAAGGATCTTCTCGCCTCAGCTTCCTGAATAGCTGGGTCTATAGGAACACACCGCTATGTCCAGCTAAAATTCTATTTTTATTTTGCATATTCTGCTTATGTATAAAATTGTAGTTTTTAAGCGAAATTTAAATTTTGAAAGACAGGTATACAACACTATAACACCATAAGCTTCACAGCTTCCTGGTACATTTCTGAAGAAATTGTCAATCACATCCACGGATGTGATTTTTTAATATGGCATAATGAAATGTGTTAATACTTGAGAGATCTTCATAACTCAGTGAACAAATATTTTTTATTTAAAAAATTATTTTGTTTGTTGTTCATTTCTTAGAGACAGAGTCTTGCTATGTTGCCCAGACTAGCTTCGAACTCCTAGACTCAAGCAATCCTCCTGCCTCAGCCTTCCAAGTAGCTGGGACTCCGGCATTGTGCCCAGAAAAATTTTCTGTGCCATTGTGCCCAGAAAATTTTTCTTTTTTTTCCCCTGAGACGGAGTTTCACACTGTCACCCGGGCTGGAGTGCAGTGGTGAGATCTGGGCTCACTGCAACCGCCACCTCCCAGATTCAAGTGATTCTCCTGCCTCAGCCTCCCAAGTAGCTGGGATTACAGGCACCTGCCACCAAGCCCAGCTAGTTTGGGAGTGTGTGTATGTGTGTATTTTTAGTAGAGGTAGGGTTTCACCATGTTGGCCAGGCTGGTCTTGAACTCCCGACCTCATGATCCGCCTGCCTCGGCCCAGCCCAGAAAAATTTTCTAAATGACATGCATGCTGTTATAAAATCATGTGTGGATAAAAGATCCACTCAAAATGTGAGTTAGACAAGTGGACTTTTTTTTTTTTTTTTTTTTTTTTTTGAGACGAAGTCTCGCTCTCGCCCGGGCTGGAGTGCAGTGGCCGGATCTCAGCTCACTGCAAGCTCTGTCTCCCTGGTTTACGCCATTCTCCTGCCTCAGCCTCCGAAGTAGCTGGGACTACAGGCGCCCGCCACCTCGCCCGGCTAGTTTTTTGTATTTTTTAGTAGAGACGGGGTTTCACCGTGTTAGCCAGGATGGTCTCGATCTCCTGACCTTGTGATCCGCCCATCTTGGCCTCCCAAAGTGCTGGGATTACAGGCTTGAGCCACCTCGCCCGGCCACAAGTGGACTTTAATAGTAACAGAATATGAAAAGCTCATTGATATGGTTTCAGGCCCCAAATGATATTAACCTTTAGGAAACTACCACTTGTCGAGTTTTGGTGTAGTATCAAATTATCTGAAAAGGTTAATAAAGCACTACTCACTCTTTCAACTACAAATCTGTGTGAGGCCAGGTTTTCCTCATATACTTTAACCACAACAAAAACAAAATTATGTACCTATCTATAATCACCACCAATTCAAAGTAAAAGCAGATATGAGAATCCAGCCCAGTCCCATGAGGCCTGTTTGCTCTATTAAACCAAATATTAATGAGATTTGCAAAAATGTAAAAACAGTACCACTCTTCTTGCTCATTTTGTTTTGTTCTAGAAAACAAGGTTATTTTTCTTTCTTTCTTTTTTTCTTAGTTGAGAAGGAGTCTCGCTCTGTCACCCAGGCTGGAATGCAGTGGTGCGATCTCGGCTCATGTCCTCTGCCTCCCAGGTTCAAGAGATTCTTGTGCCTCAGTCTCCTGAGTAGCTGGGACTACAGGTGCGTGCCACCACACCCAGCTAATTTTTGTATTTTTAGTGTAGATGGGGTTTCACCATGTTGGCCAGGCTGGTCTCGAACTCCTGACCTCAAGTGATCTGCCCGCCTCAGCCTCCCAAAGTGCTGGGATTACAGCCATGAGCCACACTGAGCCAGTCAAGGTTGCTATTTTTCATAAAAATATATTATCTATGATAACAGGTAATGGTATTATTACTGTTATTTTAAAATGAATTATTATTGACCAGGCATAGTGGCTCACATCTGTAATCCCAGCACTTTGGGAGGCCAAGGCAGGAGGATCACTTGAGGTCATGAGTTTGAGACCACCCTGGCCAACATGGTGAAACCTCGTCTCTACTAATACAAAAATTAGCCAGGCATGGTGGTGCATGCCTGTAATCCCAGGAGACCAAGGCATGAGAATCGCTTGAACCCAGGAGACAGAGGTTGCAGTGAGCCAAGATCACACCACTGTACTCAGCCTGGATGACAGAGTGAGACTCTGTCTCAAAAAAAAAAAATTAGCAGGGCATGGTGGTGTGAACCTGTAGTCCTAGCTACTCGGGAGGCTGAGGCAGGAGAATCACTTGAACCCGGGAGGAGGAGGTTGCAGTGAGCCGAGGTTATGCCACTGCACTCCAGCCTGGGCGACAGAGCAAAACTCCATCTCAAAATAAATAAATAAATAAATAAATAAATAAAATGAATAAATACCTGTTTTTAAATTTTCCCAGTCTGAATTTCTAATATAGCAAGTCTTGATAGATATAACTCTTGTAAACAAAAGTTCTTTGGGGGTCCTTAGTAATTATTAAGCATGTAAAGGAGTCCCAGGAACAAAAAGGTTGACAGCTGCTGGCCTAGTGGTTTCAGGATAGGAAAGACAGGAATAGGCCTGCAGAAAGCCTGGATCAGCAGAGGCAGGCAGGGACCAAAAGGGGCTCCCAGAGAGAGAGAGTGCCTTTGAAGTCTGGGCGGGCAGGGTGGGGGAGGAGGGTTTGGAGCAGGGCGGGGACCACATGACTTCAGGGCAAGGGGTTCTGGCAGAGGCTTCTGGGAGTCCCTGACTTCTCTCTGCTGCCCCTGTAGGGGTTGTGAGTATGTAGGGGAAGGCCCCAAACATACAACAGACCACCACACACGTAGAGCTGAAACACAGCCCCGGAGCTCCCACCCTCCCCAGAAGGCTTCCACCCTGCCCTATCCCCAACCCAACCCTCACCCTCACCCACGAAAAGGATTTGGGCCTTAAAATTATCGTCACCACAGCGGTGCAGCAGACAATACAGAGGGGACATTATGCGCTGAGACAGAGAGGCCTCATTGTTGGCGCAGCAGAGACAGCAGTGCTCTGTTCTGAGCAGGCTGGGGGCTGCTCGTGTGCTCAAGCAAGACCCCTCACACCCAGAATCATGTCCTCACCCAAATGCACACTCATGGACTCAACCCGGGATGCCCCTCAGGTGCATGCTGCGGCACACAGGAACCTTTGGATGTCCTTCTCCAGCTTCTGTGCAAACCCCCACTCACCACTACCTACTCTGGGCCCACACTACCAGCCCCACACGTGCCCATGTACTCCGTGGCACAGGCTTTCCCACCTGGGGAACCCTGTGGGGGTGCAAGGGACATGAGGCAGCCACAGGGCCCTGAGGAAGCGCACCCTGCCTGCACTGCCCTGCACCGCCTGGCTGGGATCACAGGGCACTGAAACCAGCAGCCGCCTAGGCTGGGCTAGACGTGCCTGGACCCACAGAGGGACACAAAGGCGGCGTTGTTGCTTTGCCAAACACTCCCAGCTCTGAAGTGGGAGGGAGGGACCTGGGCAACTGGCACCCCTACCCCCAGCTCCTGGGCTGGCCCCAGAGCAAGACTGGACTTTAACTTCTTAGGCCACTACCAGTGCTTGGGCCAGAGGGCAAGCAAGAAGAAACTCAGGCCTCAGGATAAAACATGCCAGAAGAAGGCCCCCAAGTCCAGAGCTTGAACTATACTGGGGTCTTATTTCTCCTGAGTCAGGATCTTTCTCCCTCCCAACATTTGTGCAGCTTGTTCCCTCTGCCTGGGAATTCCCTCCCCTCCTCTTCTCTGGAGAACTTTTCATTTTCCTTTAGGACCTTGTCCAGAGAGCACCTCCCCCAAGAAGCCCTCCTGATCCCTGGGCTGAGCCAGTTACTCATCTGTGCTGCCCCACCAAACAGGGAGCTCCAGATGCTCACAGGGTGTACCCAGCACCACACTGCCCTGCCCAGCCTGGGGTGGGCTCACAGGGAGCTGCAGCACCATCAGAGGAAGGGGTAAGTGGGCAAAGCTGGGCCATGGACTCAGTCACATCTCAGGTCGAAGACTGAGCAACCTCAAGACCACACTGAGGCAGCAGAGGGAAGGGGGCAGAGTTATGAAGCCAGGTCTTAGACCAGGAGAGTCACCAGCCACCCCATCCAGGGACACGGAAGGACAGAGGGGAGTCCCCTGAAGAAGCCTGCTGTCAAGCATGCAGGTCTTCGTCCTCCTTGCCTAGGACCTGCTTTCTCACCCATTGCCAAGTCCGACTCACCCAAGTCGTAGCTGTATTTATTTATTTATTTATTTATTTATTTATTTATTTATTTAGACAGAGTCTTGCTCTGTCACCCAGGCTGGAGTGCAGTGGCGCGATCTCAGCTCACTGCAACCTCCATCTCCCAGGTTCAAGTGATTCTCCTGCCTCAATCTCCTGAGTAGCTGAGATTACAGGCATGCGCCCCCATGGCCAGCTAATTTTTGTATTTTTAGTAGAGATGGGGTTTCACCATGTTGGCCAGGCTGGTCTCGAATTCCTAGCTGAGATTACAGGCATGCGCCCCCATGGCCAGCTAATTTTTGTATTTTTAGTAGAGATGGGGTTTCACCATGTTGGCCAGGCTGGTCTCGAATTCCTGACCTCAAGTGATCCACCTGCCTTGGCCTCCCAAAGTGCTGGGATTACAAGTGTGAGCCACTGTGTCTGGCTGGTAGCTGTTTTTATATTTTATTTAACACGTACAGAGCATGCACTGTGTGCTAGGCACTGTTCTAGTGGATTTACATGTACATATTAACTCACTGAATCCTCACAACAACCTTTGAAATAGTACTATTATGATGCTCATTAAAAAAAAATTTTTTTAGCCGGGTGTGGTGGCTCACGCCTGTAATAAATAAATAAATAAATAAATAAATAAATAAATAAATAAATAAATCATAAAAAAATTATTTTATTTTAGAGAGGGAGGTCTCCCTGTGTTGCCCAGACTAGTCTCAAACTCCCGGCCTCAAGCAATCCTCCTGTCTCACCTTGCCAAAATGCTGAGATTAGAGGTGTGAGCCACTGTATCTGGCCTTATTATGCCCATTTTAAAGATGAGGAAAGTCAAGCACAGTGAGGTTAAATAACTCTTCCAAGGTCACAGGGCTATCATTGGAACCCAGAAAGTCATTTCTTTCAGGCAGCCTTCCCCAGCCTCTCAAACCAGATCAGGAGGCTTTGTTGTAAGCATCCCCAGTCCTAAATCCATCAGGTGTCACTGGTTTGGCTCCCTTCTCCTGATGGTGACATGCTTGAGGGTTCCCATAGGGATACATTTTTCCTGGGTCCCAGGAGTACAGCCTCTAGCACAACACCTGGCTCATGGGTTATTGACCAAATAATCAAAAGCATAAGAAGGATGGCTGGACTCCTACTGCTCAAGGCGGGAGGGGGTAAGGGGTGCCCAGAAAGGCCTAAGGAGCTCTCTCCCCTCCCCATACCACACATTATCTGCTCTGCCACTCGCTGCAAGGCCTCTGCTGTCCCTGGGTACCTGGGGCTGTGGGAAACTGGGGAGGGAGAAAAGGAGGGACCACCAGGCCCACAGGGACACCTGAAGGCCTAGCTGCTCCCAGGTCTCCATGTCCCTCCAGGCAAAGGGTCTCTTGAAATTCTCAGGCACCATGAACCAAAAAGAGAGGGTCGTTTTCGGGTCTGCAGCCCCATTGTTCTCTTCTTATACCCAAATTTCCAGCCAATTGGTTAGTTTTTCTAGCTTCCATCTAAGGTTTCCAAACTGCTGCTCAGACCCCAGCCAGTGGAGAGATAAGGATGGAGAGGGGCAGCTGCACCCGGTAGACCAGCCAGACTGCTGGGCCCTCACACTTCAGTGTTGTCCTCTGGACAGAGCCCCTTTCTCTAGAAGGTCTGTTTCCATTGCCTGTGGCCCCAACAGGAAACACAACCAAGTTCCAGCCTCTCATTGACTGTCTCTGCACTTCTAAAGCAATCAATATCCACACCCGGAAAAATAGCCCCAGGATAGGCCCCACTGGCACTTCAGTCCAGTCTTCCCAGCCCTGAAATTGGGCTCAGTGAGTACCCTACAAAATGGGCAGAGAAAGGTTGCAAATATTTTTTATTGATTTTGTCACTTTGTCACCTAGGCTGGAGTGCATGGTTCACTGCAGCCTCAACTTCCCAGGCTCAAGTGATCTGTCTCAGTCTCCGGAGTAGCTGGGACCATAGGCCTGCATCACCATGCCCAGCTAATTTTTTTTATTTTATTATTTTTTATTTTTTTGGAGATGATGGAGTCTCTCTCTGTTGCCCAGGCTGGAGTGCAGTGGCGTGATCTCGGCTCATTAAAACTTCCGCCTCCCGGCCAGGCGCGGTGGCTCAAGCCTGTAATCCCAGCACTTTGGGAGGCCGAGACGGGCGGATCACGAGGTCAGGAGATCGAGACCATCCTGGCTAACACAGTGAAACCCCGTCTCTACTGAAAAAAAAAAATACAAAAAACTAGCCGGGCGAGGTGGTGGGTGCCTGTAGTCCCAGCTACTCGGGAGGCTGAAGCAGGAGAATGGCGTAAGCCCGGGAGGCAGAGCTTGCAGTGAGCTGAGATTCGGCCACTGTGCTCCATCCTGGGCGACAGAGCGAGACTCTGTCTCCAAAAAAAAAAAAAAAACTTCCGCCTCCCAGGTTCAAGCGATTCTCCTGCATAGTCTCTCGAGTAGCTGGGATTACAGGCGCACACTGCCGTGCCCAGCTTTTTTGTATTTTTAGTAGAGACGAGGTTTCACCATATTAGCCAGAATGGGTCTCAGTCTGACTTCGTGATCTGCCCCTCTTGGCCTCCCAAAGTGCTGGGATTACAGGCGACTAATTTTTTTTTTTTTTTTTAATTTTGTAGAGACAGGGTTTCACCATGTTGTTCTTGAATTCCTGGGCTCAAGGGATCCACCTACCTCAGCCTCCCAAAGTGTTAGGATTACAGACATGAGCCACGGTGTCCCACCAGGTTGCAGATCTTTAGGGAGGAGTCCCTGTCCCCTTTCCCACCTCAAGGTGTATATTTCCTGGCCTACCAAAGGGTTAGCTCATCTGTTAATGCTACTCAAACCTGGTGTCATCCGTGAAGGTGACTGAAGATAACACCGCCATGAAAGGAGCTGGGGTCTTTCCAACCCTCATGGAGAGGGTGTGTGTGTGTGTGTGTGCACGTGCATGTGCATGAGCATGTGTGTGTGGCTGGACAGAGGCAGCTCCCAACCTCCTATTCAGCAAGGACTTCAGGTAGCAGTCTGTTTGAAAGGGAGCTGGGGGCCTTGCTTGAAGCTATATGTATAACCGCTGTTTGTACTTAAATAATAATTTATAGTAGATCAATAAAAATAGCAACGTTTTCTAAAAGTGCTTCATATAAAATGAAGAAAATGTCAGTTGCCCATATAAAACAATTAATTATTGAGCTGGGTGCAGTGGCATGGACTGTGGCCGGGTGTGGTGGCTCACACCTGTAATCCCAGCACTTTGGGGGGCCGAGGTGAGTGGATCACCTGAGGTCAGGAGTTCAAGACCAGCCTGACCAACATGGTGAAACCCCATCTCTACTAAAAATACAAAAACTAGCTGGACGTGGTGGGATTACGTGCATGCCTGTAATCCCAGCTACTCAGGAGGCTGAGGTAGGAGAATCGCTTGAACATGGGGGGCGGAGGTTGTAGAGAGCTGAGATCACACCATTGCACTCCAGCCTGGGCAACAGAAAGAGACTCTGTCTCAAAAGAAAAATAAAAAGATGGGGCCTTGTTTTGTCACCTGTAGTGTAGTGCAGTGGCACAATCATGGCTCACTGCAGCCTTGACCTCCGTGGCTCAAGTTATCCTCCCACCTCAGCCTCCAGAGTAACTGGGAATACAGACACATGCCACTATGCCTCGCTAATTTTTTAATTTTTTTAGAGTCAGGGTCTTGCTCTGTTGCCCAGGCTGGTCTGGAACTCCTGGGCTCCCAAATTGTTGGGATTACAGGCATGAACCACCACACCCAGTCTAAAAGACTGGCTTTGTCACCCAGGCTGGAGGGCAGTGCACTGCAGCTTTGAAGTCCTAGGCTCAAGCCATCCTGCCATCTCAGCCTCCTGAGTTATGCTGAGCATTTATCATCTATTTGCTCCCCACTACAGTCCCATTTTATTAATAAAAACAAACAAACAAAAACTCTGAGGCTTATAAAGTTTGTTGCCCTCTCAAGATCACAGAGCCAATATGTAATACAAATAAGATTTAAACCCAGGCCCCAGGCCAGGCACGGTGGATCATGCCTGTAATCCCAGGATTTTGGGAGGCGAAGGCGGAAGGATCACTTGATCCTGGGAGTTTGAGACCAGCCTGGGCAATATACGGAGGTTCTGTCTCTACAAAAATATAAAAATTAGCCGGGTGCGGTGGACCACACCTGTAATCTCAACACTTTGGGAGGCCAAGGCAGGTGGATCATGAGGTCACGAGATCGAAACTATCCTGGCCAACACAGTGAAACCC
Organism: Rhinopithecus roxellana; assembly: GCF_007565055.1. Lineage (NCBI taxonomy): Eukaryota > Metazoa > Chordata > Mammalia > Primates > Cercopithecidae > Rhinopithecus > Rhinopithecus roxellana. The sequence continues at coordinate 156,384,840 of NC_044551.1, read as the reverse complement.
CTCTCTAATAAAAATACAAAAAATTAGCCGGCGTGCTGGGGGGCACTTGTAGTCCCAGCTACTCGGAGGCTGAGGCAGGAGAATGGCGTGAACCCGGGATGCGGAGCTTGCAGTGAGCTGTGATCACCTGTGTACTCCAGCCTGGGCGACAGAGCAAGACTCTGTCTCAAAAAAAAAAAAAAAAAAAATTAGGCCGGGCGCAGTGACTCACATCTGTAATCCCAGCACTTTGGGAGGCCAAGGCAGGCGGATCACGAGGTCAGGAGTTCCAGACCATCCTGGCTAACACGGTGAAACCCCGTCTCTACTAAAAATACAAAAAATTAGTCGGGCGTGGGGGTGGGCGCCTATAGTCCCAGCTACTCGAGAGGCTGAGGCAGGAGAATGGCGTGAACCCGGGAGGCGGAGCTTGCAGTGAGCCGAGATTGCGCCACTGCACTCCAGCCTGGGCAACAAAGCGAGACTCCGTCTCAAAAAAAAAAAAAATTAGCTGAGCATGGTGGCACACACTGGTAGTCCCCACTACTTGGAAGGCTGAGGTGGGAGGATCACTTGAGCGTGGGAGATTGAGGTTGCAGTGAGACGAGATCCTGCCACTGCACTCCACCCTGGGCAAGAGAGTGAGACCTTGTCTCTTAAAAAAAAAAAAAAAAAAAAAAAAAAAGGGCAGTGGCTCACACTATAATCCCAGCACATTAGGAGGCTAAGGTGGGTAGATCACCTGAAGTCAGGAGTTCGAGATCAGCCTGGCCAACATGGTGAAACCCTGTCTATACTAAAAATACAAAAAAATTATCCTGGTGTGGTGGCACACACCTGTAATTCCAGCTACTCAGGAGGCTGAGACAGGAGAATTGCTTGAACCCGGGAGGCAGAGGTTGCAGTGAGCTGAGATGACACCACTGCACTCCATTCTGAGCAACAAGAGGGAAACTCCATCTAGGAAAAAAAGAAAAGGCTGGGCGCGGTGGCTCATGCCTTTAATCCCAGCACTTTGGGAGGCCCAGGCAGATGGATCACGAGGTCAGGAGTTTGAGACCAGCCTGACCAACATGATGAAACCCCATCTCTACCAAAAATTACCTGGGCATAGTAGTGTGCACCTGTAATCCCAGCTACTCGGGAGGCTGAGGCAGGAGAATCGCTTGAACCCATGAGGCGGAGGTTGCAGTGAGCCGAGATTATGCCACTGCACTCCAGCCTGGGTGACAAGAGCAAAATTCCATCTCAAAAAAAAAAAAAAAAAAAAGACTTAGACCTAAATACCAGTCTGTCACACCTCCAATCCCTGGGCACACAAAATATGTGTGATAAGGGCCCAGAAAGCATCACAAATAGAATTGTGGGGGCATAAGAGATAAAGGGCACCCCCTTGCTTATGTGGGGAGGCGAGGGGACTCTAGGTGGAGGGAACAGCACAGGCAAAGAAGGGTTCTCAGGTGGGAACCTGTGTAGCGTTTAGGGAGATGGAAGTGGCTATTTGTTCAGTCTGTGGAGCACAGGATGGTGGGAAAGTGGGTCCTGAGCAGGTAAGAGCAAAGCTGTGACTCCAGGGAAGGCAGTGGACTTCATTCCATCAGCAGTGGCAACTAATGGCTCAGTGAATCTGAATCCTGGCTTTGTCACCAACCAGTTGAGGTACCTTGGAAAAAATCTCTTCTCCTCTCCAAGCCTCAGTTTCCTCATTTGTAAAATGGAAATAATAATGGTATCTGCCTAGCAGGGTTGTTGTACGGATTCACAAAAAGGCTCTATGCCCAGACTAAGGTAATCACTCAAGAACTAAGAACTGTTGTTACTGAGCAATGGGGAGGCGCTGAGGGCTGACAGACAGGGACACAAGTAAAACTGGGCAGGGAAAGGGCTGACACAGCTGCTCACCCTCACCACAAAGAAGCCTGGAGCTCAAGAAGAGTGGAAGCAGATCCTGGGTCTGGGCCAGCTGCCTCACTGAAGGTTTCTTTGACAACTCCTATTTTATCTTTTTTTTTTTCAAGACAGGGTCTTGCTCTGTCACCCAGGCTGGAGTGCACTGGCACAATCACGGCTCACTGCAGCCTCAACTTCCTGGGCTCAAGCGATCCTCCTATCTCAGCCTCCTGAATAGGTAGGCCTACAAGTGCGTCACCACACCCAGCTAATTTTTGCTTTTATTTTTATTATTTATTTTTTGAGACAGAGTTTTGTTCTGTAACCCAGGCTGGAGTGCAGTGGTGTGATCTCAGCTCACTGCAACTTCCAGCTCCCAGGTTCATGCGATTTTCCTGCCTCAGCCTCCTGAGTAGCTGGGACTACAGACATCCACCACCACGCCCATCTGATTTTTGTATTTTTAGTAGAGACAAGGTTTCACCAGGCTGGTCTCGAACTTCTGACCTCAGGTGATCCACCCGCCTCGGCCTCCCAAAGTGCTGGGATTACAGGTGTGAGCCACTGTGCTTCGCCTCACATCACTCTACTTTAATGCTCACCTAGCACTCCTCCCCATCTGATACTTTCTTATTTAGCTATGACCAGTCTGTCTTATTCAACCAGACTGCATGCTCCATGAGAGCAGGACTTGGTCTGTCTTGTGCATCTCTGTGTCCTTACCACACAGGACAGTGCCTGGCACATAGCAGGTGCCAGTGTAAATACTTATGGAGATAGAGAAGGAAAGAAGGAACAGGAGTGAGGGAGGACATAAATGAATAAACACAGACTAATAAAGAACAAAATCTGGCCGGGCGCGGTGGCTCAAGCCTGTAATCCCAGTACTTTGGGAGGCCGAGACGGGCGGATCACGAGGTCAGGAGTTTGAGACCATCCTGGCTAACACGGTGAAACCCCGTCTCTACTGAAAAATACAAAAAGCTAGCCGGGCGAGGTGGCTGGCGCCTGTAGTCCCAGCTACTCGGGAGGCTAAGGCAGGAGAATGGCATAAACCCGGGAGGCGGAGCTTGCAGTGAGCTGAGATCCGGCCACTGCACTCCAGCCCGGGCGACAGAGCAAGACTCCATCTCAAAAAAAAAAAAAAAAAAAAAAAAAAGAACAAAATCTGGGTTCTGGTCCCAAAGACTAGGAGGCTCCTCTGAAACCTCAGTCACCCACTCTATAGAGTGCGCAGGCCCTCTAGCCCTGAGGCTCTTCGATCAGTGCCATTGTGGTCACACTGTGGGATCCAACCCCTCCCTGCAGTGCTGTCACAGGCCTACCTCTGGAGCCAACCTCCCTTCCCCACACCCCATCTCAGAGAGGCAAAAATTAATTTCCTTTGGTATAAACTGATTTTGATGAGCCCAGTCCCTGGCGAGTCTTCACAGACCCCTGGGGTAGCAATGCAGGGAACAGCGGGCAGCAGTATGACTTATGGGCGTCAAGGCCCCAGACACCCAGCTGCTTCTGATGGCTCTGGACATTTCCAGTCCCCCTAAATCAGCTGCCACACAGTGACCTGGAACGCTGCCCAGCCTGTCCTCAGTCTCGGCTGGTGCCCCTGACAGGCGCCTCCCACGTCAGGGGGCGCAGTCTGCATGGAAGTAGGTGACTTCATCCAGGCTGACTCACCCCAGTCGGCCACTGGGGATGGACTGCAGGAGGGAGGTCGCAGTTCCCTCCAGCCTGGAGCTTTGGCAGGAATCCTCACCCTCCCTCTGCACCCTTAGGGGTTCCCCAAACCAGACTGTGCCCTACCCTACTCCATACCATCCGTCCTCCAGAATCCACACTGATGGTCCTGCAAACAGTCCAGGACTTTGGCTCAGAACCCAGGCCCACTCCCACTCTTACCAGCCAGGCAAAGTGGACCAGCATTGTAACCTCTGAGACTCAGTTTCTTTATCTGTAAAATGGCCATGGTGACCCCTGCTCCACCTACTCCCAAGAAGTATTGGGTGAATCTGGCTGATGTGAGAAGGTCTTGGAGATAAGAAAGTACCATGTGAGGGGCGGATGGGAAGCTAGATCAGTGGACCCCTATGCCACAACATTAAGCCCAGACCTCTTCTCCTGGTCTGCAGTGCCCTAAATGAATGCCCTCCCCTGCCTCCCCTCTGCCCCTTTATACTCCACCTTCTGCCTCATTTAGCATCTTTTTTTTTTTTTTTTTTAAGACAGAGTCTCACTTAGTCACCCAGGCTGGAGTGCAGTGGCACGATTTCGGCTCACGGCAAGCTCCGCCTCCCAGGTTCACGCCATTCTCCTGCCTCAGCCTCCTGAGTAGCTGGGACTACAGGCGCCCACCGCCACGCCCGGCTAATTTTTTGTATTTTTAGTAGAGATGGGGTTTCACCGTGTTAGCCAGGATGGTCTCAATCTCCTGACCTCGTGATCCGCCTGCCTCGGCCTCCCAAAGTGCTGAGATTACAGACGTGAGCCACCGCGCCCGGCCCTCATTTAGCATCTTTAAGTTCCACAGATAGGCTGCCCTCCTTCCTATTTCAGGCCTCTGGGGTGCTATTCTCCCAGCCTAGAACTGGGAACTCTTCCTTGCCACCCTATCTTCTTTGCCTGGCTCAATCCTATTGAACCCCTAACTCTCATCATCTTGGAGGATGGATGGTATGAGGTAGGATGGGGCATACTCTGGTTTGGGGAACACCTAAGGGTGCAGAGGAGTTCAGCTGAAATATCACTTCCTCCAAGAAACCTTTCTTGTCAAACCCCTCAGTTTGACATCAGGGGCCCCATGTCTGTGTCCCCACAGTCTAGCTGTTCCCCTACATTATCGACATTGTCTCACATCTGCCTCCTAGATGCTGGCCTTGTTCTCCCCAGTACTGGCCAGTTCTCTCCTCATGCCTGCTGCTCACTAACATGGGCTGATCTGAACTGCAGGCCTATGTCTTTTCCCGTTGGCTGACAGTCGCTGTCTGAAGCACTGTGTTGAGGAGGATTCTGAGGCTGCACACACATGCACACAGAAGCACCATGCCCGGCACAAAGTGAGCCATCAATACACACCCGCTGCTAAATTAACACTGGTGTTGCTATTGGGAGTTGGTTTTCAGGATCTACACCCTCCCCTAACTTGCCCTTAGTCTCATGTTTGTGGCAACCCAGGTTTGGGGAAGGGAACCAAAAAGGACGTCTGTTCTCAAATTACCTGAAGACACCTGCCTCCAACAGAAAGAATATCAACATGGAGTCAGGAGTCCTGAGTTTGAGACTGGCACTGCCCTGCTGACTTGCTTAGGGGACTGACTCTGACTCTGGGTCTCAGTATCTTCACCTATAAAACAGGAATAGTTCTCACCTTACAGGGAGCTGTAAGGACCAACTTCAAAAATCCAGAGGCAGGTCGAGCGCAGTGGCTCACGCCTGTAATCCCAGCACTTTGGAAGGAGGTAAGTGGATCACCTGAGGCCATGAGTTCGAGACCAGCTTGGCCAACATGGTGAAACCCCATTTCCACTAAAAATACAAAAATTAGCCAGGCATGATGGCGGGCACCTGTAATCCCAGCTACTCAGGAGGCTGAGGCAGGAGAATCACTTGAACCTGGGAGGTAGATGTTGCAGTGAGCCGAGACCGTGCCATCGCAGTCCAGTCCAGCCCAGGTGACAAGAGTGAAACTCCGTCTCAAAAAAAAAAAAAAAAAAAAAAACAATTATACAGGCGCAGTGGCTCACGCCTGTAATCCCAGCACTTCTGGGAGGCTGAGGCAGGTGAATCACGAGGTCAGGAGTTCAAGACCAGCCTGGCCAAGATGGTGAAACCTTGTCTCTACTGAAAATACAAAAAATTAGCCAGAAGTGGTGATGAGCGCCTATAATCCCAGCTACTCAGGAGGCTGAGGCAGATAATTGCTTGAACCCGGGAGGGGGAGATTGCAGTGAGCCGAGATCTCACTGCACTCCAGCCTGGGCAACAGAGCAAGACTCCATCTCAAAAAAAAAAAAAAAAAAATCCAGAGACAGGGGCCTGGTTCACCTTGAGAAAGAACACTCCTCAGCCTATACCTCTGAGAACTGGGTGTAGGCTCAGAGGGTGGGGACCCCAGAACTGGGGCCATTACCAGCCATGGTAGAGTCCTTACTCCTAGGCCCCCACCCTGAGATCCCTGTCTTCACACAATTGCAGGGCCTACTGTAAAACCTTTTTTTTTCTTTAGAGACAAGGTCTCACTGTCACCCTGACTAGAGGGCAGTGGCACAATCATAGCTCACTGCAGCCTGGACCTCCCAGACTCAAGAGCTCCTCCCACCTCAGCCTCCCAAGTAACTGGGACTAAAGGTGATTGCTACCATGCGCAGCTAATTTTTGTAATTTTTGTAAAGACAGGGTCTCCCAGGTTGGTCTTGAACTCCTAGGCTCAAACTACCCTTCTGCCTTGGCCTCCCAAAGTGCTGAGATTACCGGCATGAGTCACTGACTGTGCCCAGCCAGTAAAATCTTCAGAGCAGGGTCAAACCTGCACTCTGTCGCTCTCCAGCTGTGTGACACTGGGCAAGTCCACCTCACTGGATCTGTTTCTTCATTTACTTATTTATTTTTCAGACAAGGCCTCATGCCGTCACCCAGTCTGGAGTGGTGGCACACTCACAGCTCACTGAAGCCTCGACCTCCTGATCTCCAGCGATCCTCTCACCTCGGCCTCCCTAGTAGCTGGGACTACAGGCATATACCACTACACCTGGCTAATTTTGGTATTTTTTGTAGAGACAAAGTTTCACCATTGTATTAGTCCGTTTTCACATGGCTGATAAAGATATACCCGAAACTGGCAGGGCACGGTAGCTCACACCTGTAATCTCAGCACTTTGGGAGGCCGGGGCAGGTGGATCACGAGGTCAGGAGATCAAGACCATCCTGGCTAACATGGTGAAACCCCGTCTCTACTAAAAATACAAAAAAATTAGCTCGGTATGGTGGTGGGCAACTGTAGTACCAGCTACTCAGGAAGCTGAGGCAGGAGAATGGCGTGAACCCGGGAGGTGGAGCTTGCAGTGAGCCGAGATTGTGCGACTGCATGACAGCCTGGGCGACAGAGCGAGACTCTGTCTCAAAAAAAAAAAAAAAAAAAAAAAAAAGATATACCTGAAACTGGGAACAAAAACAGGTTTAATTGGACTTACAGTTCCACATGGCTGGGGAGGCCTCAGAATCATGGCGGGAGGCGAAAAGCCCTTCTTACATGATGCTGGGAAGAGAAAAATGAGGAATAAGCAAAAGTGGAGACCCCTGATAAACCCATCAGATCTTATGAGACTTATTCACTATCACAAGAATAGCACAGAAAGACCAGACCCTACGATTCAATTACTTCCCCCGGGTCCCTCCCACAACATGTGGGAATTATGGGAGACACAATTCAAGTTGAGATTTGGGTGGGGACACAGCTAAACCATATGATTCTGACCCTGGCTCCCCCAAATCTCATGTCCTCACATTTCAAAACCAATCATGCCTTCCCAACAGTCCCCTAAAGTCTTTTTTTTTTTTTTTTTTTTTGAGACGGAGCCTCGTTGTGTCGCCTAGGCTGGAGTGCAGTGGCGTGATCTCCACTCACTGCAAGCTCTGCCCCCTAGGCTCACGCCATTCTCCTGCCTCAGCCTCCCATGTAGCTGGGACTACAGGCGCCTGCCACCACGCCTGGCCAATTCTCTGCATTTTTAGTAGAGACGGGGTTTCACCGTGTTAGCCAGGATGGTCTCGATCTTCTGACCTCGTGATCCACCCATCTCCGCCTCCCAAAGTGCTGGGACCACAGGCGTGAGCCACCACACCTGGTCCCCCAAAGTCTTAACTCATTTCACCATTAACCCAAAAGTCCACAGTCCAAAGTCTCATCTGAGACAAGGCAAGTCCCTTCCACCTATGAGCCTGTAAAATCAAAAGCAAGCAGCCAGGTGCAGTGGCTCACACCTGTAATCACAGCACTTTGGGAGGCCAGGGTGGGTGGATCATTTGAAGTCAGGAATTTGATACCAGCATGGCCAACATGGTGAAACTCCGCCTCTACTAAAACTACAAAATTAGCTGGGCGTGGTGGCATGTGCCTGTAGTTCCAGCTACTCAAGAGGCTGAGGCAGGAGAATTACTTGAACCTGGGAGGTGGAGGCTGCAGTGAGCTGAAATTGTGCCACTACACTCCAGCGTGGGCAACAGAGTGAGACTCTGTCTTAAAAAAAAAAGGCCGGGCGCGGTGGCTCAAGCCTGTAATCCCAGCACTTTGGGAGGCCGAGGCGGGCGGATCACAAGGTCAGGAGGTCGAGACCATCCTGGCTAACACAGTGAAACCCCGTCTCCACTTAAAAAATACAAAAAAAAAAATTAGCCGGGCAAGATGGCGGGCGCCTGTAGTCCCAGCTACTCGGGAAGCTGAGGCAGGAGAATGGCGTGGACCCGGGAGGCGGAGCTTGCAGTGAGCTGAGATCCGGCCACTGCACTCCAGCCTGGGCGACAGAGCGAGACTTCGTCTCAAAAAAAAAAAAAAAAAAAAAAAAGCCAGGTGCGGTGGCTCACACTTGTAATCCCAGCATTTGGGAGGCCAAGGCAGGTTGATCACCTGAGGTCAGGAGTTTGAGACCAGCCTGGCCAATATGGTGAAATCCCATCTCTACTAAAAATAAAAAATCAGCCGGGTGTGGTGGCACATGCCTGCAGTCCCAGCTACCCGGGAGGTTGAGGCAGGAGAATTGCTTGAACCTGGGAGGCAGAGGTTGCAGTGAGCCAAGATCATGCCACTGCACTCCAGTCTGGGAGACAGAGTGAGACTCCATCTCAAAAAAAAAAAAAAACAAATACTAAAGCAAGCTAGTTACTTCCTACATACAGTGGGGGTACAGGTATTGGGTAAATACAGCCATTCCAAATGGGAGAAATTGGCCAAAACAAAGGGGTTATAGGCCCCATGCAAGTTCAAAATCCAGCGGGGCAGTCAAATTTTAAAGCTTCAAAATGGTCTCCTTTGACTCCAGGTCTCACATCCAGGTCACACTGATGCAAGAGGTAGGTTCCCATGGTCTTAGGCAGCTCCGCCCCTGTAGCTTTGCAGGGTACAACCTCCCTCCTGGCTGCTTTCACAGGCTGGTGTTGAGTGTCTGCAGCTTTTCCAGGCGCATGGTGCAAGCTGTTGGTGGATCTACCATCCTGGGATCTGGAGGGTGGTGGCCATCTTCTCACAACTCCACTAGGCAGTGCCCCAGCTGAGACTCTGTGTGGGGGCTCTGACCCCACATTTCCCTTCCACACTGCCCTAGCAGAGGTCCTCCATGACAGCCCTGTCCCTGCAGCAAATTTTTGCCTGGGCATCCAGGACTTTCTATACATCTTCTGAAATCTAGGTGGAGGTACCAAAACCTCAATTCTTGACTTCTGTGCATCTTCAAGTTCAACATAACGTGGAAGCTGCCAAGGCTTGGGGTTTCCACCCTCTGAAGCCAAAGTCCATTATGTATATTGGCCCCTTTCAACCACAGCTGGAGCAGCTGGAACACAGGGCACCAAATCCCTAGGCTGCACACAGCATGGGGACCCTGGGTCCAGCCCATGAAACAACTTTTTTCTCCTGGGCCTCCCAGCCTGTGATGGGAGAGGCTGCCATGAAGGTCTCTGACATGGCCTAGAGACGTTTTCCCCATGGTCTTGGGCATTAACATTAGGCTCCTTACTACTTATGCAAATTTCTGCAGCCAGCTTGAATTTCTCCCCAGAAAAAGGGTTTTTCTTTTCTATTGCATAGTCAGGCTGCAAATTTTCCAAACTTTGCTCTGCTTCCCTTATAAGACTGAATGCCTTTAATAGCACCCAAGTCACCTCCTGAATGCTTTACTGCTTAGAACAGTCTTCTACCAGATACCCTAAATCATCTTTCTCAAGTTCAAAGTTCCACAAATCTCTAGAGCAGAGGCAAAATGCCACCAGTCTCTTTGCTAACATATAACAAGAGGCCAGGCACAGTGGCTCAAGCCTGTAATCCCAGTACTTTGGGAGGCCAAGGTGGGCAGATCACAAGGTCAGGAGATTGAGACCATCCTGGCCAACATGGCAAAACCTCGTCTCTACTAAAAATACAAAAATTAGCGAGGCGTAGTGGCGTGCGCCTATAGTCCTAGCTACTCAGAAGGCTGAGGCAGGGGAATCGCTTGAACCCAGGAAGCAGAGAGAGGTTGCAGTGAGCCGAGATTGCGCCACTGCACTCTAGCCTGGTGACACAGTGAGACTCTGTCTAAAAAAAAAAAAGAAAGAAAGAAAAGGCCACATACGGTGGCTCACGCCTGTAATCCCAGCACTTTGGGAGGCCGAGGCAGGAAGATCACAAGGTCAGGAGATTGAGACCATCCTGGCTAACACGATGAGATCTTGTCTCTACTAAAAATACGAAAAATTAACCGAGTGTGGTGGTGGGCGCCTGTAGTCCCAGCTACTCAGGAGGCTGAGGCAGGAGAATGGCAGGAACCCAGGAGGCGGAGCTTGCAGTGAGCAGAGATTGCACCACTACTCCAGCCTGGGCCACAGAGTGAGACTCCGTCTCAAAAAAAAAAAAAAAAAAACAAACCCCAGGTGTGGTGGCTCACACCTGTAATCCCAGCACTTTGGAAGGCCAAGGTGGGCAGATCACCTGAGATCAGGAGTTCAAGACCAGCCTGGCCAACATGGCAAAACTCCATCTCTACTAAAAACACAAAAATTAGCCAGGCATGGTGGTGGGTACCTGTAATCCCAGCTACTTGGGAGGCTGAGGCAGGAGAATTGCTTGAACCTGGAAGGCGGAGGTTGCAGTAAGCCCAGATCGTGCCATTGCACTCCAGCCTGAGTGACAGAGCAAGACTCTGTCTCAAAAAAAAAAAAATTTAAATAAATAAATAAATAATGAGAGTCACCTTTACTCCAGTTCCCAACAAGTTCCTCATGTCCATCTGAGACCACCTCAGCCTGGACCTTATTGTCCATATCGTTATCAGCATTTTGGGCAAAGCCATTTGACAAGTCTCTAGGAAGTTCCAAACATTCCCTCATTTTCCTGTCTTCTTCTGAGTCCTCCAAACTGTTCCAACCTCTGCCCGTTACCCAGTTCCAAAGTTGCTTCCACTTCTTTTGGTATCTTTTCAGCAACACCCCACTCCTGGTACCAATTTACTGTATTCGTCCGTTTTCATACGGTTGATAAAGACATACTTGAAACTGGGAATAAAAAAAGGTTTAATTGAAATTACAATAGGCCAGGTGCGGTGGCTCAAGCCTGTAATCCCAGCACTTTGGGAGGCCGAGACAGGCGGATCACGAGGTCAGGAGATCGAGACCATCCTGGCTAACACAGTGAAACCCCATCTCTACTAAAAATACAAAAACTAGCCGGGCGAGGTGGCGGGCGCCTGTAGTCCCAGCTACTCGGGAGGCTGAGGCAGGAGAATGGCGTAAACCCGGGAGGCAGAGCTTGCAGTGAGCTGAGATCTGGCCACTGCACTCCAGTCCGGGCGACAGAGCGAGACTCTGCCTCAAAAAAAAAAAAAAAAAGAAAAGAAATTACAGTTCCACATGGCTGAGGAGGCCTCAGAATCATGGTGGGAGGTGAAAGGCACTTCTTACATGATAGCAGCAAGAGAAAGATGAGGAAGAAGCAAAAACAGAAACCCCTGATAAATCCATCAGATCTCATGATACTTACTATCACAAAAATAGCACAGGAAAGACCAGCCCCCATGATTCAATTACCTCCCTCTGGGTCCCTCCCACAACACATGGGAATTACGGGAGATACAATTCAAGTTGAGATTTGGGTGGGGACACAGCCAAATCATATCAACCATGTTGTTCAGACTGGTCTTGAACTCCTGAGCTCAAGTTATCCACCCACCTCAGCCTCCCAAAGTGTTGAGATTACAGGGGTGAGCCAAATGGTTTGCAGTGAGCCAAGATTGCACCACTGCACTCCAGCCTGGGCAACAAACTGAGACGAAATAAATAAATAAATAAAAATTAGCCAGGTGTGGTGGCGCATGTCTGTAGTTCCAGCTACTCTGGAGGCTGAGGGGGAAGAATCACTTGAACCACTTGAGAATCACTTGAGCGGGGAGGTCACAGGGAGTTGAGATCACACCACCGAACGCCAGCCTGGGCAACAGAGTAAGACTCAATCTCAGGAAAAAGAAAAAAAAAAAATGATTAACTGAGATAATTGGGTAAAGCATGCACTTAGCATTTGACTTGAGGTCTAGTAAATGCCCAGTAAATATTACCAATGATAATAATCATCATCGTCATCATCATCCCCCTGAATGCTGTGGCTATGCACGGTTTAAGATATCCATGTTACGGCCGGGCGCGGTGGCTCAAGCCTGTAATCCCAGCACTTTGGGAGGCCGAGACGGGCGGATCACGAGGTCTGGAGATCGAGACCATCCTGGCTAACACAGTGAAACCCCGTCTCTACTAAAAAATACAAAAAACTAGCCGGGCGTGGTGGCGGGCGCCTGTAGTCCCAGCTACTCGGGAGGCTGAGGCAGGAGAATAGTGTAAACCCGGGAGGCGGAGCTTGCAGTGAGCTGAGATCCGGCCACTGCACTCCAGCCTGGGCGACAGAGCGAGACTCCGTCTCAAAAAAAAAAAAAAAAAAAGATATCCATGTTGATCCTGGTCCCTGGTCCTTCCATATCATAACTTCCATATGGAACCCTCACTGCTGACTACACTGTCATCCCCACTTCCTGGATGAGCAAAGTGAGGCTTAGAGAGTCTGGGGCTTTTCAGACTGAAAAATTCCGGAAGACAGAGGCCTTCCCTCCCAAACCTGTGCTCCTCTTAGAACTGAGGCTGTGTCTCCCCATCAGACTAGGTGTTTTGTCTCCCTCCTTTGCCAGGGCTCTTTTTTGGGCCTCCAGCTAAGCTCAGAGGAGCAAGAGGGGTGAGGTCCAGCCTCCCTGCCTCCTGTGTGGCACAAGGAGAGGTTCAGGCTATGGACAAAGGTCAGCACAGGCCTGCCTGGTCTTAGCTGCCCCAGTTGATGCAGGGAGGTCTCATGACTGCCCCTACCCACCTCCAAAATGTCTCCAGCTTCCCACCTGAATAGGCTAAGCCTTTGAAATGAGGCTGCAGCATTGGAGATGATGGCTAGTGGTGGGGGTAGGGGGAAGTCAGCAGCTCCCTGGCCCCCCATGTCCCCCTCTAGGCACTCCTATCAGTGTTGGCTGGTCAGCATTGGCCACCACAGCCCTGGGGGATGGCTCTGGGTGCCCATGCCATGACAGAAGAAGTGTAAAAGCTTCCAGCGCACCAGCAAGCCAGGGTGAATAGGGGCCAACTCCTTCATGCAAGCAGGCTCTAGATGCCCACCTGCTAGCAGGAAATAATAGCATCAGATAGCAACCACCAGGACACACACACACACATACACACACACACACCCCAAACTCTGCACTACTTAGTAGAGTGATACCATGGGCCCTGGCATTCCAGACTCAGGATCATATCCTGTTTACACTACTTCCCAGCTGTGCAAACTTGGGTAGTATTATGGGTTGAATTGGGTACCTCCAAAAATTCATAAGTTAAAGTCTTTAATAAGCCTTCAGTATCTCAGAATGTGACCTTACTTGGGAATAGGGTCTTTACAGATAAATTCAAATTAAAATGAGGTCTTTGGCCAGGCATAGTGGCTCACGCTTGTAATCCCAGCACTTTGGGAGGCTGAGGCAGGTGGATCACCTGAGGTCAGGAGTTTGAGATCAGCCTGACCAACATGGTGAAACCCCGTATCTACTAAAAGTCCTGGGCAACAAGAGTGAAACTGCGTTTCAAAAAAAAAAAAAAAAAAAAAAAAAAAAAAAAGGCTGTGAGCAGTGGCTCACGCCTGTAATCCCAGCACTTTGGGAGGCCAAGGCAGGTGGATCACCTGAGGTCAGGAGTTCAAGACCAGCCTGGCCGACATGGTGAAAGCCCATCTCTACTAAAAATACAAAAATTACCCTGGCGTGGTGGTAGGAGCCTGTAATCCCAGCTACTCAGGAGGCTGAGGCAGGAGAATTGCTTGAACCCAGGAGACGGAGGTTGCAGTGTGCCGAGATCGTACCATTGCACTCTAGCCTCGGCAACATAGAGAGACTCTGTCTCAGAAAAAAAAAGGAGGTCTTTGGGGTGGGCCCTAATCAATATGACTGGTGTCCTCATAAGCAGGGGTAGTTTGGAAACAGATACGCAGAGAGGTTAGACAAGGTGACGAGACGAAGATACGCAGGGAGAAGTTGGCCATCTACAAGCCAAGGAAAGAGACCTGAACAGATCCTTCCTTCACAGCCCTCAGAAGGGTCCTCCCAAGACCTTGAATTTGGACATCTGGTTTCCAGAACTGTAAGCCACCCAGTCTGGGGTATTTTGTTATGCGAGCCTTAGCAAGCCGGTACAGGCAATGACTGTTTCTTGTAGCCTCAGTTCCCAAACGCCTAAGCAGAAATTATGAGAGTACTTGCCTCGGTTGGGCATGGTGGCTCATGCCTGTAATTCCAGCACTTTGAGAAGTGGAGGCGGGTGGATCACGAGGTCAGGAGATTGAGACCATCTTGGCCAACATGGTGAAACCCCGTCTCTACTAAAATACAAAAAATTAGCTGGGCGCAGTGGCGCGTGCCTGTAATCCCAGCTATTTGGGAGGCTGAGGCAGGAGAATCTCTTGAACCTGGGAGGCGGAGGTTGCAGTGAGCTGAGATCACGCCACTGCACTCCAGCCTGGTGACAGAGTAAGACTCCATCTCAAAAAAAAAAAAAGAAAAGAAAACGGCCGGGCACGGTGGCTCACGCCTATAATCCCAGCACTTTGGGAGGCCGAGACGGGCGGATCACGAGGTCAGGAGATCGAGATCATCCCAACTAACACGGTGAAACCCCATCTCTACTAAAAATACAAAAAAGTAGCCAGGCGTGGTGGCGGCGCTTGTAGTCCCAGCTACTCAGGAGGCTGATGCAGGAGAATGGTGTGAACCCGGGAGGAGGAGCTTGCAGTGAACCGAGATCGCGCCACTGCACTCCAGCCTAGGTGACAGAGCAAGACTCCGTCTCAAAAAAAAAAAAAAAGAAAGAAAGAAAAAAAAAACCCAAAAAAAGTACTTCCCTCATAGGTTGCTATGAGGCTGAGATGGTACTGGTAACACAGGGTTAGGCACATAGCACCTACTCAATAAATGGGGGTGGCATTTACTATTATGGTTATTATTCACCATAGATTACTCATTTCTATATACACTTATACAATTACTCATATATTCCAGACAATACTGTATTGTTTACCTCCCAAGTACCAAGCACGTGAGCCTTGAGGTTGAACAAACCTCTCTTATCTTAGGAGACTTGACAATGAACAAAGATAGCGCTATTCTCATGGGAGATACAGTTTACATACACACGAATTGGCTGATGGAAGAGCAAATGGCTGTGGGTTTGCCCATGCGTGTGCATTTGTTACTGTGTGTGTACATGGTGTTAATGTATGCATGGGTGCATCAGAGTGCCCGTGTGCAAGTTAGTATGTGTGCATCTGGTTATCCAAGTGTGTACCTGTGTGTACTTGTGCATGCATAAGCATACACGTGTGTTGTACATGTGGTGGTATACCACGTGTGCACATGTACATTAGCATGTACATGAATGTACACGTGGGGGCATGAGAACATATGGGCCAGTATGAATCTGGGTCAGTGTGGCTGAGCATGGGCAGATGTGCAAGCACACGTGAGAAGAGTAGAGTCCAAAGCTGGTGCCCTTTGCTGCCTACAGCCCAAGAAGGAGCTCTATGAGGTCATCTCAGCCTCAGCCACCTGGCAGCCTCAAGTGGACAGACACCCCTTCCCCAAGTCAAGTTAGAATGCTCCCATGCCAGGCCAGGTGCTGTGGCTCACGCCTGTAATCCTAGCACTTTGGGAGGCCGAGGTGGGTGGATTGCCTGAGCTCAGGAGTTCAAGACCAGCCTGGGAAACTCGGTGAAATCCCATCTCTACTAAAATACAAAAAAATTAGCCAGGCATGATGGTGTGTGCATGTAATCCCAGCTACGCAGGAGGCTGAGACAGGACAATCTCTTGAACCCGGGAGGCGGAGGTTGCAGTGAGCTGAGATCGCACCATTGCACTCCAGCCTGGGCGACAGAGTGAGACTCCATCTCAAAAAACAAAGAAAAGAAAAAGAAAAAAGAATGCTCCCATGCCAAGGCATCTGCCCCAGGATCCTCCCCAGTGTGTAGCCTTCGTTTTCAGTTAGTCCTTCCTGTATTCTGAAACCGGCAGTCCCAAATATCCCGAATGAAACAGGTATCAGCCCTAGATTCCAGGCACACATTAGTACTATGTCCTCACTCAGCTCCCCTCAATCTATCTTTCCAAAGAGGGAAGTGGGATTCCACATTCCAAAGGCTGCTCCAATTTGGGTGTCCTATTCCTGCACCCCACATGCTCAACATTAACACTCCCAGTTCCCCTACCACCCAGGGTGCAGGGGCCTAACTTACCCGGGCACTTGTACCACCATCACAGAATCTGATGCTTCACAGAGAAGTGAGGCTGGACATGGGTCTAGGAGGGGCAAGCCCTCAAGTACCAGCCAAGCCAGTGCCCAGTGGGCATCTGTAGCTCCAAGTGGGAGCTGTGAGGGGACACCCAAGGGTGAAAGAGACCTAAGGCACTAGGGCTTGGGGTAGGGAGTGGAGACCCACAGATGAGACCACACCCAGGGGACTGAACCCTACCCCACGCTCACTCTCCCCTGCCCACGACCTGGTGGACCCCTAAAGGATGAGACTAGGAGAACCAGAGACATTTGGGCCAGACTCTCCTCCACCCCAAAACTAAAGTCTGAACTACAAATCTGAGTTCCAATAGTTTTAATAGTGATGACAATGACAGAGGCTCACATGTATCATGCAGTTACTAAGTACCTGGACCTACATTCAGCACTTTCCATGCACTGTCCCATAGAAGCCACACATTGTTTTGGTGGGGTTAGGGACCATCAGTGTTACCCCCATTTTAAAACTGAGACAACCAAGCTCAGTTTGGGTCATCTGCCCTCCAGCATGCAGTCAATTAGTGGCAGAGCCAGGATTTAAGCTTGGTCCTCCTGAGTCCAGAGCCCACACTCTCAACCACCAAGTTCCTACCTTACTAAGTGATCCCTCTCTCAATCTCCCATTGTTCAGTGACTTGCTAAACTCCATCACCTCTGATTTCTGTGCAACTCCCAGCATGCCTCTCAGTGAGGGTGGGGGCCTTCCCTCGGGTCTCGTGAGGTGTGCAGATCACAGGACCACTTCAGACCCACTAAATCAGACTCTCCACACTGGCCTGCCTCCTCCTCCTCACATCTGTGTGCTCACAAAGACAAGTGGTCTGCTGTGCACCAGGATTTGAGAATTCCTGGGGTGGTGGGATCCCTTGACCAGAAGGAAGCTAGGAAAAGGTGAAATGCACCCTCTCCCCCAAGCCCTCCTGGAGAAACTTCAGGTCAGAAGACTGAGGATGCCCTGAGGCCTGGCTACCATTCCTTCCTCGTCAAATGGGCAACATTAGGGGGGAGATGATCCATGAATTCCAGAGGTGTTGCCAATTATGGGGGTGGGGAGAAGGAAATGAGTTCTGCCCAATCACCTCCCTGCTATCCCCGAGCCAGAGGGGCACAGATCCTCCCCTTTAATCCCCCCCCACCATCTCCCCCGCCCTGCCCCCGCCAAACTTGAGTGGGGTGGGAGCAACCAGCACGGTTTAGGGGAGTGGGCCATGACGGGCTAGAGACAGGAAGGTGGGAGCCCCTCATAGACAAAGACTGACCCCAGCCAGGCCGGCTGGCCAGCCAGCCCATCCCCACCCCCCCTGCGGCAGGCAGCTTGGCAGGGCTGAGCGCCAGCTCCTCGCTCCAAACCGAGTTCCCGCCGAGCGTGCTTAATGCAGCGGCAGTGACATTTCTGCCTTCAGAGGCAAAAACAGGAACCCGGCCATTTTGACGAACGGCGCCCAGAGCGCTGGTGGGAGACAAGGAGGGTCAGGTTCTGACTCCTGCACCCGCCTGCCCTAATGGGCTCACCCCTGCCCAGGCCCAGGGATCAAGCCAGAGAGAGGGTCACGAAACCAGGGTCACTAAACCGACAGGGAAGGTGCTATAGAATCCCCACCCTCTTGTATAGGTGGGGAAACTGAGGCCATAGCGCTGACACTAGCCAGATGCACAGAAGGCAAACGGAAGGATTAAGAAAGCCCCAGAAGGATGCCTTGAGGAATGTCGGGTAGGAGCGCTGGTCTGAGGAGCTAGAAGGCTGACTCCAGCCTGCCACAACAGCCCACTCCAAAGGAGTCTGCACACCTGGAACCCCCCGCTCCGGCGCGCCCTCATGAGGGCGTTCCCAGAGCCTCTAACCCTCCAAGCAGCGAGAGGGTTAAACTTCCTCGCAGTACTTGCCGCAGTAAGTGGAAAGGAAAGAAGTGTCAACTCTGTTCTCACCACAGCGGGGCTGTCGGATGGCACCTCCCCCCGCCCCGCGCACCCCGCCCGGCCTGCTCCCCCGCCCTCCCCTCGGAGCGCGCGCACACACACCTCCCACCGCTTTGCCCAAATTATTTTCGATCCCGGGAGACTCCGGATGCCAGACGCGCTCGGCGGCGGCGGCGGCGGCGGCCGCGCCTGATTCATTGCGCCAAAGCTGCAGATGCGACCTCCCGCCTGCGCCCCGTGCCCCGGCCCGCGCTGGGCTGCGCGCGCGCCTGGAGAGATGGGGGGCAATTTGTAGGCGCTTCCCCCCACAAAAGAGGCGGGTCCTGGCCCCCCGGGGCTCGGTCCCCCTGTCTCCAGCTCCCTGGGCTGCGCTAATTAGCTTCCTCAGGGGGCGCCACGCGGCGTGAGGGGCGGCAATTTCCCGGCTGGGCTGCGGGGGAAGCGCTCCCGCCGCCTGGGAAGGTGAAATGGGAAACTCGATTCAAAGAGAGCTTTCCTCCCCCCTCCCGCCAAGCGCCGTAGAAAACGGGTTTGAAATTCCTCCTCCTTTTTTTTTTTTTTTTATTTATAGTGCACGGTCTCCATGGCAACCGCGGAGGAGGTCACGGTAGCTGGGCCCCCGCGCGTCACCCCGCGCCTCGCCGGCTGCAGGCGCCGGGATTGCGGCCTCCCAGGCGCCGCGGCTCGCGTGGACTCAGCTCCGAGTTCTCCGCCCCCGCTCCGCCCTGCTCGCAGCTCAGGCCCCAGCCATATGACTGCCAGGTCCCAACGGCGAATGGCGCACCTGGGCACCAGTGCACTAGGCTATACCTCTGTCCCCGGGCTCTGACACGCGGGACTGCGCCACGAAACACGTGCCCAACCCCAAGACGAGAACACGTGCGGCAAGACGCCGCCAAGGGGCTGTCTGCATTCGTGGATGCCCTGGGTAATCGACCTATATTGGCGCACAACTGCAGAGCTCTTGCTAAGACGTGACCACCCGAGGCTAACAACGCTGGCTTTGGAGATACAGCCGAGCCCCGCCTGGATAACTTACTAGCTGTGTGACTTCGGCCAAGTCACCACCTCTCTGCGCCACAGCTTGCTCATCAGCAAAATGGAATTGTTGTGAGGCCTAATTGATACAAAATACGTTCAACGCTTATCATGGTGTTTGGCACGTGGTTCTGAAAATCTGTGGTTGGAATTATTTCTTCTTGGCTGTGAAAGCCAAGGCCCCAAAAACTTCGATTAGGGGCGCGCGCTTAGCCCGGAGGCTAGGAATTCCGCTTCGGGAGCTCCCCAGCACCTCAGCCTAGGCGCACAGGCAGCTAGCGGGAGGCCCGTGCGGGCTGCTTAGGGACTGGGACCGCCTGGGGCGCGGCGGCCGGGGTTGCAGTCTCCAGAGCTCGCCACGTCCGCACCCGGAACCCTGGAAACGGGGCTCCCACAGGCTCCCCGGCTACCATCCCCCCGCCAACCGCCCGTCCCAGCACCATTAGCAACAGGCCTGCCCGCCCGCCCTCCCAGGCTGAGAGGCCGCACCTGACCCACCGGATGGCGGCTTCTGGGCCGAGCCGTGCCCCCCAGCGTGCACACTTCCTCCCGGACCCCCAGCGCCCCGTCGAGTGCACAGAGGGAGGGGATCGGGCCGCCCCCGCCCCGCCAGCTTCCCACAGCCTGAGCTGCCCGGAGCCGGGGAGGCAGGAAGTCT
This sequence comes from Rhinopithecus roxellana, assembly GCF_007565055.1. Taxonomy (NCBI): domain Eukaryota; kingdom Metazoa; phylum Chordata; class Mammalia; order Primates; family Cercopithecidae; genus Rhinopithecus; species Rhinopithecus roxellana. Next base: position 156,364,757 of record NC_044551.1, on the reverse strand, counting down.
CAGAGCCGGGGCGTGGAGGCGGGGTGGGGGCAGGAAGTTGGGGGTGACTCTCCCAGAGACCCCAGACAGGGCCCCAGCGTGGGAGCGGGGTGGGCGGGCACGTAGGGATTAAGGGCGCCCCCCTCCTCTGTAGCCTTAGGCCATGTGACCCCGGCTGGAACACCCTGCAGGGTGAGGGCGAAGGCCGCTACCTCTGGCGACCCCCAGCAGCGCGCACAGGGAGGGAGGGGCCGCCTTTGTCTACTTTGCCGCAGAGGCAGCCCCCCACAACCCCTCCCCCCAGCGCCCCGCCGGGGCCTGCACAGCCCGGGTTTTCCATCCGGCCCGGCTCGGCTCGGCAGCTGTCAGGGGACCGAGCTGACCTTCGCGAGCAGGGAGTTTCAATTAGCCGCAGATCAGATAAGCGGGCGGGCCCGTCTCTCCGGGCACCGCGGGGGCTCAGCCCCGCCCCCGCCACGCCGCGCCAAACGCGCTCCAGATGGGAACAAAGATGAGGACGCAGCTCCACCTGCCTCCCCGGGGAAGGGAAGAGGAGGCCCCGCCGGGAGGAGCTTCCCACCAGGGGAAGGGGTCACACGCCCTGCCCTGCCCGTCTGGGATTCCAGGGGCATGGGTCTGGCCAAGATGATCTTTGCGGTTCTGCTTGCCTCCTGCACTGAGGAGAGGTGCCTGCTGCACTGACCTCATCCCCAGGCGGGCGCCGTGCCCTCCCTCTCCCGGAGAGAGCGTTTTGCCATCTCTGATCTCATCCAGAGCCTCCCTGGGAGGCTGAGAGAAGGCAGAGCCTAACAGAAAAAGGAAGCTGAGGCTGGGACTTCTTGATCCAGGTCACATCAAATACATATTGTTCAGATGTTTACTGAGTGCCTACTACGTGCTAGGCACTATTTAGACCATGGGAACACGAGAGCACAGTCTTGACCCCAGCCTCTCAGAACTGGCGTTCTAGTTACGTTCAAGTAAACAAATAGTTGACCAAGATCACTTCAGAGAGCGTGAGGAGCCATGAGGACATTAAAATAGGTCATGTGAGACTGACTTCAGGGAGGGGTCCATATGAGCTATTGTCATCAGGGGAGGCCTCTGAGGAGCAGATATCTGAGCTGGGGCCTGAAAGACCAGGAAGAGCCAGCCAAGCAAAGGAGAGGGGGCAGAGCATGCCAGGCAGAGGGCACAGCCGGCACAGAGGCTCCAAAGCTGCAAAAGCTCCAAGTCTGCAAAGAATGTGCCTCTTGAAGGTGAGGGGAAGGCCTTTGTAAGCCCAAAGGGTATGCCTATAGGGCTGGGCTTTGCAGGCCCCCTGAGGGGTCAGGGTTTATGCAAAGTGCCATGGCAGCCTTCGGTGGGTTTTAAGCTGGGAGGTCTGACTTAAACTTTTTAAAGATCCCCCTGGCCACCCTGTAGACCATTGGAAGGCAAAGGATCGAGCAAGGAGACCTGGGAGGAGGGGCTGGGGGTTGGGATAGCAAGGAAAAGATGGTGGTGGAGAGGTTGCTGGCTTAGAGATATTTTGGCAGATGAATTGGATGTGTGGGTGAGGTAGGGTAATAGAAGTTTGCTGAAACAGGCAGGATTTGAACCTAGGTCGGTCTTTGGGAGCATGGAGGCCCAGCTTAAGAGGTTAAGGGTAAAGCTATGGAGCAAGAAGCCAGGGTTGAAATGCTGGTACTGATATTCACTAGCTGAGTGACCTTGGGTAAACATCAATTTCCTTGGGTAGATCAATTTCCTCAAGCATTTGAAAAGAAAAGGATGGGATCATAATCCAGATTGTCATTGTGAGGTTTAAGTATGATGTAACATGGAAGTGTTTAGCATAGAGCCTGGGAGGAGTAGGTGCTCTATAAATGTTGGCTGTTATTGTGGGGGTTGTTGCTGCTCCACCCACCCCCACACACCTGCCTCTTAGTACCAGAACAGTCCTCAACACACAGCCTGGCCTTTCCACCCGACCTCTGGCTTTGTTTTCATTTGCTGAGGGTAGAAGCTCCTCCTCCCATCAACCACTGCTCCCCCAACACACCTTTGTTTGGAAGGCTGTTTGAGGGGGTGGAGGTCACTGGGAAGAGACCCACCCAGTCCTTGTTCACTAAACTGTCTACTGGGATCCTCCTCATCTCAGGACCCTAACTCTCCATCCTCTGGTTACCATAAGAGTTGCTCGAAGGTCTCAAGGTGAGCTCTCCCCAGCTGCCTGCCTGAAGAGTTGAGATCATTCAGTTATCACTCATTCAATCAGTTGAGTGGCCCTCCAGGGCCCAGGGTGGTGGTGGGGACAGACAAAAGCAAACACAGGCCCCGCCCTCAGGCAGAGGCCTGTACTCTTTCCTGAATTGCAGTTAGTTATGGCATTTTAGGCTCTAGGAGCTGAAAGAACTGAGCAGAGCAGGTAGAGGGGTGGGGGTGGAGGCCTAAATTACAACTCCCATTTATGGAAACTTTACCCAGGGCCAGGCACTTTGCTCTGGTCCATGAATGTCACACATACATGTCATCGAGTCCTTGCAACCACCCCATCCACCCCATGAGACTGGTACAATTTTTTGTTTTTGTTTTTGTTTTTGTTTTTTGAGACGGAGTCTCACTCTGTTGCCCAGGCTGGAGCGCAGTGGCCGGATCTCAGCTCACTGCAAGCTCCGCCTCCCGGGTTCCCGCTGTTCTCCTGCCTCAGCCTCCCGAGTAGCTGGGACTACAGGCGCCCGCCTCCTCGCCCGGCTAGTTTTTTGTATATATTTTTTTTTAGTAGAGACAGCGTTTCGCCGTGTTAGCCAGGATGGTCTCGATCTCCTGACCTCGTGATCCGTCCGTCTCGGCCTCCCAAAGTGCTGGGATTACAGGCTTTGAGCCACCGCGCCCGGCCTGTTTTTGTTTTTCTGAGTTGGAGTCTTGCTCTGTCACCCAGGCTGGAGTGCAGTGGCGCGATCTCGACTCACTGCAACCTCCACCTCCCAGGTTCAAGTGATTCTCCTGCCTCAGCCTCCCAAGTAGCTGGGACCACAGGCATGCACCACCATGCCCGGGCAATTTTTGTATTTTTAGTAGAGTTGGGGTTTCACTATGTTGGCCAGGCTGGTCTTGAACTCCTGACCTCGTGATCCACCCGCCTTGGCCTCCCAAAGTGCTGGGATTACAGGCGTGAGCCACCGTGCCCAGCTGGTTTGTTGGTTGGTTTGTTTGTTTTTTGAGACGGAGTTTTGCTCTTGTTGCCCAGGCTAGAGTACAATGGTGCGATCTCAGCTCACTGCAACCTCCGCCTCCCAGGTTCAAGCGATTCTCCTGCCTCAGACTCCCGAGTAGCTGGGATTACAGGCTCCTGCCACCATACCCGGCTAATTTTTTTGTATTTTTAGTGGATATGGGGTTTCGTCATGTTGGCCAGGCTGGTCTTGAACTCCTGACCTCAGGTGATCCACCCGCCTCAGCCTCCCAAAGTGCTGGGATTACAGGCATGAGCCACTGCACCCAGCACAATCATTGTTCTTAATGTATGAGTAAATAAACAGAAACTTCCAGAGGTGATGTGCCTTGCCCAAGATCTACCATTAAGTGGTAGGGCTGGGAATCAAACCCAGGTCTGGCTGAAGCCAGAACAGGAGAATTGAGCCATTCTGCTATCTGGTCTCCTATGTCATTTAATGGACAAATGCTTCTTAAAGGCCTTCAACCAATATCCTGTAGAGATGGATCTGCCCCTTCTACCCTTGATTTCCCTGTGTGCCTGAATTTTCAAGGACAGAGGCTGAATCAAGTCCAGCCAGGTGCTAGGTACACAGTAGCTATACTTCAGTGTGGCAACCTCTTGACAAAGCAGTGATGATACCTGCCCTCACCTCCACACCTCCCCTTGGGTTGTGGGCCTCCCTTTCAGCCCATTTCAGAGCACCTCAGAGCTGTGGACTAGAAAAAGAAAGTTCTACTTTGCATAATATTTGCATCTGCTTTGCATGCTGTTCACCAACATCAAAATGTACGGAGGCCTTGGCGCTGGCACCCTATTCCCCCTCTTGGGCTCCTAAGCCCACCCACCTGCTGACCCAGAGCAGGGGGTAGGGTTCTTGGGAGACCCATTTAGGCTCCACCTAAGCTTGTCTTACTTCCAGTGTGCTGGTAAGGGAGATGGGAAGGCTCCTGCCCTCATCTCTGCCCCTCCCTCCCCTCCATCCCTTCCTGGGGGAAGTGTGGTGGGTTAGGGCAGAAAACCTAGGCAGCACACACACACAGAGCAGGGCAGCAGGAACTACCCCGGGTCTGGGAGCCTGCCTGGGAGCCTGAGGTTGAGGAGAAGGGAAAGGAGGCATTGCTGCTACAGCTACTAATGCTGAAGGCTGGCTTGACTGCACCTAGAAGGATCCTCATGCCCCAGCCTCTCTTCACACAGGGCTAGGCTGCCGTCTCAGGAGCTCACCCCTACACACCCTTCTGATTGGGCTGCTTCACCCTTCTGATTGGGCTGCTTCATCTGGAGGGAAGGAGAGGGGAGGGACAGGAAGAAATGGAGATACCAGTAATGGGAGGGTAGCAAGGACTAGAAAAGAAACTGTGGCTCAGTGATCCTGGGGAGAGAATGGGGAGAGGCTGGAAACAGCCCAGCCTCAGCCTAGACCTTTAACCAGGTCAGGACCCCCTAAGAGACCCTGATATGAAAATACAGGAGGAGGGAGCTCCTGTGATTGGCTGATGAGGTGTGACCCATGTGAGTTAACAGAGGCCAATAACCTGTCTTGATTGGATCCAGCCATCATTGTTCCCATGAGTGTCTTGGGGTTTAATTGGCCATGAGGTGTCTGCAGTTGAGGACTGGGGTTAGCAGCAGCATCTTGCAGCCCACACATCCCCTGTCGCTATGTCAGGTGGAGATTTCAGGCTTGGAGGCACCCAGTGGGTACCTGGGTAAGAACCAGAGACCCAGGAACTCAGAATGCTGGGTTCACCTGGGGTCCATAGATAGGGGGAGGCAATAGGATACTTACTGAGTGGCTTTGGGCCAGCCATGTGATGGGTGCTGAGGGTGCTGAGAGCCTGGCAGGGATCCTCAGATCTGAAGACAACCACTGCACAAACACTAACCAGAGAGCCCTTCCTGGAGGAGGCAGCACAGGTGCTGGGCTTCAATGGATGGGTTAGAGGGCCAGCATGGTGGCTCACACTTGCAATCCCAGCGCTTTGGGAGACAGGTGGGACAATCACTGGAGGCCAGGAGTTCAAGACCAGCCTGGGCAACACAGTGAGACCCAAGGCCTCAGACCTTGTTTCTGCAAATAATTTTTAAAAAACACACAGAGGTCAGGCGCAGCGGCTCACATCTGTAATCCCAGCACTTTGGGAGGTCGAGACAGGAGGATCACTGGAGCCCAGGAGTTCAAGACCATCCTGGGCAACAAGGCAAAACCCCATCTCTACAAAAAATACAAAAGTTGGCCAGGCGCGGTGGTTCACACCTGTAATCCCAGAACTTTGGGAGGCCGAGGTGGGAGGAACATGAGGTCAGGAGATAAGAGACCATCCTGGCTAAGACGGTGAAACCCCGTCGCTACTAAAAATACAAAAAATTACTGGGCATGGTGGCGGGCACCTATAGTCCCAGCCACTCGGGAGGCTGAGGCAGGAGAATGGCGTGAACCCGGGAGGCGGAGCTTGCAGTGAGCTGAGATCGCACCACTGCACTCCAGCCTGAAAAACAGCAAGATTCCGTCTCAAAAAAAAAAAATTAGGTGGATGTGGTGGCATGCACCTGTAGTCCCAGCTACTTGGGAGGCCCAGGTGAGAGGATGGATTAAGCGCGGGAGATCGAGGTTGCAGTAAACCCTGATTATGCCACTGTACTCCAGCCTGGGTGACAGAGTGAAACCCTGTCTCACAAATAAATAAATACACACAAAGTGACAAGACATGACTGAAGGCACAGTGGGCAGGGACTTCTCCATGGTGTCAGGGACCACGGCAGTAGAGGAGAAGAGAAAAGGCAGCAAGGCTGGGTTGTGCCAGGGCCAGGAGGCAGGAGTTTGACAGGCAGGAGGGGCATGAAAGGTAGATGCAGACTGGAGAGGGAGGTGGAGATTCCCCTTACCTGCGCCTACGCTTGCATCCTTACCTCTGCTCTGGCAGGCAAAATACCAGGCCTGCATGGAGGTCCCCAGTGCACCATCCGCTCCATCTATCACCTACGCACAGCACACTGGGTCTTGTCCCCAGGCCCTGGAGCAGTTCCTCCGCTGCCCTCAGCTGAGTTCCCAGAGGAAGCTTCTACCCCGGAGTGGACTCTCCTGGGCCCTGGGTCTTCTCCTCGTGCACGTCCCCCTCACCAGCCTGGGCTCAACTTAGCGGCCATGCTGGCAGACCCTCACAATCATTCCCACAGCCCTTATACCTCTGTGGTCACACAGTCTCAGGCTTCATTCCAGTTATGATAACTTAAAGTCACATAATCTCCTCAAACCTCAGTTTCCTCACTTCAAAATGGACATAATACCATGTTTCTTTTTTCCTTTCTTTTTTTTAAGACGGAGTCTCGCTCTATTGCCAGGCTGGAGTGCAGTGGTGTTATCTCGACTCACTGCAACCTCTGATTCCCTGGTTCAAGCGATTCTCCTACCTCAGCCTCCCGAGTAGCTGGGATTACAGGCACATGCCACCAAGCCCAGCTAATTTTTGTATTTTTAGTAGAGACGGAGTTTCACCATGTTGGCCAGGATGGTCTCGATCTCCTGACCTCGTGATCCCCGCCCGCGTTGGCCTCCCAAAGTGCTGGGATTACAGGTGTGAGTCTCCGCGCCTGGCCTTTTTTTTTTTTTTTTTTTTTTTTTTGAGATGGAGTTTTGCTCTTGTTGCCCAGGCTGAAGTGTGCAGTGGCGCGATCTCGGTTCACTGTAACCTCCGCTTTCCAGTTTCAAGCAATTCTCCCACCTCAGCCTCCCAAGTAGCTGGGATTACAGGCGCCTGCCACCATACCCAGCTAGTTTTTGTATTTTTAGTAGAGACGGGGTTTCATCATGTTGGCTGGGCTGGTCTCAAACTCCTGACCTCGTGATCTACCTGCCTCGGCCTCCCAAAGTGCTGGGATTACAAGCGTGAGCCACCGCGCCCGGCCTGTGCCTGGCATTCTTTCAGGCACTGGGGCTTCAGCAGTAAATTGCACAGACAAGGTCTCTGTTCTTAAGGGTTTCCATTCTAGAGGGGGAAAATGAATGTAAAAATGAAGTCGTTTCACATTATGGCAAATGCTGTGAAATTATAAATAGGATAAAGTAACAGGGGGACATAACAGAGTAACTGGAGGTGGAAGAGTGGTTTTGTTTTGTTTTGTTTTTTTGAGATAGAGTCTTTTTTTTTTTTTTTTTTTTGAGACGGAGTCTCGCTGTGTCGCCCAGGCTGGAGTGCAGTGGCGCGATCTCGGCTCACTGCAAGCTCCGCCTCCCGGGTTCCCGCCATTCTCCTGCCTCAGCCTCCGAGTAGCTGGGACTACAGGCGCCCGCCACCGCGCCCGGCTAGTTTTTTGTATTTTTAGTAGAGACGGGGTTTCACCGTGTTAGCCAGGAGGGTCTCGATCTCCTGACCTCGTGATCCACCCGCCTCGGCCTCCCAAAGTGCTGGGATTACAGGCTTGAGCCACCGCGCCCGGCTGAGATAGAGTCTTGCTCTGTTGTCCAGGCTGTAGTATAATGGCGGGATCCCAGCTCACTACAACCTCTGCCTCCCAGGTTCAAGCGATTCTCCTGCCTCTGCCTCCTGTGTATCTGGGATTACAGGCACCCGCCACAAAAGGACTGGCTAATTTTTGTATTTTACTAGAGACAGGGTTTTAGCATGTTAGCTAGGCTGGTCTCGAACTCCTGACCTCAAGCGATCCACTTGCCTTGGCCTCTGAAAGTGCTGGGATTACATGTGTGAGCCACCGCACCCGGCCAAGAGTGATTTTGGATAAGGTGGTCAGGGACCTTGTCTCTGAGGTGTCATTTGAGCTGAGACCTGAAGAATGCAGAGCCAGCCATGCTAAGAGGTAGGGAAAGGGTGTTCCACAGAGCAGAAAGAGCAAGTGCAAAAGCCCTGAGGCAGGAAGAGCTTGCTCTGTGGTGAGGCTGGAGTGGCTGGAGCAGGAGCAGGGAGGAAAGAGGCATGGATACTGGGGGTCCCCAAGGACCTTAGGAGAAGTCTGGCTTGAATTCCAAAGGCTATAGAAAACCATCAGAGGGGTCGGGCGCAGTGGCTTACGCCTGTAGTCCCAGCACTTTGGGAAGCTGAGGCAGGTGGATCACCTGAGGTCAGGAGTTCGAGAGGAGCCTGACCAACTTGGAGAAACCCTGTCTCTACTAAAAATACAAAATTAACTGGGCATGGTGGCACATGCCTGTAATCCCAGCTACTCGGGAGGCTGAGGCAGGAGAATCACTTGAACCCGGGAGGTAGAGGTTGCCAGAAGCCGGGATCGCACCATTGCACTCCAGCCTGGGAAACAAGAGCACAACTCCGTCTCCATTAAAAAAACAAACAAACAAAAAAACAAAAACAAAAGCAGAGGTTTTTCAACAGGTGTGCTTGATTTACACCGTAATTGCTCATTAAAGGCCTGTTGTTATCATTGTGAATGATAATATGAAGCCCAGAAAGGAACAGCAATGCCCAAGGTCACAAAGTTCCCATCCCACAGTCCCTTCCTCCTTTCCCCCTCCCCTAAGGAGCCACGTGGATCAGCCCCAAGCTGGTGGGTAGGAGGTGAGGGTAGCTTCCCCTCACATTCCCTCTCCTTCCCTCCAGCCATTTCCCGTGCTCCTGGTGCCCACGCCCCAATTAGCCGGCAAGGCTGACGGCCTCAGCTTCGAATGACAGACACCTCCTGTCACCCCCTGACGGGCAAGGAGATTAACTCAGAGCAGCACCAGCTCGAAGGGATGACAGGAAGGGGCGGAAGGGGGAGGGGATGACCAGACCTCCCCCCAGCAAGGTCCCCTAGCGCCTTGGAAGGAAGTGTGTGAGGGTGGAGGGGATTCTTTCCCCAAGAGCCCAGTGCTGGCACGCTGGGGAGGACCACCTCAGCTTCCTGATTGGCTGCTTCCGGTTGGGGCCACTGCCCCAACTTCCATCCTTAACTCCTCTGAGGGCAGAGAGTATGTTTGTGAGTGCTTCACAGTGGCACCCTCCACACTGAGTGGGTGGACCTACAGGAAACTCAGAAAAGGAGAGACTGGTCCAAAGGTCACACTGATGGGCTAGAATTTGAGCTGAGACTACCTGACGCCAAAGCCAAGCTTCTAACCACTGTACTTTATCACCCCTCTCTGTAGGAGGGGACTCAGCTCATGCCACTCAAGAATTTACAGTCTACTTTGGGGCTGTGCGATACAAGCCCCCCAAAAGGGAAATTAACACAGCAGTTGTAGGCATAGACACTGAGTGCCAAGCTGGGTGTCAGAATTCCAGGTAACTCTCCAGGAGGGTGGGGCCAAAAGGGGAGGGTACCGCATGGAAGCCAGCCCCCTGGAGGAGAGTAGCTGGGCCTCAAAACACAGGCATGGCTGGTCAGGAGAGGGCAAGAGGAAGGCTCTCCGATTCCAGGCAGAGAAGAAGTGCATGGACAAAAGCTTGAAGGCAGAAATGGGCAAGGCATGCACTATCTGGTCAGACCCTCAGGCTGCCAGTGACAAAAAGCCAACACACACTGGCTTAAGTAAAATGGGAACGTCCTGGCTAATTCTAAGGCTCAAGTAGAAGAGTGTTTGGCTTCAAGTTCAGTATCCCTTTGCTGGCTTCATTCATGGGTAGCTCTCCTCAAAAAGCGGGTGGCCCCAGATCCCCACACTACCAGATCAGAGAACCACTACTTCTTCCAGTAATTTTTTTTTTTTTTTTTTTTTGAGACGGAGTGGAGTCCTGCTCTGTCACCCAGGCTGGAGTGCAGTTGCATGATCTCGGCTCACTGCAACCTCCACCTCTCCAGGTTTAAGCAATTATCTGCCTCAGCCTCTGGAGTAGCTGGGATTACAGGCACGTGCCACCACGCCTGGCTAAGTTTTTGTATTTTTCGGAGAGGCGGGGTTTCACCATCTTGGCCAGGCTGGTCTTGAACTCCTGACCTCGTGATCCACCCGCCTCGGCCTCCCAAAGTGCTGGGATTACAGGTGTGAGCTACCGAGCCCCGCCTCTTCCCAGTAATTCTAACCAAAGTCTTGGGATTCAGCCTGATTGGTCAGGCCCAAGTCACATATCTGTCTCTGAACCAATCACTGTGGCCAGGGAGGATGAGTTAGCTGCTTGGCCTGGTCCCTCAGCACCGGGGTAGGTGGAGTTCTTCTAGAGCCTTAAGGCTGGTGGCAGAGGTGAAAGGTAGTCCTTCCAGAGGAGAGTGGGCACTGTGGGCCTGTCAACACTAGGATGCCCTAGTCCCGGGGCTGGATTCTGGGCCCTGGATGACCCCTCTATGGGCAGCCTAAGGACCCCCACTTTCTCCCCAATGCTAAGAGTTGCACCTGTGTAGATGACAACCAGCAGCCCAGCTCTGGCTAGGTGACAGGGGCCTCCAGGAAGCTTCCTGATCTAGGACAGGAGAGGTCTTGGGAGTTTTTCCTGCCAGGCCTGCTCTGGTGCCTTGGATGTCTCCATGGGCCCATCTTATCTCTCCACCCATCCTTCACTTCTTAGCTCAGCTGTGAACTTCCTCCTAGAGTTTCATTATCAAGAGTCTTTACTTGCCTTTTACAAAGTTACCCGCTCTGGCTAGAGCCCAGGAAGGGCAGTCTTGGAATAGGAAAGACTATGGGCAGGTGCCAGGAAGGACTGCCACAGGGAGAGCCTTCCACCCTATAGCCAGGAATGGGTATGGCTCTCAGTCTTATGAAACAGTCAGCAGCCAGGCCAGCCTCCAGATTAGGGTGAGCACTGCAGCAGCCCATCCTGGAACCAATGACCCTGGAAATAATGAGTTGGGTTCACTTGCCAGAAGCAGGAGACACCAGACTTCTGGCAGCCATGCTTATGTGTTTGGAGCATGAACTTGGAAGTCATACTGATAGAGACTTGAATTCTAGGTCAGCTGAGTGATATTGGACTTGCCCCTCTAGCCTTGGTCTTCTCATCAGGAAAATGAGGATAATGCAAGGAAGGCCTGACCTCAAGGAATGGCAAAGTTCCAAAGAGATATTGCACACCAGGTGCTGGCACCACTCTTGGCACAAGAGATCTTCCATGAAGGGGCAACTGTTACTACTAGTATTCTTCTAGCTTTGACTGGCCCTTAGCCTGGAGGTCAAGGCAGCCCTTTCTGGACCTCAGTTTCTCCATTTGGACTTCCAGCCCTCTCACTCCCAGAGTGGGTGACTTGCACGATCTCAATGAGGGGAGGACCCCTCCCACATTGGTCAGTCCGTGGGGGCATGGGGGGGGTGGGAAGGCCGTCTTGCCCAACCAACATTTTCACCAGGCTGGGCGGGCAGCGCCAGGCAGGCGGGAGCTGGTCAGGTTTTTAATTGAACACGATGCAAATGAAATGTAAATACCATGCAAATAAGCTCTTGCCAGGAGGCGCAGAGCTGGGAGCAGAGGGAGCAGGGAGGGGACTGCTGAGCAGGGCTCCTCCCTGGCCCCCACTTTTCTGTCTCCTGTGACTGCCCACGCCCACCCCCTGGTGCTGCCCACCCAGCTAAGCCATTCCATTTGGGGAACAGCAGGCGCTTCACCTCCCGAGTCTCCTCCCAGACGCCTGTGGCTCCTGGTGATGGTGGGGTGCTTGAGGAGGAGGCAGGGACCCCATAGAAGGGGCCAGGCTGACACAAACACAGTCACACAGAAAGCCCCACACGTAGATATAGAAGGAATAAACAGATATAGACGCAGAAATGCACATTCCCTGTCAAGCCCCTGCAACACTGAGACACTCAGAGACAGCCAGTCACACATAAATATACACAATTGTACATTCAGTCATAAATACACACAGCGGCACAAATAGACCCAGCCGCAGAGGGACATGTGTGTACACACACACACTCTCACACACACACACACTCACTGCCTGCCCTGCCATGAGGACTTCAGACTGAGGTCCTTGTGCTGGCCGGAGGTCAGAGAGAGTGGGACTCTGGGGAGTGGGGGAACAGGCACCCTGTGTGGTCAGAGCCTGGTGGCCTGAGCAAAGCCAGGTAGGCAGTAGGGTGGGGGGAATCTTCAGGGTGGCCTGGGCCCTTTGCCCACCCACATCCCAAGACCCATAACCACACCCCAGGGCTCACGGCCACTAGAGACCCCAGGTGTTGGTCCATCCCCTAAGTCTTCAGGGTGCGCTGGGCCTATCCTGGGATTTAGAGTCTCCTGTGATCCCACAGCACCCGCTCCTGAGGCAGCCAGCCATTTAAGTGAGGCTGGTCCAGGGTGACAGAGCCTGGTCAGCAAGGTCAGAACTCATGCCCCACTCTGCCAAGCGTAGGGGATGACACACAGGGGAGTAGGGAAAAGGCTGAGCGTCTGGACCCACATCTGGGGGTGGTCCCAGCCCCCTCTCAGAGGTGACTCATGTCCTACATTTAACTCTCATTAGCGCCTCTGAGCCCAGCTGGGAGGGACAGCGGCCAACCTCTCCCAGCACAGGGAGCTCTGGGTGGGCCGCCCTCTCAGCAGCCTCAGTTTCCCCCCTCTCCGGGGCCTGGCCTGGGGACAGGGGCTGCGTGGGAGAGCGGCGCTCCTAGTTCCCCTCGCCTTAGCAAGGGCTGGCCTCCACCTCACGGAGGGAGGGACTGGGTGTGGCCTCTTCCAGGAACCACCCCACCAGGCCCTCGCCGGATGCAGCGGCAGCAGCACAGTCCCCCCCTCCCCGTCCCCCGCCAGCCAGGCCCAGAGGTCGGGAAGGAGGGGAGGGCCAGAAGGCGTAGGATCGGAGGCGGCCGGAGTTGCTGCTGCTCCGCCGCTTGTCCCTATCTGGCCGCCGCCCTCCGACAGCCGCTTCGCGAGGGAAAGCCTGACCCAGGGCGGGGGTGGGTGAATGGGGGCCAGGGAAGCAGAGACGTGGCCAAGGACCCATGGCGGTTCCCGGCCTCCTTCCTTCCCCGCTTCACAAGCGCGGCCCTGCTCTCACTGTGACTGCAGCTGCCCTGTGAGTCGCTCATCGCGTGCCGACACCGTGGGCGCAGGCCCCAGGGAGGCCATGCCAGAGACCCCCATCCCGCCCCAGGAGGGGCCGGTTCCGCCAGCCTCCACCACACTCCCTCCCCCTTCCCTGCTCTGTGGGAAGGAGGCAGCTGGGGCGGGGGTGGCCGCGGGAGCGTCTTGCCCGTGTGATCGTGCCGAGCGGGGAATTCGGGGCCATGTGGGAAAGACATTAGTGCCGGCCGCCCTGCCAGCCAGGAATGCGCCCCCCGCTCTGCAGCCGCCGCCTGCCTGGCCCAGAAACGGTGACTCACCCGCTCCGTGTTCCCACCCCCTCATCATGCACCCTCCCCTGCCCACCACAGGCCTGGCCCCAGGCTTTCCAGCCTCCCCGTTCTGCTCCTGCGGGTCCTGCTACCTGCCTTGCCCGTCCTCCATTCTCTGTTTCTTAGAACACTGAACCAGCTCGCACCTCGGTGCAGTCCAGCAGTCACAGTCCCCTCCCCCAGGGAGGCCCGTCTATCCTCGACAAGTGGTTAGAACACTCCTTTGGGACTTAGTTCTCCGGGGCTGTCTTCTTCTCTCCAGAATGATCGCCCCTGTCCCGCTAGGGACCAGGCCAGGAGCACAGGGCAGGTGCAGAAAAAAGGAGTCAATGAAACCTCTTCAGCGTGAGAAGCAGAGCACTGTGTGGGAATGCTGTTCCTAGGGCTCTTCCTCTAGGAAACTGAAATACAGCAAGGCCACCTACCTCAACGGCTGTGTGACCCTGGATCCTTATTCCCCTGGCCTGAGCCTTGCTTTCTGCAGAATGGGACGACAGCATCTACTCCATGTGCTAATGGGGACTGGATATCTCTAAAGCCCTCAGCTCAGGGCCGGCTGCTGGAAGGGACTCAGTCATGATGATGGTGTTGATGATATTCCTGGTAATCAAGGCTATTTAATGAACACCTACTATGTACCAGGCCCTAGGTTGGGTACTTTCTTCTTTTTTGTTGAGACTGAGTCTCACTCTGTTACCCAGGCTAGAGTGCAATGATGCGATCTCGGCTCACTGCAACCTCTGCCTCCCGGGTTCAAGCGATTCTCCCGTCTCAGCCTCCTGAGTAGCTGGGATTACAGGCATGTGCTACCACGCCTGGCTAATTTTTGTAGAGATGGAGTTTCACCATGTTGGCCAGGCTGGTCTTGAACTCCTGACCTAAGATGATCTACTAGGCTGGGTACTTTCTACATATCATCTCATCTAGTCTCTGCCTCAGTCCTATGAAGTAGGTTCTGTTACTATCCTTCCTGTACAGATAAGGAAATACTGAGGTTGGGCAAGGGGAAGGCACTGACCCGGGCATCCACAAGAGACAACAGGGCGGTGACCCCAGCACACGCAGAGCTCTCCAGAGCCCATACCAGAGCATCTTCTAGGTCTGTCTGCCTCTTTCAACGATCACACTGGGCTCCAATAGCCAGTCCCTTGCTGCCCCCACCCTCACTGGAACCCTGCAACCAGCCTCCACCCAGGGCCACCTCTCATAACTTTTAATAAGAGGTAATAGCACCAAGCAGCGGGCATCAGCTTCGTTTTTAATTATCTAATTTACATTTAATTTTCCCCAACAACGTGATGCAGTTTATTAATGTTTTACCTAAGAGCATCCATTCATGGACTGAAAACACATTCACAAAACTAATGGGCATTGCTTCTGTTTTGGAGGCTCCTAGTTCAGAGTAGAGGATCCCAGCTGGGGTTTCAGGCCCTGAGACCCAGCAACCTACACAACTCCCTGCACTGCACTAATTAATAAACAAATGCGGCCGGGCGCGGTGGCTCAAGCCTGTAATCCCAGCACTTTGGGAGGCCAAGACGGGCGGATCACGAGGTCAGGAGATCAAGACCATCCTGGCTAACACGGTGAAACCCCGTCTCTACTAAAAAAAATACAAAAAACTAGCCGGGGGAGGTGGCGGGCGCCTGTAGTCCCAGCTACTCAGGAGGCTGAGGCAGGAGAATGGCATGAACCCGGGAGGCGGAGCTTGCAGTGAGCTGAGATCCGGCCACTGCAGTCCAGCCCGGGCGACAGAGCGAGACTCTGTCTCAAAAAAAAAATAAAAATAAAAAATAAAAAATAAACAAATGCGCAGTCGTGGTGGCTCATGCTTATAATCCCAGCACTTATGGAGGCAGAGGCAGAAGAATCACTTGAGCCCAGGAGTTCAAGACTAACTTGAGCATCATAGCAAGACTCCGTATCTACAGAAATTTAAAAATTGGCTGGGCATGGTGGCACGTGCCTGTAGTCCCAGCTACTCAGGAAGCTGAGGTGGGAAGATTGCTTGAGCCTGAGAGGTCTAGGCTGCAGTGAGCATGCTACTGGCACTCCAGCCTGAGCAAGACCCTGCCTCTGAAAAAAAAAAAAAAACCAACCAACCACATGTCCCAGAATTCTTTTGGAGCATGCCCCTTCCCTGCTAGCCTCCAGAAATAATTATTACTCTGCCAGACACTTTATAGGACTATCTCATTTAATCCTTGTCCCAACCTTTACAAACAGGTAAGGTATAAACACCTGTTTTAGAGATGGAAACACTGAGAACCAGGAGAATGAAGTGTCTTGCCCAGGGTCACACATGACAGCTGAAGGGAAGAGCTGGCATTGCAAAACTAGGGTGTGGGACACGAAGTCCACTGTCTGCACTCCAGTATTGGTTGGCCCCCTCAGAAAATCCAGACTCTGGTCCTGCAGATACTGGCTTCAAACTGTGAGCCCTTGGGTCTATGGGAGAAGTATGCCTTGTTGTTCTCAAAATGTCAGTGTTACTGGGTGACAGGGCTAGTGGGGAGAAGTATAGGAACTCAGTGACTCAGATCAAACAGCAGTGGATCTCTCAGGCATCCCAGAGGCCAGGGTCTGGCTTTCCAGGCTTCTCAGTGCCCAGTGGCTGTGATTTCTATAATGGATTTTCCCTGGTTCCTCCTGGAGGGTCCCAGGAATGGCAAGGGGCTCCCATCTTTCTCCCATGGGCCCCTAGATGAAACTGGGCCTCCTCTAAATCAGAAATAATAAGCAGAGAAGATGATTCTAAATTTCCAGGAAAGAAGAGAGAATATGAAACCCAAAATGAAATCTTGAGCCCAGAACTGGTGGAAAGAAGACTTAGGCCCAGGGCAAATGGACGGTGTGTTTAATCATCTTGACCTTAGCTCCAACAGAGCAGTGTAAACACTCAACCCAGCCTCAGCCAGGCTGGGCAGGCAGGTAGCATGGGCACTCACCCCAGTCTTGGTCAAGCCCAGATAGATGAACAATATGGGTCTCACACAGAGCCAGGCCTTGGCCAAATGGACAGTGTGGATACTCCTCTGTATCTCAACCACACCCATCCTGGATGGGCAGTGTGGACCTTCACCCTGGCCTTGGCCAAGCACTTGGCAGACAGGTATTGTCAACACTCACCTCAAGTTTCACCCAGACCCTGGGCAGAGGGCAGTATGGCCTCCCCACCCCATTCCCAGTCATGCTCACAGAACCAGGAACTTTTTTGAGATTTGATGCCACTAACCTCCTGCCCCACTGTGGGGCACAGATCTATTTTTCAATGAATGCCTGGAGGTCTCAGTAGCTCAGCTGGCCACCGCAGGGCAGGAGAGGGCCACCTGGAACTCAAAGGCCTGGAGTAGCATCCCTTGAGCCACCGTCTCTGGCCTCAGTGTACTCATCTAGAAAAAGCAGATTCTGACTCAATACATCCTTCAGGGAGTTGTCAGGACTGCTCCAGTAACTAAATGAGATGGGGCAGCTAAGGCCCTGACCCTCTACTCCATTCCTGAGCCTCCCGTCTTCCATGTAGCTCCCTTAGTACACAAAAGGGGAAACCAGGCTCAGAGAAGCCAGAGGACTACCCCACAATCACATGGCAAATTGGGGTCAGAGGTGGAAGTCGACCCCAGATCTGGGTCTCACACAGGGCTGGGACTTTGGGAACCTCCATGGACCACAGCACAGTATGGTTGAGCAGCACCTTGATGTCTGGTCCAGGCTGGGCTTGGTGTCTGTGTGTGTGTGTGTATGTGTGTGTGAGTGTGTGTGTGTGTGTCTATTACTGGGAGTGGGGCGGCAGTGGACAGTGTGTTGGGGGAGCTGCTGCTGCTGCCTCCCTGGTATTTTTAGCCTTGAGAATGAGCTGAGCTCAGGGCTCTGAGCTCCCATCGACAGTGAGGGAAATGGGAAGGTCCCCACCACCTCTCCCTCCCACCAGCAGCCTGGAGCCGGGTTGGGTGGGGGTGGGTCTGAAAAGGAGCAGGCACCCCAATGACTGGGGGCAGTCAGGCCCTGACCCCCTGCACTCCTGCCCACACCCATCCAGGCCGTCCTTCCAATGCCCCATTCCCTTGGGGGTGTGTCAGGACCCAGCTAAGCTGGCAGGGACAGGTGCCCCCATCTGCCCCCTGCTAACCTCAGCTTCCCTTGCTAGGAGCTCTGGGCCAGCTCTCGCCTGCATCAGGTCAGCGCTGCAAGGTTCCCATGACAACGAATGACAGCAGCAGAGGCTGCTGGCCGCAGGGTCAGGGGTGAGAGGAGTATGGGTGGAAGAGCAGGAAAAGGGAAGGGGCCCAGCAAGGGGGTGGGGGAGGGGATAGAGTGAAGGACCCCCAAATTGCAGCTCCCTCCTGAGTCCTGAACCCCCAGAAAAGGTCTAGAACCATGGCTGATTGATACTGGAAGGTCCATTGCACTAACTGGGAAAGCTAGGTTCAGGAAGGGCTGGCTATACCTTTGGTCATGTGATCATGAATCCAGTTTTGGGTAGGGCTTGGATGGAAATCCTATCCCCATGCCTCCCAGCCCAGGACTCTGCTGCTTCTAGGCTAGGCGTGAGGTCAGATGTCCCCTTATCCCCACCTCCAGGAGGGTGTGGGTCCTGAAGCTCTCTGACCGGCCTGGCCATTCTGTGACTTGGATTCCCCATCCTGTAATGAGTATTCAGGGCCCTCACACTAACAGATTACTTGTGATCAAGCCTAGCCCCTCACTTTATTTTTTGAGACACAGTCTTGCTCTGTCGCCCAGGCTGGAGTGCAGTGGCATGATCTCGGCTCACTGCAACCTCCACCTCTCGGGTTCAAGAGATTCTCTTGCCTCAGTCTCCTGAGTAGCTGGGATTACAGGCGTGCACTAGCACACCTAGCTAAGTTTTGTATTTTCAGTAGAGATGGGGTTTCACCATGTTGGCTGGACTGGTCAAGAACTCCTGACATCAGGTGATCTGCCCACCTTGGCCTCCCAAAGTGCTGGGATACACGCGTGAGCCACTGCGCCTGGCCCAGCCCTGCACTTTTTAACATGGGATATGTTTTTATTCCTCTGGAAGGAGATATGTGAGAGATCAGCCTCTGGCTTACTTCCTACCTCAGTCTCAGGGCCCCAGAGTGGGGTTGGGAAGTTGCCCCACATACCCAGATTGACTAAAGGCTTCACTCCAGATACATGTTAGCCCCTCCAAAGCCTAAAGGCCAAAGGTTCCAGAACCATCATTGGCTCCCACTGTCCCCAAGACAATATATACCCATTTGTCTTGGATCTTGAGATAGGCCCATCATCCTCTGGGCTCTCTCCAGTGTGGTCTCCTCACTGCCCCAGAAGTACCAGTCTCCAAGCCTCCTAGGTAGACAGCTTGGTCCTTCGAGGCTCAGCTTCACTCACCTCCTCCAAGAATCCTTCTTGGCTCTTCCCATGCATTCAAATCTCTTGCTTACCAAGGGGTACAAGGTTAGAGAGTCCACAGGGACCTCACACAGGATTTCTCATTCCACCTTCATAGGATATCTGAAAAGCAATGTTACTTGCTGATGAGTAAACTGAGGCCCAGAAAGGAAAGCCTTTATAGGTCACATAGCCTGTGAATGTCCACTTGGTGCCTGGATCCAGACCCCCTTTTCTCTTGGAAGTTCTTGGGGGCCCCTCTTAGCATTCACCAGCCTGTGGCCCTGCAGCTGGGCTCCCCAAGCTCAGACCTAACAGTTCTTTCCCCAGCCCCTCATATACAACAGGCTGACCCATGTCCTCCTCCAATTCATCCATTGATTCAACATTATTGAGCATTTGGCATTTGCCAGGCAGACAAGCCCCTCCCTCCCGGAGTGCTCCTTCTAGTTCAGAAGATCAGCAAGTGAACAGGTGAGTTCATCCAGTGTGATCCCAGCAGGGTTGTGATGGGAGCACTTAGGGCAGTGGGTGCATAGAAGAGGGTACTCCAGCTCTGACTTACAGAGTAAAGGCCAACTCTGACCTTAGGAGTCTTCTATGCAAAACAGCTCAACCTCTCTTAGGTCCCACCTGCCTGGGGAACCTTATTCCATGTCTAAGCTCAATTCCACTTGCTGCAACCCCTCAAAGACTTTCTAAGTGAGTGACTAGCTGACAAAGGCCAGTACCCAGGTACTGACCCCAGTGCTTTATCACCCAGTAGCCTCACTCTGTACCTGCCCAGGATCTTCTCTCTCCACCACCTCCACAAGCCCCCCAGGACAGTTCAAGAGGGCTGGCTGGATAGTAGGCCCAGAGCCATCGGATCCCTCACACATCTCTTTGAGTCCCCCAAATAAATACGGCAGGTCCAGGGACCTCTTTCAGTGCCCCACACCTCTAGCTTTATGTTAGGGAACTGGCAGGCTGGGAGAGCCATGGGAGCGGGGCCAGTAGGGCCAGCAAGAGGTAGGGCTGCTGAGCCAGGCCAGAAACTGGGGGAGGGAACGAGACCACAGGATTGCTGCTTGGTCCTCAGGGTCCCTGAGGGCCACCAAAATGGGAAGAGAAGGAAACTCAGCTCCCAAAATCCTCCCACGAGTTGGACTGAGGGCCAAGAGGGCTGCAGGAGGCGGAGCAGGCTCCTGACGTGGGACCCAGCACCCCTCCTCCGGGTAGGGGCCCGGAGCTCTGGGCGCCCTCGTGATGAGGCCCGCTGCAGGGCGATTAATCTTGCAAGGCCTGTGCGTCAGACCCCCCA